>NC_088627.1:4081250-4417500 GCF_036013475.1 Columba livia | reverse complement strand
CTGTATCTCTGATGCTCAAATGGATATCCCAAATATCCTCCAGTATGGTTTCAGAGGAAAAGACATTCCTCACATTGCTGCACATACCACCCATATCCAACTACTCCACTGAGAATTGTCTTCAATTCATGTGTCTCACTTCCTATTTTATCCTCAACTTACCTTCTTTTCTAAGCATTCTGCAAATTTCAACTGCTTCAACAGCTTCTTCTGCTTGTTGCTGAAGCGATTGTCCTGTTCTGCACTTGTTCCCTAAAGCACAGGAAATAAAGGAAGATTTTTTCAGTCTGACATCCAGACATCTCCACATATTAGTTACCCCATGTCTGCACTGGCCAGTGCACAGCAGCACCAACCACACCACTCCACACAAACTCCTCAGAAAGGACAAGCTCTTTTTCCTCTGTCCAAGAACAAAAACATCGCATTGGTTTACAGTGACATGTATGAAAACTTTGGGTACATTTCTGTAAAGCAAATCAGCCAACAGGGAGCCAGCAAGAGCACAAAGAAAACTATTTTATTGATCATGCCCTGTTAAAAGTTCACCGACTCGTTCCACTTTCATGAACAGAAACTATAGGTTAATTCATTTGGAACTGAAAGGCTTGAACGTCCAGTTCTGGACAATTTATTTGCACAGCAGTAAACAGAACCACACATGAACAAGAGTATGTGCAGAACTGCATCCCAATACCAATGGCCTGATAATGATTCGAAAGAAACCCAGAGTTCACACCTGAAGGGAAGTTTATTCAGGAAACCTACTTGGCTGATGGAAAACACAGGAATTTAATACCATTTCCTACACACAGAAGAAGGTGCTGAGAACCAGCAATAACACAAGCTGCTAAGAACTAACAAAAGCTCAAATTCAAAGGTAGCCCAACCACTTCTTATGATCAGAAAACACCTCGAATTCGCAACATTAACAGCCTACAAAGCCATCAGATATTGCCAGGGAATTGAAACTATTAACATTCCCCTTTGCTGTTCTGGAATACAGGCTGATTGTGGCACGGGCACTTGCCAGGATTAAGTCTGTTTAAAACCCTTTAGAACATTTGCAGTTCACCGTGAGGTTTACACAACAGCACCAAAAGCAATACTTGTCAGATTACTCAAGTATTTAATGTTCTATGCTTTTAATTCTTTCACAACACAGAAGCCAGATGGAAAAGAATAAAAATTTTCTTTCCTGTTTATAACACAATCAAACAGTGGGTTTTTTCTTTTTTAAACAGCCACCTTTCACAGGCCACTATAATGAATACTAGATTTCTAATTATGTGGTTTCACTCCCAGTAATTCAGCTATCAATTAGAACTACTCGATTTGTAAACTTTTAAACTACTGCATTAGAGAGGACAAGTGTAGCGTCAACGTCATTTCTCTTCTCAGGAGCGCACATTAACACAAAACTGAATAAAGCGAAGGGTTACGTGTGCCCTCATGTATTAAGAGCATCCTAGTTGCAGGAATGCAAAATAATTGGGCTGAAGAGGTGAATGAATCTTGAAAAAGTTAACTGCATGTAAATTTAAGTACTCTCAGACACATAGGTTTTCAAAACTGTTAAAAAAACGGAATAAAATAGGTTCATTCCACGTAACAAAAGGTTGAAAATAAACGCACCCCAGGTATGTTACGGTTCATTAGTCTCTGCAGAAAATACAGCACAGCTGTTAATAAAAACTCAATAATAAAAAAAAATAAATACCTATCTAAAAACCTAGCGTAGTTTCTTTTTATTTCGAATGTGCTTAATAAGCCTCATGTCGCAATCTACAAGTTTCTTTCCAAAAAAAAAAAAAAAAAAAGGAGGAGTTTTATTTGCTTCGAATGTGGACACCAAAGCGCATTTCCCTGCACAACCCGGTTCACCTCCCGCCGGCCTTTCCTTCCACATCTCCTCATGTTCCAGGGCCGGCAGCACAGGGACGTCCCTTCCGCCGCCGGGAGCAGCGGCCCGGCCGCCCCGAGGCCCCGCGCAGGCACGGGCGCTCACAGGCCGCACCGGGCGCGGGGCCGGGTCGGGCGAGCGCAGCCCTCGGGGGCGGCGAGGGAGCCGCGGACACGCGTGTCACAGAGCGCGGCCCCCTCCGGCGAGCCCCGGCCTGCAACAGAAAATCCCGTCCCGGCCGCTCCGCTCCCCCTCCCCACCCCCCGGCGCCGCGGCCTGGCGGGCGGCCCGGGCCGCACCGGCCTCCTTCCCGCCGCCATTTTCTTCGCGGCGTCTCCTCACAGGAGCCTGCGCAGGGCGGAGGCGGGGAGAGGTTGGGAGGGGGGGCGCGGCGCCAGCGGCTTCCCCCGCGGCGGAGAGGCCTGAGGCGGCCCGGCTCGGCCGCGCGTTCCCCGCCGGGGCTGTCCCGCTGCCTCCTCCGCCCGCCCGGCCCGCCGGGGTCGGCACTTACGCGGAAGAACCCCGCGTCCATCTTGGCTCCTCCGCCTCCTCCTGGTCGCGGCGCGCTGCCGTCCCGGCGTGCACCGCGCGCCCGCAAGCCCCCTCGCACACTCGCCGCGCTGGGGGAGGGAAGGGGGCGGAGCCGGACGCTCCGCAAAGCCTCTCCCGGCGCTCTCTGATTGGTGGAGGCGCCCGCGGAGGGTCCGTGAGCGCGCGGGAGCCGGCCAATCAGAAAGCGCGGTGTTCCGCCGGGGTGAGGGGGTGGTGGCGGTGAATCCTCCTCTCGCGAGACGTTGACGTTCAGCGCAGAAGCCGGATGCGCGCGGGGCGCGGGTCAGGTGACCTCAGCGGCGCGTGCGCGGCTGTTAACGGCCGTGACCGGTCCCTCAGTGGCGGCAGCGGCACCTGCGGTCCCTTCGGCCCCCTCAGCCCTCTCGGTCCCCTGCGCGAGCACGGCGGCTCCTTCACAGAGTCACAGAATGTCAGGGGTTGGGAGGGCCCTGGAAAGCTCATCCAGTGCAATCCCCCCATGGAGCAGGAACACCCAGATGAGGTTACACAGGAAGGTGTCCAGGCGGGTTGGAATGTCTGCACAGAAGGAGACTCCACAACCCCCTGGGCAGCCTGGGCCAGGCTCTGCCACCCTCACTGAGAAGAAGTTTCTTCTCAAATTTAAGCGGAACCTCCTGTGTTCCAGTTTGCACCCATTGCCCCTTGTCCTGTCACTGGTTGTCACCAGAAGAGTCTGGCTCCATCCTCCTGGCACTCCCCCTTTCCATATTGATCCCCAGGAATGAGTCCCCCCTCAGTCTCCTCTTGTCCAGCTCCAGAGCCCCAGCTCCCTCAGCCTTTCCTCACACGGGAGATGCTCCACTCCCTCCAGCATCTTGGTGGCTGCGCTGGACTCTCTGCAGCAGTTCCCTGTCCTGCTGGAACTGAGGGGCCACAGCTGGACACAATATTCCAGGTGTGGTCTCCCCAGGGCAGAGCAGAGGGGCAGGAGAACCTCTCTGACCTACTGACCACCCCCTTCTAACCCACCCCAGGTACCATTGGCTTCCTGGCCACAAGGGCCCAGTGCTGGCTCATGGTCACCCTGCTGTCCCCAGGACCCCCAGGTCCCTTTTCTCCAACAGGTCATTCCCCAACTTATACTGAAACCTGCAGTTCATTGGGGTTAATACAAATTTATCCAAAGTAACAGCCCTGGGGTTTTATCCAAAAGAAGCTCGTATATCCTTTAAAAAGGAAACACTAGGTTCCTTTAAATAAAGTTATACTTAAAGCACAACAGCTGCTTCCTGTTTTATCAGCAATTATTGGTATCTGTCACATGTGAGAGACATGTGGGTTTACAGATGTTGTTTTGGGAAATAAATTCATTATGGGACTTGAGAAAAGACCCAAAGAACATTATTGGATTTTAACCGCTTAGACTCGCAATGATCGTTCCCTTCATTTTGCACAGTGTTCAACTCGGCTGCTGAATGTTCCTGGCAAAGGGAAGGGAAAGGGAAAGGGAAAGGGAAAGGGAAAGGGAAAGGGAAAGGGAAAGGGAAAGGAAAGGAAAGGAAAGGAAAGGAAAGGAAAGGAAAGGAAAGGAAAGGAAAGGGGTGCAGGTAGACTCTGAAAATTAGTAAAGTTGGCAACTAAACTTGGAATTACTTAATGGTTTTATCTGTTGAGAAATAGGAGCTGCAAGCTGGGAGGAGGACACTAGGTGGGGCTGCGTGCTCCCTCCTGGAATAACCTGGTGACGGTTTCCCAAGGGGTGGAAGCGGCTGTACAGTTTTGGAAACCAGGACTTGCTCAGCAGTGAAAATTCCAACATCTCACTCCTGTGCCGGCACCACTGAAGTGCCAGTGAGAACGAAGAATCCAACCTATTGAAGCCATAAATTCTGGAAGCCTTTTAGGAGCAAGAAAAACAATATTATTGCAAGACCCACTGCGGATAACTATTGAGTATGGCCTTAAAAACCATTTCAGTGGTATTTTTCATTAGATGACCAAATGTTCTCGTTGTCACTGCTGAATACAGCCCCGGTGGTGTTTTGTGAAGAAACTTTAACCAAAGAACAGAGTAAGGAACTGGAAAGGTGTCTCGTATCACATCGCTGAGCAAGGAGGCGCTCAGAGGCTCCGTGTTGCTGAGGGTTCAAGTTTGTGTTAATATACAACTTTGAATTTATTTGTAGAACTTCATGGGTAATCTCTAATGAGTTTGTGTTAATCAGTTTATACATTACACTTATATTGCCTGTTCTCTCCAAAGTGTGGGATTTCTTCAACAAACCAATTTGCAATATCAGCTTTAGCTTGTGTGGTTTTTAACCAGCAGGTTCACCTGATGGCAAATCTGCACGCAAAGGGGAACTTTCTTCCAAAAACAGGAGGTTTGAAAGTGGACGCCGGGTGCGAGGACAGGGCAGGTCAAATCAGCTGCTATTGCTGGACATGGACAGCGCAGGATTGTTCCTGGAAAACTGTTAAATCCGCAGCAAATGACACAAGCGTTACAGTGGTAATGCAGTGGAAATACCGTGTTTTTTGTTTCTCAATAAGGTGATTTTGCTCGGTCAGCACAAGCTCTGGATTTTGCTGACAGGAGGCAGAACGGATCGTGGGGCCTCCCAGGCTGTGCCAACATACAACAGATTTTACTGGTAAAACAGCACACTTTGAATTTTTCAGATTGAGCAATTCCAGCGTGGCCAAGGCTGAAATTCTCCTGCCAGTAACAGTAATTCTACTGATCTAGAATTGCTTATGGAAGTATTGCTTGTTCTGCTTCAGTGAAGCAAAGTCAACCTCATTATTCTGAAATTCTGTAAACATAATTTGCTAGAAGGAGGTCTGGCTGAGTATGTTAAAAATAACAGTAAGACGGAGCTTTTCTAACCATCTTGATTTTGATACAGTGGGACATGCCCAAGAAACATTCTCAGCTGTCCAGAGACAGGAACAGGAAATTGGCACCTGCAGTCCCTTCTGAATGATGATACCAATCATTCCTGCCACAAAAACTAACTTCGAGAACTAGGACAAGTAAAATATTTACAAGATTTAGAAACTTCACAAACAGCTGTCTTAATATTTAGTTTGGAATTCAAACTGTGCTTCGGTTTCATATGAAAAAAAAATATTGCAAAGTAATCGGATTTCGTTTCTGCACAAAAATACCAGTCAGGAAAAATATTCGAGAGATGCATTTACATCTTGGAAAACATATATCAACTTATCGCTCCAGCCTCTCAGTATTTTATGATGAGACCAGTCAGCTTTGCTTTGGCAGTGCTGATTTAAGGTTGTGACTGATGGTGACGGGTCGGCATATTGGCAAGAACAGCAAGTGAACCGCTATGGGACAAGATGCTTTAAAGCTGCAGGCTCTCTGTGATAATTCAGTTAGACACAAGTAACCTCTCTCTCCAGGTCCCCAAGAGGAGCTGAAACCCCTACTAACAGTTTTACTAAGATCTACAAACAGGCTGGAGCCCTCTAACGGCCACAGCAACCTGGAGCAAACCCATAGTAGCAACCACGTGCAAGACACAAAATAAATCCAGATTATAACAATACCAAATCGCATCATGGCCATTCAAGCAGGTGATTCCCTAAAATTTAAGATGCTTGTGTCAAAGAGTGTAGCTGTATCTCAGAGCCTCACCTAGTTTATTTAAAACAGCGTTTAACTCCTTGATTTCTTGCTAATTCCATCTGTTCCATCAGCCAGTGTTTCGGGGCTGCTTTGATCCACACGCTCGAGACAATCGGCCACTGACCATCCGACAATGCTGCTGTGTGTTGGCACGCGGTGGGCTGTGAATATCCTCGGGAATGTCGTTGTTGCATTACTGTACACCCACACTTGCAAAACAACATCATTTCTGGTTACTTTCTAGAATAAAAAAAACCCTAAAATAGTTCAAGGCCAGTCTGTATTAGAGAACAAAGCATTTCAGTAGCTGTATAAAGCTTCGCATGCTTTATGCTGCCTTCCCGTGCTTACTCTTGACAGGAGAGTGAAAACCCTTAGACACTGAGTTCATTTGGAAACAGACAGGTTACCCAATTTATAGAAATATTGTAAAAATACTTGGAAATAAAAAGCAACTTTCATCTAAAACCATACACGTGTGGCATTAGAAACACAAAAGATGAGTAAAGATAAATACAATGTTGATACTTCCTGCACTATCCATCATGTATAAAATTACACACCTGTTTCACATAAATGGTGACAAACCCGCGTTCACCCTGAGTTGTAGCTTGTGTGTCCAAATTTTTCTTCCCATGTATCATCCATCACTGCTGAACAGGAAAAGCTCCAACTCTCTGAGTAAGCAAAAGCTCCATGAAATAGGAGTCTGCACCCTTTCTTCCAACGAACGGGCTTGGCTGACTCGGTCTCTCCGTACCCAGAGCTCCGTAAGACGCTCACAGCATTTCTGATGATTCCTGTGCCTCCACCAGCTGATTTCAACCATATGAAAAGTATCCAGACCTTTTATTTTTCATCCCAAAGAAGATAAATCACAATCTATAGACAAAACACCAGCTTGTTGCTGTTCCAAACGCAGCGTCGCTTTGCTGAGGAGTCCTGGGTCTGTGTGAAGAAGAATTTCATCTCTTTTCTTTCCCAGAGAGGACCAGTGTTCCCAGTTACCTGCTCTGCATGTGGATGTCGACTGGGATGAAAGTCACTACGGGGTGCTGAGACGTGCTAGTGCTGTTCTGCCCTAACGCGGGTGGCATCGCTGGTTTGGTGGCTTTGGGTTCCAGCTCTCGCTTCACTCTCATGCGTCTGTAAGAGTAAAAATGAACACTTCGTTGTGGTGTCTCCCATGGTAAGTACTGGAAAGGTTCCTGCAGGAGCAGGTTACATCAAACAGCTACTGAAAAGTCAATACAAGCCAGGATTTCATCCCAAAGATACTAAAATGGCCAACAAGTGCTTATAGAGCATCAAAGTCTAACCCAATGCCCCGAAAAGGGAAATCCAGCTCCTCTCTGGCACCCTCGGATCTTTCCTGTGTCAACAGGAACCCCCAAAAAGAGCTTCCCTCGAGCACCCTCCATCAATAACCTCTTTCTGCTTCCTATCAATTCAATCACAACCCTGACGGTGAGATTCAGGACACTTCAATCAAGCACATTATAGTTTGGTTTCTCCCAGAAATTCTCAGCAGCAACTACTGAAATGTTCTGGTAGATGAGAGCACACGTAACGGTGATTTCAGTTTATCTTGCCTTGGTGAAGTCCAGAACTTGGCCACATACCTGTTATACGTTTTCAATATGAGCAGAACCACTGTAAATATAATAATCACTCCTACTACGATGGCAGCAACTATTGCTCCAGAACCTAATAGGGAAGCAGAAAGGGACAAAAGTCTTATTTAGAAAGTTGGCATTGTGCTGTTTGAAGTTTGCTAAGTTCAAGGTCCATTAAAAAAGAGCCACCGCCCTACTACTTTTCTTACTTTGATAGAGACTTTGCGCTTGAGATTTTGCGGTCACATTTACTGAAAACTGAGTGTTATTGATGGGCGGCGCGGCTGTCGTCATCTTGATTCACCTATGGAAGAAAGAAAAGAATAATTTTATAAAATATTAACCAAAATTTGACAGTGATAATTAGGCAACTACCCATTGAAGACTGAGAGCCTATGAAGTGCAGGCTCACTGAACTGGGGTTCTTATCCCACAACAGAAAATAAAACAGGGAAATGTGACTATGACGGAAAGTTGACGTGAGTTCAAACGGGCACCTCACTCATCCCAGTGTCATCCCAGGCCTGGAACAGGACAAGCCTGCAAGGGAACAGCTGAAAACACGCCTGCTCTTGCATTCTGGTAGGGTAAAATTGTAGCTCTAGAAAGAGCAGCCCGTGTGTTTACTGATTTTATAAGTGTTTTCCAAATGTTTTCTAAATGTGACTTGCAACCTTAGCCATTAAAAGCCTGCTTCAGCCTGAGGAGGGTGTGAAAACCACTTCAAACTGACCTCTGAAACCATTTCAGCTCCCAGCTTCACAGAGCTAATACCCTCAAACTATCCATTGAAAATTAGATTATTCTTCACCACTTCATACTGGAATTGAGTTTCCCAAATATGAAAGGAGCCTCCCTTCCCTTCCCTTCCTTTCCCTTCCTTTCCCTTCCTTTCCTTTCCCTTCCCTTCCCTTCCCTTCCCTTCCCTTCCCTTCCCTTCCCTTCCCTTCCCTTCCCTTCCCTTCCCTTCCCTTCCCTTCCCTTCCCCCTTGTTGACATTTTCCTAAAGGCTTCTGCCAAGGAGCATCCGTCAAATAAAACACCTGTAGTGGCGGGGTCAAGTTTTGGAAGACAAGGAGGACACAGTTCTGATGGCTTTCAACAGGTTTTGGGGTTGTTTCTGTATTGTTTTGGGGTTGTTTCGGTGTCGTTTCGGGGTGGGGAGGCCAGTAGCTGAGCCAACACCCGATGTGAAGTTGGGGGGCTCCACAAATGGATGGGTGAGGAATGAGAAACATCAGTAACATCCGGAAGGGAAAACATCAGAGTCTGCTGGGGTGGGAGGGGTCAGAACTGCAAGGTCAATTCATCAAATACTTCAGTCCTCTTAAGTTAAAAAGGTTGGGGGGGTTCTTTAAAAAAAACAACAAAAATAACTCAGTCTTGAGTCTGTAACTGGGTCACTCTCCTCGGACTGAATGATTCCTTTGTTTAGCCAAGGCCAAGTTAATTCAGCAACGTGATCGTCCACTGTAGTCGTCGATCTTTCCACGCTGAAAGAAACACTTTGCGTTTCGAGTCTGCCCAGGATAACCGTACAGCACAGCCCGGGAGAACCCACGAGAGGCACCAGCAGCGCCGGCCCCCCCGGCTTCCCCCCCATCCCTCCCAAACCACGGCGCTGCGGGCTGCACCGCTGAGACCGAAAAGGCTGCGGAAAGCCGAGCAAGTATTTTGGCTACGGACATAATTCAGAAAAAGCCACATCCAACTTTCACCTTGTTGCTCCCGACCAGGAGAGCACAAATTCCACACTCACACAAGTGTTTTTCTCCTCCTCTGGCTACTCAAATAAAAATCCCAAATACAGCAGGCCAAATATCTCACTATTAAGCCATGTAATATTCATACTTACTAACCTCCATCTGGTTCAAACCACCCTGGTAATGGTGAGCTATTTCTGCATGAGTCACCTATAACCAAAGAATTTTTATGGTTGTCAGTGAAACCGCCTGTTTACAAGAAGGATTATTTTATCCAGCAGGGTGTAGCGATCTCAGATGCAATTTGAAAAATGCATGTTTGGGTTTTTTTCCTGTATTATGTAGCAGGTAAAGAGGCGCAAGGTGTGTGTCTGAGGTGCGGATGCTGCAGGTGAAGCGGAGCAGTCTCGGCTCCATTCCTGCCCTCTGAATCACACCGTCATCCTGACCAAGCCTGTGCTGCCAAACACAAGGACCCAGCAAAGCCCATTGACACCCGTGGGAACCAACCAGGTGTCACAGGCTGGACCCTCCTCTGTTTAGAAAGAAAAACACATTGGAAACTCAAGAGCGCTCCAGAAGAGCTGTATAACAAGGGAGAAGAAATGGACTTTGACACAGCAATCGCAGGACATTCTTTCTTCATGACACAGGGCGAGCACTTCCCTCTCTGCACACACACCTGCCGGGGTTTGAGAGCCACTAATCCACCCGCGGCTCTTGAGACTGGGGGTGGAGGCACACACCAATGGTTATTTTTGCGTCCTTACATTATGGAGCTGGAAATGTTGCTATAAAGTCAAGCTTTGGGCACGTTTCCATGTAAAACACCTTTGCAGATACAACCTAAAGGTTGGTTTTGGCAAGTGGCAGCAATGCCCCCGTTTGTACAACCTTCCTGCCTCCCCCTGCCCCCATTTCAAGCTGAATGGCCTCATTTCCAGTGGTCTGGGGATCAGAATTCAGCTGTCAAGCGGCTCCTGCAGCACCTGGCAATGACAGGAGAGGGTGACAGCGAACAGAGGGGTTTGTTTGAGCTTTTTCAGGTGCTGGTTAAGGAAGACACACAAATTCAGCGCTTTGCCACCCAGAAAAAGGTGGGGTTTGCATCGAGCTGTGTTGCAGCCTTTAAATGAGACACCAAGTCAGCTATTGTTCCTCCAGTGGTAATATATACTAATTTTGACTCAGAAGCTCAATTAGAGAATTAATTCATCCTTTCAACGGCACTGCTGCACAGATAGTATTTTCATCTTACACTGTGGCCAAACACAGGTTGAAAAACTGGTGAGTTTTCCTTCCTTATCCAGGTCTAAAGAAAAGCATCATGAGCCACCAGAACCATGAACATCACCGGGGGGTTGAGACAAACTGTCATTTCAGAAAGTAATAACAACACAATGTGCTTCAGTGAGACCTGAATGTGCCCGAATTTACCTTGTGAGGCTCTAAAAGGGACGAAGGGGGTGGAAAAAAACCCAAGTTCAAACCGGTTCGCAGGAGCTGAGGCATAAACGTGGCCTTGGGCAAACAGCCGCGCTCTGTATGGAGCCTGTGTATCCCAACGTGTCCTGATGTCAGACCAGCACCTTTATATAAGCATTTGTCTCAGGTTCTGGCATGAGCTCTCCAGGTTTAGCTGTTGTTAAAACACATATTAAAAGCCTTTCGTTTCTTTGCCAAGACAAAGTTACATAGAACTGCAGGCAACTCTGCAAGAAAAACCAACCCAAACAAACCAGTAATTCTACCTGCGTGGTTTATACCCTGAGAGGGGCTAAAAATCCTCAGCTCACACAGATGCCAAGAGCTGAGAAGTGAAGGCAGGTCCCCAGGAAGGAACGCTGGCGTTTGGAAATATGAACCAGATTTTGGCGTTGACTTGCACTGGTCAAAGTCTAAACCGGAGTATGACCTGCAGATCTCTCATTTTCTGCCGTAAAACCCTAGGCTGCACACATCACAGTATCACAGTATGTTTGGGATTGGAAGGGCCCTGGAAAGCTCATGCAGTGCAATCCCCCCGTGGAGCAGGAACACCCAGATGAGGTTACACAGGAAGGTGTCCAGGCGGGTTGGAATGTCTGCACAGAAGGAGACTCCACAACCCCCTGGGCAGCCTGGGCCAGGCTCTGCCACCCTCACCCCAACAAGTTGCTTCTCATCTTTAAGTGGAACCTCCTGTGTTCCAGTTTGCACCCATTGCCCCTTGTCCTGTCACTGGCTGTCACCCAGAAGAGCCTGGCTCCATCCTCGTGGCACTCACCTTTTATATATTTATAAACATTAATAAGGTCACCCCTTAGTCTCCTCTTCTCCAAACTAAAGAGACCCAGCTCACATTTCTGCTCTAATGCACTAATTCATGGGAACGACAGAAACTCAGCGAATTGCATTCACATCATAAAAACAGCCTCGATCCTCCCGGGTAGGACTGTCCCTGCAGACACGCCAAACAAGCCAGAGGTACTTTCCCACTGGTTACGGGCCAGATCTACGGCATGGTCGGATTAGAAGAGCTGTTCAGACACTTGTGACATGTATGTCAGAACAGGAATTGAACTGAACATGGAAAACCCCCACCCAAGCCGCTACCACACCGGTGATGTCCCAGCAGCCCAAAACTTGCGCTGCTCAAGCATCGCCCCCAGCCGGGTTACAGAGCTGTTCCGTGGTGTCTGTCGGGTTGTGCTCAGGTGCCTGTTGTTGAATTCTTTTCACTGACAAATATCATATATATCACCTAAAGCTTCCCCTTGCCTTATCCAGGATTTCCCATGCTGGACCCAAGCACACTTCACTACTTTCTTAGGTTCCCAGGCAGACCTGTGGAAGCTGGGATGCATAAAACCCTTTCCATCCAGAAACGCTAAACAAACCTGAAATTTTAAACTAATACATCATCCAAAATAAAACGGTCTGTTTAATGTGCTGGGATTATATAGTAAGGCTTTATAAATACATTGATAATAAATCATTCGGTCCAACAGTTGGAGGAAACTGAGTTATTTCATTGTTTAGATCTGCAGTGATACGTTTAAGAGGAAATGGAACAACATTTTAAAACAAAACTGCTATTTAAATGCAATGCACAGATATATCAGATGTCAAGAGATCCAGGAGCGATTTTGCAGCTTGCTCTTGAAAGGAGCGTTAGAGGTTTTACTTTGTCATGGCCACAGCAATGGCAGACGAAAATGCCCTTGTGCTCAAGCACTTGAAAAGCAGCGACTGTTGCAGAAGGTGCAAAGTATCACAGGAGCCCCAAACCCCCATGGGCTCCTTAAACCCGACATGGTCCGAAGCCTTTGATTGCAATCCTGTAGCTCTGCCCACTGATAAGGTCTCATGTATTGCTGGGAGCACTCAGGAGGGGGCACAAGAGGGGAGGGTGTGTAATTAACAGTTAAATATTACCCAGAAAAAATTGATTCAGAAAGAAGAAAAATCCCTCCGGGCACCTCTGTGAACCTCAAGGCAGGAGCGACTCATGGGGGAGGGCGAATGAGAGTCAAGGGGACAGATTCTAGAAGCCATCGACATGAGCGCTCAGATGGAAAGCAAGAAAGCAAACCTGGGCTGAACCCTCGGTGTCACTGCGTGTGTCACCGGCGTCGTGTCACGCGTCCTTCAAATCACGCCACCCCACAATTGGTCTCTGCTGTTCAAGGAAGTCCCAGCAAACCGCTCGTTGGTGACAAATTCAGTGGATCTGGACAAATAAACCACAGAAGAGCAGCTTGCCCTTGAGGTCGGGCTGTCCTCGCAGAGGAACGTCCGCCTCCTTTGTGTGTGTAGCGCTCTAGGAAACGCTCCGGTGCTGCAGGACCCGCTGCAGCCGTTCGGCAGCACCCGCTCTGGGCAGACACCAGCACCCCACGGGGTGTTCAGCGCCGGTGGATTCACCCCCTGAGCGCAGCAGCTGCCGGTCGGAGCCCATCGATACTCGCTGCATCACTCCTGGGCTTCTCCGCCACCTTTGTGCCCGATTCACTGTTTTATTGCCATCAGTAAGAAGAAGAATTTAGTGTAACTAATGAAAGTCATGCTTTCAGTAGCAGTAGGAAGATAGGAGCAAGGCTGGACTGGAAACCTTCATGAATTACTGGCAAGCCGGTGTCCTGCCCCGGGGACAGGGGGCTGAGGACTCTCGTGGCACAATGTGCTCCCCAGCACTGCATCTGCTGCAATTCCAGCTGCTCAGCTACCAGCAAAACCCAAAGCTCGATACTGTTGTAAGAACCTCTCCAAGTTTCACATCCTTAAGTGTTAAAAAAGAGAATTCCGTATGTGACACAGAAACGCCAGCTCCTTCCCTTCACAACCAGCAGGACAAAGGAAGGCAGTCACAAGATTCCTTCAAGTACTGCACATGCCGGCTTGTTGGATCGATAAGGCACGTTCCCCTCTTCCAAGAACACCATGTAGACAAACACGTAAGCAGCGCGATACTTGGCGCTTACACCTGATCCTCCATCAGAACTGCTCCAAGCTCCTGGTGAGCCCCCCATGTCTGACCCAGCACCCCCAGCCCATCCACACAGCCCGACAATAACTCACCCATCACCGTGCTGCCTTTGCCTTCTGCCTAATCGCTAAATCAAACCCTCATGTCCAAACACTTCATCAGCACAATGTATCGCATCAGGGAAAGCTGTTTACAAAATACTATGCTTTCTTTTCCTGGGATATAAAGGACATTAACTACCATGAGAAACGAGAAAGTGCAGTTCAAATCTATAAGCAACTTCAGCTTATTCCCAAATAATGGAAGCAGTATCGTTTTGTTCTGTGCTGGAGACGCTCAGCGAATTGTATCTCCAAGCTTTCTAGTTCCTGTTGGGTTAAACATCAGTCTACCAGCCCTTCCTAACATGCTGCTCAGCAGATATAAAATGGAAAAGAAATAAAGAAAACCAAACCCAAACCACCAACAAAACCTTATTTATGTTGCTGGGGTTGAATAAGTCAGGATAAGAGATTCAGCCCATCCACAGTGATGAAAAGATGGTACTACCGAGAGAACAACCTTCCAAGCAGATGCGCAAACTCCTCTGTGGGGAGGAAGCAACTTGCCAGATCAGTTCCAGTCCCTGTACCTCGGAGGTTTCTAATTAATGAAAGAACTGCTAAAGCGGCCGATCAGCAGAAAATCGGCCGATGACGTCTGCTCTGTATTTCTTTTTGGTTTAGAGCTACCGATAAAGAACGTGGCTGCACGCAGAAACATTTACACACAATCGCACCCAAACCCGGAGTCACCCCCCTCAGCGCCCATTTCCAACCATTTCGCCGGCAGCACAAAGTAACTTGCAGCAGCAAAGTCCCGTTTCCACCGATTCCCAGCGCAGATCCGTCCATCCCACCCTCCGCCAGCTCACCCGAGGCCGCTCCGCTCCGGGGTTCCGGGGCTCCGGGACCGGCCCGCGGTGCCGCCGCCGCCCCGCGCTCCCCCGGCCGGGGCCGCCTCAGCCCCCGGGAGCGCGGGCGGTGCCGCTGCCGGTACCGGGGGGCCCAGCCCGGCCCCGCCGCTGCAGGTGGTTCCCCCGGGGCCGCCCAGCTCGGCCCGGCCCCCGGCACCGCCTCCCCGAGCCGAGGGGGCAGAGCCCCGGCTGGAAGGCGCGGGCACCGGCGGGGCTGGAGGGGACGGAGCGGAGGGGAAAGGTGCTCACGGTGCACGGGTTTCTACACCGAACCTCCAGTTTAACCCCCCAGCACAAAAACGCAGAGGTTTTCTCAGAGGAATTTAAGAGTTTCAAGATGCAATTATATATCTTTTCTTCTGTACCAACGTTAGTCGCTTCCAGCTAAACCCAATCACACTAAACCCCCGTGCAGATACCACAGCTCCTTAAAACCACAGATTGAAATCTCAGTTAAGGATTACTCACCGCTCATGTTTTCAAAGGGAATAAATTCAGTTTCAATGGTTTCTTTACAATTTGCCTCATCCTGCATAAACAAGAAGAGACATGAGGCTCATTCTGGGAAGAGGAGCGGAATTCCAGCTGCAGATGGGCTGGATCTCTCGCTAGAGTAGCAGGGGCTGTTTTCAACAGCGCACGCTCGGAATTTGGAAGAGGTACAAATAGTTACCTGTAAGTTAATAATTAAAAATAATAGTCCTGGTTCAATTTAAATAGTACAAGAAAGGAGACTCCAGCCACTGTGACTGTCAGGCAGCCCGCGCTGATGTGGAAACAGGAAAAAGTTCTGTAGATTCAACAAATTCGCTTCTTGTTGTCTTGAACGGGTGTGAAAAGCAGCGCAGCGAGGAACGCGTCAAGCTGTTCTCTAGACCCCGTCCTTCCCTCCACCATGAAACCAGAGCAGATCTAAACACCAGATCTAGACGAGCTAAGACGCGGTGCAAACACCTTCTTGCCAATCTCTGCGATCAACCTTCCCAAACATTTATGAGCTGGTACAAATACGAGGACGTGCCCTTGCAAAGCTGCCAGACCCGAGGCTGGATTTACCCAGGATCACAGCTCTTGCCCAGCCCTGCTCCTCAGGGAGCTGTTGGGCACCTTGATAAAGTGGAGATTAAATTCAAGGTGAGGTCTGGAAAGGGACTGAAGTTTCAAACACACCCACATGCGTTCAGAGTCCACTATTTCCAGGGCAGCTGTCTCTCCATTCCTCCAAGAAGCCTTTGTGGCCTTTGTTGCCACTACCGAGAAGAAGGTGAGGCCATCTGCAGCAACCTGGGCAAATCCCGAAGCTGGAAGTGGATTGTGAATTGTGGAAATGCAGCTTCATGGCTTCAGTTCTTCACCAGAGCATGGGTACAGACAGCAGGGGAGATTTTACCTTTGCATCGCCTGGACATCACTGAAATACAAGCAGCTCATTTACGTTATCACATCCTATTGCTTCAGAGGGCGATAATCAGATCTCTCTCTGAAAACCGGGACTAAAAAGCGACATGGCAATTTCCATATGAGCAGCCAAATCTGCTCTGAGCTGATAAACTGGGGCTCAAGGCTGCCAAGCCGTGGAGGACAGGTCTACCCAGGGCCAGCCCGGCTGGGGTATCAACCCCCCAGCTCAGTTAACAGGGCATGTGACAAACACGAGGGGGGTGGCAGGTGATGATTAATTTAAAAAACCAACCCCAAATGTCTCTATCTGTGCTAACGAGCAACTGCCAAAAGAGAAAACAACTTCCCCGCAGCTGCGGAGGGCTCGGGCAGGCCTCATGTGAAATCCAAAGGGAACTCTGCAGTGAGAGGCACCAAAAAGCACCATTAAAACCTCCCCAGTCCCTCCTTCTGCCCAGAAGTTGAAACCCCCAAGTTCTTCAGCACTATTTTTCCAATAATTCGCTGATGAAAACCCGTAAATTACCTCCCCTGTTCACTCAACTGCACAAGGGTACAATCCTGTTAGAAAACTTACATATCAAACTTGAGCTAATATGAAATATAGTTAAAAAACCACATGTGAATGGCACTGCGTTGGTTTTATTGTGTCTTTACACCATGAAAGATGTTGGGATGCAAGTTGTTATACATCATACACAAAACACGCTGACAACACCGCTCGCTTGATTCGCCTTAGAAAACTGTTTCTGAAGGTTTTCCACTTATTCCTACTTACAGCAACTTCTACAATGGGCTGGAAATGAAACCGTTAACAAAATACAAACAGCACACAAAATCCAAAGCGGACTGCTGGATTTTTTAAAGCCTGACGGACAGTACAAGTTTGGTTTTGTTTCTTTAATAACATGGATCAGTGAGACAGAGGAGTCAGACTTTGAGTGAGTTTAATACCTGAAGAGATACATAAATATCATACCTGTGGAGGCAAGATGGAAAATACCCATTTTCCTTTTGTTTTAATATATATTATTCCTGCCTCTGAACAAGGACCTGCCTGCAGGATCCCATTTTGCAGCTTGAAGCTGTTGGCAGGAAGGGATCACGAGCTGACACGATACGGAGATGAAACGACCGTGCTCACGCTAATTCACCACTGTTACTTTTTCTCTCCACCGTCAATCAAGTGAAAACACCTTGGAAAATCCAATAAACACATCACGTAGAACTGAAACACACTAAAATGAATTTGAAAACGGCCAATTTCTGAATGATTTTTATATATATATATGAACATCAGCAGCCTGGTTTGTTCACAAATAATTTTATAGAAAAAAGAACAATCTGTCTAGACTAAAAAAGGCTGGTTATAAAATAGCATAGAAGCATGTGTCATTATACCGAGGTGTATTTCCCCCCTACTAAAATGCTTCAATCACAAAATCAAAGCTCTGTATTTTAAAAGATGCATCCCGGACTCCAAAGCAGCTGATGCTTTATCAGGCAGACGGGATGTCCCACAGCAAAAATCAGAATGAAAAACAGCAAACAAGGGCTGAAACTGCATAGAAACTAAGCCAGGCAACTGATTGCCTTAAAAAATACAAAATACACTGGAGAAGTTTAAAAATTAACCCTAGGTGTTAACGTAATTGAGTCCTAACGTAACAGTCACTGGTTTGTGGTGCAGGCCATCTAGGAATAAACGTTACCGTATCTTCAGAAAGGATCGGAGACCACACGTGAAACAGCTGAATCCCTATTTCCCTCTGTGTATTGTACTCCTAACGCGGTGTTGGTGCGAACCCACCGTGTACCATCGCGACAGCAGCAGCACAAGTGTTGGGGACAGACCCAGCGTCCGTCTCCTCCGTGGTCTGTGGTTCCTCCTCCCCTATTCTTCTCTGTGTCGTCAGCAAAACTACTTGAATTTCATTCCTTACCTGTATTTGTGCCTCATGTCAAATAAAAATCGCATACTTGAAAAGAAAGATTAATCATCACCTTGGGAGATTAGTAGCTGGGAGGGAATTTTAGCCTATAGAGTATGTTTCACTTGCATTTAACACTATATTAACTGGAAGTTGCTGTACCAGTACAGATCAGCTTTCTTGAATCCAATTGCAGCAGTAAAGTATTATTTCAGCACTTGGTACATCAGACTGTACAGTAGAAAGAAAAGGGTAACACCTTAAACAAAACCAAACCAAACCCACAACCAGACCTCCTATTTTTCACTATTTCAAGTCAGGTGGATTTGCTACACTTGGGGGACTAGTCCCTAAAATTAAAGTGCTTGTCAGAGCATTGGCATCCAAAAGTCTTGAACATGAGAGACAACTACAAGTAAAATCTGTTGTCGCTATACATAACATATAGCAGCAGTACAGACATCAACACGTGTACTCATTAAGTGTCTGATTTTTGATACTACCTTGAGCATCACACGATTTAACAGTGCATCGTACCCCCGACCTCCAGTGTACAATCAAACGCTTTAGGTTCATTCAGGATGGTTGCAGGCGGCTCTGGACGCCTCGTCTGCATGATCTTCTGTTTGGGATTTTTAATTTCATCCTCCTCTTCTGTCTCACTTTCACAGACATGGACAACGACACTAGGAGTTGATTCTGTTCCTGCGTGGAGCTCGTACTTCTCCCCTGAAGAGCAGCAAACAAAACTCAAGCTAAGAACATCCCCAAGGAGAAGTGTCAGGCCACCTTATCTCACAACTCCTTACTATCCGCAGTAACACAACCAAACACTCATTTATTCCCATCTCATCTTTAATTTGCTCAACTTCCACGTTTCGCCAGACCCGTTAAATGTTTTACAATATTCCCTGTTGTCTGTTACACTGTACTTTGATTACAATCAATCTTTCTATTCAAGTAAGAATCAGCACATAAAGGAGACTCAATTTCTTCTCACAGAAAGAAAGAGAAGTGGATAAATTCCCTTGGTATGTATTTTTGAAGTTAAGTAACACAACAAAAGCAGATAAATGTTCCTACCCGGTCCCAACTTGGAGACGGCACAAAGCAAGTCGTAGTTTATCAGGGGAGTTGCGTCTTCGCTCTGTTTCCATCCGACCGGTGGAGAAGCAGGAGGTGAGATCAGGAACTGTTTAACGGGTTGCGGAGGCAGCAGGTAGGACTTGTCACCTATTTCGCTGGACACCTGAACACAAAAAGCCAGGAGACACTGAACAAGGTGACAAATATTAATCCTCTCTGATATTTATCACAAATTAAACTCACGGGCAAAAGCGGGACAAAGAAGAACCAGGGACGCGTGCACAGCACCCTAGCGTTCCACAGTACCTGTGCAAAGTACAGCTTGAGCTTTTTCCCACTGAAGTCCGTTTCATGCAGCTCTATCCGCGCTCTGGCTGCTGCCTCTGGATTGCTGAAGTTTATCCTCACTCTTCTGAAGCTTTTGAACAACTGGAATGTAACTTGATTATCGTAGACTGTGAAAAGTGCTTCAAATCTTTCCTAGAGATGAAGTACAAAGATTCTCCAAACACGAAATGAACATTTTCACTCAATGAAAATGCATCTTCTTTTCACTTTCCCAAATCCAGATTATTTCCTTAATTGCTCTCTAAACCTACACATTCCAAACTTCTCTCGGTTACTTGCAAACCTCCATTCTGTATAGTTCACAGAATCCCAGAATGTCAGGGGTTGAAGGGCCCTGGAAAGCTCATGCAGTGCAATCCCCCCATGGAGCAGGAACACCCAGATGAGGTTACACAGGAAGGTGTCCAGGCGGGTTGGAATGTCTGCACAGAAGGAGACTCCACAACCCCCTGGGCAGCCTGGGCCAGGCTCTGACACCCTCACCCCCAACAAGTTTCTTCTCATATTTAAGTGGAACCTCCTGTGTTCCAGTTTGCACCCATTGCCCCTTGTCCTGTCCCTGGTTGTCACCAGAAGAGCCTGGCTCCATCCTCCTGACACTGCCCCTTTCCATATTGATCCCCAGGAATGAGTCCCCCCTCAGTGTCCTCTTGTCCAGCTCCAGAGCCCCAGCTCCCTCAGCCTTTCCTCACACGGGAGATGCTCCACTCCCTTCAGCATCTTGGTGGCTGCGCTGGACTCTCTCCAGCAGTTCCCTGTCCTGCTGGAACTGAGGGGCCACAACTGGACACAATATTCCAGGTGTGGTCTCCCCAGGGCAGAGCAGAGGGGCAGGAGAACCTCTCTGACCTACTGACCACCCCCTTCTAACCCACCCCAGGTACCATTGGCTTCCTGGCCACAAGGGCCCAGTGCTGGCTCATGGTCACCCTGCTGTCCCCAGGACCCCCAGCTCCCTTTCCCCTACGCTGCTCTCTAATAGGTCATTCCCCAACCTACTGTGCTTTGTATTGCTATTTAAATCTGAATTCCAAGAGCAAATTAATGTGCACAAGCCTCTGAAACTCTTAATACATAAACTGCCACCTAGCGACACTTATCAAAAGAGCAGATGTCAACAAAAACGCCGGTACTTGCACGTGACACTCAAGCATCTCCAAAAACACCACACAAATCAATTCATTTTTATATCTGATCTCTGATCTACAAGAAACCTAATTTGCAGATATTTTTTCCCTAGTGTAAATGCACTAGGAAATTTCATAGTGTAAATTTTCGTTCACTGTAAACAGATTAAAATCAACAAATTAGAGATCTGTAAGCAATCTCTAATTTATTATGTTCTGATAATATTCAGCTATTCAGAGAGATCTGCATCAGCAAATAAGAGGAAAAGGCACACTTTTTCATTAGAACTCTTTCCAATGACCATAGTTAATTTGTTTGATTCCAACAGACACTGATCTCTTAACAAAAATCCTGTTGAAGCCTTCATTCCCGTAAGAATAATTACAGGATGAAGTGCTTTCATGTGAAATAGGACTGAAGAAATTCTTGCCCGTATTAAAGAAAACATTTTTTTGGGTGCAATTCTCTCCAATCTGTACAATGTCAAGGTCTTTGATAAAACAGAAAACCTGTTCTATCTTACCTTTTCTTCCTGTACCTCAAACACGGCTTCAGGAACACCGCAAGCAAAGAGTGAGGTAGGCAAGTCACTTAAATCCATCATCTCTTCCAAATCGTCTTCATTTTCTCCAAAAATCATCTGTTCTTCCTCCTCTTGGTCGCTGCTGTAAAGGTCTGACTGGCTGTCGCTCCAGGACCTCATGGTATCTCTGAGCATCCTTCACCCAGCACAGCTCTTCTTTACGTTCCAGTTCCTAGGGTCTGCCATTCCCAAAGACAAAACCAGAGCAGTGTCAAGATACCACATCTTCTTGTTTTGGCTGTTCTTTAAGGCAAATAAATTTACAAAAAAAGCATAGAAATCAACCCGAAACTTGTTCTCCCATCCACAAAACAGAAGCACTGCATCCCATTTCTGTAAATGGAATAAAGACACTGCTGTTCCAGCTATGAAAAGGGAGATAAAGTCACTCGGTGAAGTAAACGAGATTTCTATTCCCTTCACTCTGTAACGACAGCGATGTGATTATCGGTGCAACAGCCAAACTGCTCTGCCTCAGTATCCTCTGCTCCAAGTACCTGTCTATAATACAGGTAGTCTGATACAAATGGAAACACACAAGTGCCAGTTATTTGTGACAATTGGCTAAAACTTACAGTCATTAACTGCAATAAACAATTCAAAATTATAAGCAAACTCACTGTGTAGACACCTCACAACACCCCTTAGGAAGCTATTTGATCACTCGTTCCCTCTTAGATTTTAGATTAAATGGCCTTACACAGCAGGACTAAAAGGATGCCGACAACTAAAGCCACTTGGATAAGACCTTTTGCCAAGTCCTTTGTTCTCCTGAGAATTAATATCTGCTTATCATTTAAATACCAGAGGATAGGTACCTCTAAAACTCTTAAAACCAAACTCTCCACCTTCATGCAAAGCCTAAGATCTTCTGAAACTGTGGAAATGCAGCTTCATGGCTTTAGTTCTTCACCAGAGCATGGGTACAGACAGCAGGGGAGATTTTACCTTTGCATCGCCTGGACATCGCTGAAATACAAGCAGCTCATTTACGTTATCACATCCTATTGCTTCAGAGGGCGATAATCAGATCTCTCTCTGAAAACCGGGACTAAAAAGCGACACGGCAATTTCCATATGAGCAGCCAAATCTGCTCTGAGTTGATAAACTGGGGCTCAAGGCTGCGAAGCCGCGGAGGACAGGTCTACCCAGGGCCAGCCCGGCTGAGGCATCAACCCCCCAGCTCAGTTAACGGCATGTGATAAACACGAGGGGGGTGGCAGGTGATAGATTAATTAAAAAAAAACAACCCCAAATGTCTCTATCTGTGCTAACGAGCAACTGCCAAAAGAGAAAACAACTTCCCCGCAGCTGCGGAGGGCTCGGCCAGGCCTCGCCGCTCCCTCCCCGACCCTCCCGGGAGGCGGCGGCCGGCGCTCGGCGATGCTCAGCGACCGGGCAGCGAGCCGGGCCGCCTCGGCTCGAGAACGGGCTCCCGGCGAAGGGACGGCGGAGCAACAGATGGCCGGCGGTGGAGGGGAAGCGGGGGGCGCTCACCGTGTCCTCGGTGCGGATCCCCTCGGCGGCGATGAGGAGTCGCCGCGCAGGGGGCGGCAGCGGGAGCGCGCACTCGGCGCCGTGCGGAGCGAGCGGCTGCGGGAGGGGAGCGGCGCGAACGCGCCTGCGTGCGCGCCCCCCGCGCCTCCGCATCGCCTGAGGGAGCTGCGGGAGGGGGGTCAGTGACCCGGATGGAGGGGGCGACTCTGCGCATGCACCAAGGCCGGCCCCGCTGAGGGGCGGCAGCCGTGTCACTCTCCGGCTGTGAGGGGCTGAGGAGCAGCCGCTGTGTCACCCCCAAGCTGTGAGGGGTTCCTGTCCCCGCACTGAGGGACAGCAGCCATCTCACCCTCCCGCTCTGAGGAGCTGAGGGGGGTTCCCGTTCCCGCGCTGAGGGGCAGCAGCAGTGTCACCCTCAGGCTGTGAGGGGCTGCGGCTGTGTCACCCCAACACTGTGAGGGGCTGAGGGGCAGCGGCCATGTCACCCCCATGCTGTGAGGGGCTGAGGGGGGTTCCCGTCCCTGCGCTGGGGGGCAGTGGCCGTGTAACCCTCCCGCTCTGAGGGGCTGATGCGGGTTCTTGTCCCGCAGCTGAGGGCAACAGCTCTATCACCCTCCCGCCTGAGGGGCGTTCCCGTTCCCGCCACCTGCCCCGCCGCACGCAGCCGCCCCTCGGGCTCTGCGGTGGGTTTGCTGTATTCAGCCCCCCATGGCTCCCAGGGATCTCCACAGCAAAGAGCATGAAGCACAGCTGAGGAAACAAAAGGTGTTTTACACGCATCCATCCTTGAGGTGGTGGGCCTTGACCACCAGGAAAGGCTTTGCTGGGTTCTCTGAGGTAATGACTGAGCTCAGGGAGATGAGAATTGATTCAAAAGCTGCAAATTTCCTCAGGAGCTGCCTCTGGAAAAGCTGTTGGTAGCTGCAGTGCTGGCAGAGCTGAGTGTGCAGGACAAAGGCCTCATCTGTGTTTTTAATTAATAGTCATGAAATGCCGTGTGAGACCATAGCACCTTGGGGTGTCCCGGCAGGACGTTCGGGTGAGCCTAAAGGCTAAAGCCAGGGAACAAGAGATGGGACTGACTCCTGAGCACTGTACCCGTGCTTTGTGTGAGGGTTTCTGCTGTGAAAGGCCCACGGGCACCCCTCAACAGCAGCTAAAGTTAATCGGTTTTACTCCGCCGTTGGCCTTGGCTGGCGGACACGCAGTTGCCAGATGGGAACGGTGACAATTTGTGTCCCTCGTCTCATGGAATAAATCATGGCTTAATCCAGCAATGTGATGATTTGAGACAGCGGTCAGCTGAACTGTGTGATAAATGAGTGCCAGTGTGCATTGACATCTGAAGGAAGCACAAACCAACATCCGTTTTTTGGTTGTATTTGGTTTTCCACAAAAAGCACACCAAGCTACTAAATAATTTACCTGACACAAATATTGAGTTCAACAGCTTTGTCCTCACTTGGAAAGCCAGAAGACAGGATTTCAACAAATACCGACATTTCTGTGATGTAAAAGCTTTCTCCTAAAGTTTAGGTACAGAAGAAGGGCAGAAAATAATGCCAAGCTGGTGTTCTTTACCAGGCTTGTAATCTGTCCACAGTGCAGAACTTTCCCTCGTAAGAAAACAGCGTACAGCAGAATTCATCTTTAGAAAGGTAAGATCCATCTTACTTGTCCAGATAAGGGATTCTGCAAATTTAGGCAGTAAGTGGTTAGTCTCAATTACATTAGCCTTGCCTTGCCGCAGTCACATACTTTATTAATTCAATAGCATGTTCTTCCTCCCTGGTCAGCAATATATTAGGTTTTAGTACCACAAACTCCCAACATTCGTGTCCACTTCAGGAGCATTTTAAATGCTCTGTGTTTTGTAATATCACCTCTTTTGTAGCATGTATCTTCATAATGATCCCAACACCTGGCTTGCTTACCACCTCTATACCATCACTTAGCGCAGTTGTCTCTTGATACAACACACTAACCCTTAAATTATGTATGTTAACAAGTATTAGCACATTTATCAGAAACTCTGGGACTTAGGCACACTGCTTCTACAAGCATTCAAAAAAAAGCATTAGCCAGTGCTTCAATACTCATCTCCAGGGACTTCTGTGAAGTGCAGCTTTAACACCAAAGTGGATACAGCTGCTCTTTTTTTCCCCTTTTCCCCTCCCCATTTGTGGTTTGGGACCCCAAGAGATACATTTAATTAAGTGTATCCTGAGGTTTATCTTCTGCTTATCCCCCTGGACTAAAACACATGTGGTGAGTGTTAATTAGGTTGGCAAGCATTCAATTAAGCTACATTGCCAGTATTCTAAATTTATGACTGTATTTCTTAATGGCATTGTTAGGAAATGTCCTTAAGCTGTTTTCTCCTGCAATCAAAGACATGATATCCTGTATTGGAAGGATGGCATCTCCTACAGCGTAGTATTCCCAACTAGTTTGAGAGGTCTTTGCTGTCTCAGAGAAGCACACGGTTGTCTCGGTTTCAGTGTGGAGTTGGCAGCCATGCAAAAATCATGAGTCAGGCCACCACTAATATAAAGCTTTTGGTTTTGTGATTTGGCTCACCTTGTGTCCGTGCCCCCCCTACTCCTTTAGGCTCTACTTGGATCAGATTTTCAAGCTCTTCTCTGAAATAATTAATGCTAAGGTAGATTTTTTTAAGTCCTGTAAAACTAAGATTTTAAATTAAATTGCATGATTCCTGAAGCTGACACCTAATACTTGGAGACTCAGGTAAAACTGCAAGCATTATTAATGCTGCAGCCCTAAACAGTTGTAGCAATCTGCATTTCATTTACAAGTGTCCTGTTAGAAAAGACGGTCCTTTGAATGCCCGTAGTATTTAATGCAGTAAACTAAATTCTATCTTGTCTTCTCTCAAGATATTTATGGCCAAGTAAAGCTACACCAAGAGTATGGAGCAGGCCAGAATTCTATAGGTTTTACCACAATCTTTTATTAAGTTTCATTTCCAATGGTCTCACCTAAAGGACAAATAGAATTAGACAGACATGCAACATTGCTTATAAAAAATAAAGCAGTTCTCCTTATAGTCCAATACCGTAAAGCCTTATTTATCGACACATTTTAATGTGAACAAGAGACCATTGTAAGCAGATCATTTTATACATTCAGCCAACACAGGAGCTGTATTCCACAGCATTAAGTTACATGTATGATATACACTGAGAACAAATTAAGTGCTCTGGTGCATCAAAAAGCCACACAGGGTGGAGGCAAGAGATGTCAGTTCACATTTGATAAAGAAGTTAAGAGATGGAGAGTCAAGGAGCTATTCTACCAGTTTAGTAAAGGAGACAGCAGTCAGTTGATCTCTGTGGACACTTCAGCTCTTGATGCTGAAAAACATCGCACGTGTGGAAATCTAAGTGCACTCTGCTGTTTGCAGTGCCCTGGATAAACAGAACTTTTGACATACACGTGTTAAAGAGTGCTGTACACCCACAGATTCTTTTTCATGCTGCAAGAAGGACCAGAATGTGGCATGAGGCTCCTCTCCTTTAAACCTTCATGTTCTGTTTAGCTGTAAATGTTTGCTGCAATCCCGGGCATGGCTATTGTCACCTCAGACTAACAAATATTCTCTAAAAAGTATAGACTTGAGGGTACAAATTGCTTTGTCTTTCAGCTTTTAAGCTCTGAACTAGAAGGGAGGTAAGGAGTTTATTTTAATCCTGAGCTATCCCCTCCAGCTGTTAGAGCACAAAGTCCTTCAGTCAAGTTTCAACAGATGTTAGGCTTTTAGGGGCCCTGTTCATGCCCTCTCAACAACAGAGATGTCAGCTGTAAGACTGTGCAGAAAATAAAATATTTCAGAAGCTTGGGAAAAAGAGCAAGGAAAGGGGAAGTGCATAAAATACAAAACACCACCACATTTTAAAATTCAAGTATTGAACACAGGCAGCAAGCAGGAGTGAGGTGCAGCATGGCCATCCTACTGCCGTGTGTACAGCGGCTAACAGACCAGCAAAAATGCAGCCCGTACATCATCAGTGCACTGAGCAGAGGCCCAGAGCCCAAGAAACACCTCAGGCACTACTGGCGTAGCACAATGGAGCAATCTAAAATATTGTGATTTATGTGCTGTAGAAACGGACATCACCTCCCTTGGAGTCCTTTGTCAAGAAGTTTCCAAAATCAAGTCTTGCTGCAGGTAAAGGGAACTGTCATTATTAAGTAGAATTATTTAAACACACAAACTGCATAAATAAAGTGTGGTTATATAAAGCTTTAGAGGAAGACTGTTGCCTTTAGAATCTTTGAAAGAAAAGGGCCAAAACAGCACAAAAATAGTAAAGCTGGAGGAAATGTCACTCAGAGCAGAAGATGCCCACGTGCTGACAACCAAGGGCTCTCTGGCAGAGGGGAGCAGACCACAAAAGAGAAGGCCAAGCAGGGGCTCAGCATCAGAGTAGCTCTGTCCCCCCTGGCAAAACACACTGTTTCTCACGATGCCAAGTCCCATGATTAGGAGAAAAACCTAACGAGCCATTTACTGGCTCCAAAGTCTGCACACCAGTCAACTGCAGTTATTAAATAGTACCAAAAAACTAAGAACTGAGAAAACTGCATTCTGTTACACATAATAGTACAAGTCAATAGCAAAACATTTAGGTGCCTCTGATTATTTTGTACCACAGCAACATCTGTAATAATGAAACACAGATAATATTACCATGTAAGAAGTAGAGTTTGGAGCTATGCATGGTTTAGCACGGCTTGTTTTAAAACGGTATGTTTCTGTGGTTTCAGAACTAATAGGTCAAAAGAGCTACTGCCTCATTGATTAAAAGGGAAGTGATAAGAAAACCCAGCATTCTTGTACCCTTCCCATTCAGCCTCCCCTGTACTACTTGGGTTTGTATTGTTAATGAACAAAAGCTGCACATAAATTCACAAACAATTGATTACCAGGGATACAAAGCCAAAGGTAGTAAATCAGTGTGACTGCAACTCTAAGAAGATTAATGTTCTGGCAGTATTAGCCCATTAACATTGTTATCTTACTTAGGCACAAAAAGTTTCGAGGGTAAAAGAAAAGCTGTTATTTCTTGAGGTTTCATAAGCCGTAGTGTCCAGGATGCCACTGATAAGATCTGAATTGTCAGACACGCCAAGTTGGTGAAGAAACTTCACGTATAGGTGCACGTACAGCCACAAGGCATCTACTCTTCGCAGGGGGGAAGGTTATAATTTTTCCACGCTGCACAAAAATGCTAAAGCAATCTCAAGTATTTCCAGATTGAGTTAGTATTTATAGCTGGCAAGGCAAACATATGCAAAAGAACAGCTCTGTTGTCATATACAATAGCAAGAATCTGGAATAATTATATACAAGTCAGTGGAGTTCTTGGGAATTTTTGGTGCTGGGAACAGAAACTGGCCATGAGTCAATTAAAAAAAATGCAAAAAGCCACTGTCAAATCCCAAATCCTCCCAAGCCCCAGAATAACCACTTAAAATGCATGGAACACAAGCACTATTCATTTCAAATAAAGTCTTCTAAGGTCCTGGAGACGCTCCACTAAGCATACAGTCCAAGACACACCAAAACAGCAGCTTTTAGAGGAGATGATGATATCAAAGTGCCAGTGTAACTTGCGTATGCCAGTAAATGTGGTACTTTGTCCTTTGCTCTTGAAAGTTCCCCCCCCTCGTGTCTATTCTCCCTTCGTATCAGCTTCTAGCCATCTCTTAGAAGCTGGAAAGATAAATATCATGAGTACACAATGCTCCATTATTCTTACAGTCATCACCAAGTGCTGGACTGTGCACACTACTCAGGTCATTCACAATATCAGACTAGTATCTTTTTTTGCCTTTTTTTTTTAAATAAAAAAATGGGGGGCACACCCCAGCCTACAACACCTAGACTGAGCTTTTTTACTAAGGAATGTCAACACGTTTAAAACCACTAAATAAAGTTGGAAATCCTGCCTCAACCAGAAAAAAAAAAAGTCATGGAGAACCGGTCACATTACTATTCCTACTTCTTGTTCTCATACTTCCCAGTGTTCCCTCTGCAGCATTTCATCCAACTGGAAGCTTCTCTTATGAAGCCAGAAAACTGGCAAGTAATCTTTGTTCTAAGCTGCCATATAATCCAGCGGTGCTGTAAAAACAATTCACGTACCCCATGCATATGTTCGATACTAGTCAGAGAATAATTATACAGGAAGTGCCCAAGATTCATGTGTTGAAGGATTAAAGCAGCTTGCTTACTCTAACCAAATACGCTGCTCTAAAGACACAGTAAGTTGCAGTATTCGTGCTTGAAAACAATTACATTTTATTGCCATGTTAAGGTAGTTTAGTGGTCACGCCGGAAACATGAGGATTTACAGCTTTTCTGGAAATTAGTCACAGTCTTTATATATGAAGCTTAAATCCTGCCCTCCTGTCTCTGTGAGCAACTCCTGAAAACTTCTATTTGGAGATAAACACACTCCCAGCAGGACTAAAAACTGCACCGTCACTTCTCTTCCCACAGCTCTACCATGTCATTGCTCTCGTACAGCCGTGAGGCTGCACTCACCACTTCACACTTCCAGACAGCGGCCTTCAATGGAGAACCGCGATTTACTTCTTGCTAAGACGAATGCTTTCAACTTCACAACTAGAATTGTTTATTTCAATAATCAGACTTGGGCATTAAGTTTGAGACAGGCTTTAAACTACATAAAGGTTGGCTTTACACTTGCTTATATTTTAATGGGTAAATAAATAAACGTCATAATGCTGCGGATTCAAATCAGTTCCTTAAAGGTCACTCACTCCTTTTTGCTGTGCTCCAGCACTCGGTAGGGTGGAACAGAAACTCCTTTGGAACCATGTTGCTCCTGCACGATCGGCAACGTAGCTGGAGTATAAATTTCCGGCATGTTGTCATTGTTCTCTAGGGCACCGTAGGAAAAAGAAGCTTTGAGGTCAGGCTGAACTGCAATCCCTTTATCGTGCATGTTCTGCATGCCTGAAAAGAGCAAAGACAAAGATTAAATGCTTAGGAACAAAAGTGCATTCTGCCTGGACTCTGTTAAATCAGCAAATCATAAAGTCTCGGTGTTCGTGATATGTGGCTCATCAGTTCCTTGAGCCTTAAAAGAACAAAGGAGAAACTACAAAACACCACAGTCACCTGATATGTCTGGATACTTAACAGAGGCCAAAGCTGGAGCTTTCACTGTGAAGGCCAACACTTAAAGTGATAAACAGCTGTATTTTTACCATTACCTGGCATAGCATCCATTGAGATGTAAGGTTCAAACGGTACAGATTTCTTCCTATTCCTTGTGATCAGGAAGACACCTAGAAAGGCTATGAGGCACCTATGAGAGAGAGAAGACAAAATCTACTGAGACAACTGTGAAAAGGGAGGGGAGGTAATTCTGTATGTTGCTTCTGAGTGCCTGTCATGTGGCACCATAAAGAATTCAGAACTGGAAGCAAAAGAACTGTGAAGTCAGAATCACAGGGAACTGCCTCAGCTGAATAACCCTCTCAACAGTATCGAAATCCACCTAGCAACCAGAACAATCTCACCTTTTCTTTATCAAAATGCTGGGAAAAGTTTTCACATTAATTAATTAACCTTGACTAACTAAAGGGGAAAGGAAGCATATCAAAATTTGGTTTTCTTTGATGAAATTCCAGGATTTAGCAGCCTGACCTTTGAAAGGTTTCTCATAAGTAAACACACCAACAACTGTCGATCTTGATTTTGACAGTATGTTGACAGAGAAAGGCGCAGCTCATTACCTTAATCTCCCAATTGTTTTTTTCTGTACTAATGTGAAAGACATTTCAGAATGTCCCCTGATTACAGAGAACTAATCACATCAAGACATTGTACTAGAACTAATTCCTGAGTTACACAGCAAATGTTTTACGGATTGTATCTGCACTGTGTGAGTGCCCATGCCCTAAGGAACAGGGCTTCAGTACAGTCAGTACGGGATTTAGTATTTAATGTTGTACAATTATGCATAACCCCGTGTCATGGAGACACCCCGGGGTTAGTTTAAGGGACAACAGGGTACAAACCAACTTTTATTAAACTGGTGAGAAACAGGGTTTTAGCACTCCAAAAGTGACTTGAATGCAGGTTCGGATATCAGTCGAGGTAAATTATTAAGGGGCAGCAACTAATACAACAGGAGGTCCACAGTGTGCATGCACGTGGCTTCACCAAAACAACACCGGAGCCGTCCCTGAGTCTGGGAAGAGTCCACACTGGCCTGAACACGGTGTGGGATTATTTTAAAGGGATACACGTGCTCGTATTGAGTACGGAAAGTGCACACTGGCAATCCTGCGAGGGTAAATTTATAATACGCTTGCAATCCTGCGAGGAGAGACACACATGCAGATGTGCATGGAATATTACACGTGCTTATGTGGAAGCACGGGAGGAAAATACACCCGTGATTATGCGAGGAAATAATTTATAAACATGCTCATATTGAGCACGAAAAATACACGTGCAAATGTGCATAGAAAGTAGATACACTCGCAATCCTGCGAGGGTTGATTTACTCACACACGTGGTGGCAAGGCAAGCGGAGTCTCCATCCCGGGGCTGCGGGCAGTGGCTCCTGACAGCAGCGGCTCAGCTCGTAACTCCAAGAGATCCGCGCAAGGGGCGGAGTCTCGGCGAGAATCCCGTTTTTATAGCCTGATCAGATCTGACTGTGGGCATTCCAGAAGCTTCTCTGCACCCCCACACTGGCTGTGGGTGCCCCTGAAGCCTCCAAAAATCCCCACACTGGCTGCGGGTGCCCAGCGGCTCCCTGGTGCCTCGGCGCTCCCTTCTCCTCTCTATTAACGGCCCTGGCCAGGGGCTCTGGGGCCAAACAAAAGCAGCTGTCAGCCTCAAGCAGCAGAGAGAGAGAGATGTGTCTACTCCTTCCATGATGGAGGAAGGGGCAGAGAGGGGGGTCTGCATTCTGCCACACCCCATGCTATGGAATCCTTTTGGAGCATCCATCATCACTCACACAAGACACCGAGCTCTCTGGGCCATTTTAGTCATAAGAAAAAGATATTTTCCAGTTTTCTATTAAGGAAACTTTAAGTACTTACCCAAGTGCAAACATACATATATGGAGAACATCTTCACCGGTGAAGTCCAAGTAAAAGGTTGCTCCTTGAAAAGAAAATAATTCATGACATCTTTCTTCCCAGTTTACATGAGCTATTGGTGCTGCCTCTCCAGCACTAGTCCCTCTAGAAACCAAATCATGTAAGATCCCTATTTTATAGTCAGCACCTCTGTTTGGTGTTTTGTTTTGTTTTTTTAAAAATGATCTTAAAATAGAAAAAGATGCCCTGATTTCTCCTTTAATGCAATTTATTGACAAATCTTTTAGAATTGCATTATCAAAACAGTTGTCCAAATGACAAATCACATCGGATCTCTCTATCTACGAAAGGATATAAACTCCTGACCTCCAAAAATATATACAGCTCAAAATTATAACATAGGAAGTGTCTTGGATGTGAACAGGACACGTATTCTGGCTCCTACTCTTTACATTTCTAATTGGAGTAAAGTAAATAAGCTGATGAATCTGAGAGCAGCATATGGCTTGGGACATGGCAGAAAACAAACATTAGCCCAAGAGGAGGCCATACCCTCTCGTGACATTGAAGAAGAGCATTAAAGGGCAATGTGCAATTTATGGGGGAAGCTGTTGCCCTTACAGACCTCGAAGAGCGTTACTGTTTACACAGATCGTATCCATCAGCGCCAAGCAGATGCACTCTCTCCAGTGCTGTGGTTTTGGGTTTTTTTGTTTATTTTTCCCCTCCAGTTTTGTTCATATGTCTAACTGAGGACAACAGAACTTTACAAAGGCTGTTGGTCAGGTTTGATGCCTAAGGGGTTTAAAATGCTCATCTTTCATGCAGACAAAGCTTTGGCTAACAAGGGCAAGGGCTGAAATTGGAGCAAAGTGCCTATGAGGCTGTGAACAGATGCACTCTAGATACAATGCAAACTAGACTATCAGGAAGAGAATCGTAACACCTTTGTACAGATGAAGCAAATATGTTTCTACAAAATCTGGAGAGAATTACACAAGGAGAAATTTTAGCTGTGTATTCCAGTTGCACATCTGAGTGCATGCATCACCCTCTTCTACACACTAGCATGGGGTAATACAGTCCCAAAGATAAGTTCCCATGCACTTTAAAGAAAATGCCAGAACTTAGCAGAAAATTTCAGCACAGTCTAGTGGGATAATTCACATTTTTGAAAGAAAAAAGAAACAAAGCCAGCTGCAGAAGAGAGATGACAGGAAAACACAAGTCATCATCTTGCTGAGTATTCATGTTCCTCGTCTCTAAGTGAGGATTATTTTCCAAAATCTTTTGCCCTTCTTTTGGAAAGGACCAACAGACTGTTTTGTGCCCTGGTACCTGCTGTGATTGCTGCTGTTGTGGACAGGATATAGCCGATGCTGGCGATCTGCGATGAGTCATACAGCTGTGAGGCTTGAGCTAAAAATCTGCAATACAAGACAAAAGGGGTTGATTTGGGAAGGATACTCCAATTGTACAGTGGTTATCATTGGCTGCTATAGGTCTCCTTTCTGGAAACACCTTTCAAAATTGACACATAAATTTAAGAAACTTTATTCTCTTTCTCACAAAACGAACAGCCCATTAATTATTGCTCCACTGAAACAAGCACAGTTATAGCCAAAAAGAGCTAATGTCTTACGTTGCTTGAAAGATGGCTGTAGCAATCATGCACACCAACATGATATAAAATATAGGGTAGTCGAGTTGCAGGTTTCCTTGTATCGAGACAACAATCATGCCTGCGACAGCCTTCACCGTCACGACCGTCATGGAACCTGTGAACGTTTACCAAGACGCAGGTGAAGCACCGATCCATGCTCAGTGGGACAGAACGCTGCACTGTCACTCTATACAGGACATGCAGCTGCAAACACCACCAAGATCCACAAGAACTTGAACCCTCCTTCTGCCAGGCCAAACAAGGGATGCAAACTGCCTGTTTTATCCCCAACTCTGTCAGTTTTATTCCCAACTACTTCATCACAGTGACCTTCTATACATCATTTTACCTCTCTGTATCATGGTTCTCTTGTCTACAGGACCGGCAACACTTACAGGTTTCATTTGTTTTTTAAACAGGGCTGTGCAATCACATGATGGAAGGATACAGATTTTCATTTCTGATCCCATATTGGAATTGATAAAGCTAAGCAAGTTTTCAAAACAAGAATCAGGAAGAGCCCACTTCCTTTCCTTGAAAGCACAAGTCGGAGCCATTCAGAATGAGGAGAGTGGCTTTGTCTATGATTCACACGGCCTCTGAGACACCAGGTACTGAAATCCAGCCCCAAAGGGTTCAAAAAAAGAAAAAAAGGCACCGTGGTGACTAAAGCTGCATAAATAGCAAAATTTGAGAACTGCGACATAGATTCAACAGCACGGCAGGCTGCGTCACTACCTTGCTATTATTCACCCTTTTTAAAGTTTAATTGATCCATTTCTTAAAAATAATAAAAAACAGATTAATGGGGAGAAAGGTACAAGCGAAATCCTGGCCCTTCCAAAGTCCCTGTAGGATCCCACTCTAGGCTACGAGGATATCAAAGGCATCACTCAACCCCACGCCCAGAGGATCTCCCAGTTTAAAGAGGGACATACTGGCACGGCAGAGTATTTATCATTTATTTTACCACACAGAAAATCCTTCCACAGCCAAGAAGATTCTGGTGGGTCAGATCCTCTCTTTGATCCGCTCAATCAGGCTTCCTTACCCACTGAACAGATATCGTACCATGCTTTGCATGCACAGATTAACATTAAGAACACTAATAAATAACCTGTACTTTCTGTATTTGGCAGATTCATCCCTCAAGGAAATAAGTCTGAATTGTTCAAAAGTCATTTGCAAAGATCCTAAACATCACTGCAAGATATCAGGTCAATATATATATGCTATAAATGCTTCAGTTTACTGTTACAGGCCAGAGTTAGACCTTACAAGTCCATATCAACTTACCTAGCAAAGCGACCAGCAGAAGAATAACTACAATGTAGTTTGCATTTTTCTCCTTGTAGAAATATAGTAGCAGGCAGAATATGACGATTTCCACAAGCTACACAAGACAGAAATGAGAACGTGAAAAAATGTGGGGTACATGGGGTTGGCAGCAAATGGGATTCTGAGTCAGTCGAACATTAGAATTAGACAGTAGGGCAAATAAAAGGAAAATAAGGATCTCACACAATTGTAGATCAAATTTAGCATGATCTTAGACTCTAATTAAATGAGATATTAGATAGCTTCTTACAGAACAGGAAACATGGGACCCTTCTTACATTCTATTCACGGTAAAGCACCAGATCAAATAATCCTGACTGAATATTCACATCAGAGATCTCAGCCTACTTTCCGTAATGAGGCTCTTTGAGTGATCCCTGCAGCACACATCTTATTTCATGATCAAACTCCATTAGAGACTTCACAAGATTTTCAATGAGAGATTGATGGCTGCAGAGAAAGTCAGTCTAGGGAAAGCCCAGCTGCAAGCGCGGTATTTGGACACCTCCCGAGCAGCTGCTCTCAGCTGCCGCGGGCTGAAGCTGATGGGTCAGGCAGAGAGCTGGCTAGTTTAGCACTTAAATACCTTTAACTGTAAAGTTTGAACAGAATAATTCAGAGAAAGAATGGGAGGGTTCCAAATTGTGCATGCAGGTTGTCCACAGGCAATGTGGAACTGACACCAGGAAAAGCTGGCATAGGTTCATTAGAAAGTACGAGGAATACTGCTAGTAACAATAAGGAAAAATAATGCTTGAAATGAAACTTCTAGTCAGGCATAGAGCAGAAAACTGTCCCACATTTATGGGCCATCTTACCATATACAACAGAAATGGCCAGCTCACTAAATGCCTAGTGATATTTTCTCCTGTCATCTTCTCATGACTATTAGGTCCAAAAGTTATCAGCAGATAAGTTCCAACAATTGCCAAACCACAGCCTACAAAGGACAAAACATAGCGCCCTTCGGCAACCAAAGGACAAAAAAAGAGAGAGGACAAAGTTAGTGGGTTAGTGTGGATGCATGGAATTAATATTGCACATGCACAGTGACCAGTAACGGCATCGTGCACGTTCCTCTGAATGACTCATTCCTCTGCCCTTCATGCCCCACTTTCAAAATAGTAAAACCAAAAAACCCTGGGCAATGTGTGTGCTCTGAGTTGAGGAAAAAAAAGCTCCTACCAGGTAGCATCTGCTAAACAAATGGGAGCTACAACTTCGTATCTGGGGCTTACCCTGCCTGCCACTGCCCACAGCCCATCTTCTGGGAAATGGAAGAAAGAATGGCCCAGCTCTGCAAACATTTGCACCTGGATGAAATTCAGCTGGTTCAGTTGTGCCTATGCTGTTGCAGAGTCAAGGCCCTAAGCTGCAGCTTCAGCCCAGAGAACCGTGATTCTCAAATCCTGCAAACACCATTTCCACGTATTTCTAATATTTGTGAGATTCGGATGATTTAGCACAGAGAGAAAAAATGACAAGAACTGTGGAACTTACTCAAAAAATCCTTGGGCTTCCATTTTTCTTTAATAAATATAATTCCTATGATTGCACTAGCTATTAAAAGAAGGAGAGAGAAACAGTGAGTTATATATCACTCCAACGATCAGCAAATCTCACACTTGCATGGCCATTGTCTCTTTCCCCCTTACCTATAACAGACACTGCACTGAGGGGCACAATCAGTGAAAGAGGAGCAAAGGCATAAGAGGAAAACACTCCCAGTTCTCCCAGCACCAGCAGAAACAGTCCACACCACCATGTCTTGGTTTTGAAGTAGGCTCGGGGGTCTTTGGAACCCGCCAGCCGGATGTGGCTGTATTTCTGGAAAAGAAAATAAAGACAAAGCAGCTTTGGCATGCTTGACGCTCTTTAATGCAGGATGCTTGAGGCAGGGTGATTATTTGCTTCATGATACTCACCTGGAGGTTAAGTGCAATACTGGTAACAAGATGTCCAAAAATAGCTAGTAATGCACCAATCAAGTTCTCCTGCAAAAACAAAGTAAACACATAAGTATTAAATTTAGCCTCTGGGCCCTGAAGGAAGTTGGAGTTTTTTGCACAATAAGGAAGAGAGCGGACTTTTTTAATCAGTTCCTAGATCACCTGTCAATAAAATCTCTGTTTATGTTCCTCCCTTTCTACTTGATCCGGGGCAACTCAGGTTAAGTTCCCTGTGGCCATGTTCCAACTCTGTGAAACTCAGGCGATCAGCCTTCCTCAACAGACTTAAATTACCATGCATAGATTTGCATTCTTTGCAGTTTCTCAGAGGGGAAGAAGATAAAGCTGAACACAAGGACCCATGCACTCATTTTCCCTTTGAGAAACTCTTTTCATGAGGACATTTGCTGCCCTGGAATGGAGCAGACTATTGATCCTCTGCATTCTGGAGGTCACATCTTAAGAACTACTCTGCTCTTCTCCACTAATAACATCTGCTGGTTCAGTGGGCAATTTGGCCCATTTAATGAGGCAGCCCAATTATCACAGATTTTATACTGCTTTTTATATGAACCAGTTATTCCAAGATAATAGGCAACTAGTAGCAGCTCCTAGCAAGCTCCCAACCCCTTCTACGTTAACATTCCCAGCTCAGCAATAATTCTCACGGTCTAAAGACAGAATTTGAAATTAAAAAAGGATGTAAAGCAGGCTGAGTCACAAAGGAAATGTACATTAGGAGTGAAGAGAACAGCCCGAGGCTAAGCCAGGCCATTTAGTATTTGTGTTCTTCCAACAACTGTCTAAATCTCATTAGGTGTCATTAGCACTTTTCATTTCAGTGCTGGTCTCCAAGATACAGTCTAGTTTGATTCATTTGGGATAACCAAGCTCACATCCGTACTCCTTCCTTAGCAGTAAATATCCTAGTCTTGATTTTTCTCATACATAGTAAGACAAAGACTTTAAGATTTCAAGTTCTTATCAGTAGAACAAAAATCTCTTTATCAGGATATACAAAACCAAGATTCACCCAGGCAGCTTCACTCAAAATCACCTGAAAGCTGTCACACAACAGACAGTAAAGCTGGCAGAAAAATGTCACTGTGAGATCACAGATGTAGCCACAGAGGTCAGCACAGTTCACTGGTTCAGCAACTGGCCTTCAGGTTAGAAGACAGGGAAGAGATGATGCTGCAGGTGAAAAGCCCCTAAGTGCAGCACAGGTTCGGGATCGGCTTCTGGACCGCGTGAGCCTGCGAGCCAACATCGCTCTGGTCAGCTCCTACAACCCAGAGGACTGCAAAGTTCCTTTTCCACTGAATACAACGCCCTTCTTACTGGGATTTTCTGAGCACATTCAAAAACAGGAATTCAGAGGAAATCTATTTGGGAACAGCTCTGTTCCCAGTTGGACACTAAGGAGGAACCACGTCCCACCTCAGCTGCAGGCTCTGTGCCTGACCACGGGCTGAGCCTCCTGAAATTCAGGCACCACAACACCTGATCTCTGTTACCAATGGGTTAGTCTGAAAAGGCACCCAGCAGAATTTATTGCACCCAACCTCCTTTAGACATCCAGATGATCTTTTAACAGCCAGACATTTTCTTCACTTTGTCTAGCTCTTCAAGACACAGAATTTAATATCATGCACTGCAGCCCCCAGGCATGGCTGAGTACAAAGACAGTGCACTTTCTGTAAAAAAGTTACCAAAATACAGTGGTATTATCAGCTTACTTGACTAATTATGGCCTTCTAGGGATAGACTGGGGTAGAAATCTGACCTTGTAAGAAAAGGAGTCAGTGTGTGGCTGCACAGAAACTGCTGCTGTGGCCAATGGGAGTTGCTGAAGTTGCAGATTTGGACTGTTGCCTCCTTCCATTTTGGTTGATCAGAGTGTTTGCTTTTCAGCCTCTTTGATGCTGGAACTTCTTTTCAAAGAAGAAACTTGGACCCTGCTGGAACCGCCTTATCTGTAAGTTGGTACCACTTTTTCCCATCCATCCTGTTTTCTTGAACAAGCAACAATTAGTTCAGTGATGTACAAAAAAAATCTCTGTAGTTTGTCTGCTGCTTTTGTTCTCTGGGCAGGCTACATCGAGATAGGGTAGGTACCATGGGCAGAAAGTGTAGATAAGCCGATATCTCCAGCGAGTCAGTGGGGCAGCAATGTTGTATTCTTCCAAGGTGACACTAAGAAAAGAAAATAAAAGAAAAAATATAGAGAAAATTAGGTGAAATGAACTCAATGGTCCAAAATCTGCAAGGAAGGGTAGTTGCCAGAAAAGTCCCCAGAATCAAACTAACAGCTGCACGCATCAGCAGCAAAAGTAGCGTTTAAACACCTTCTCGCAAAGTCTGACATCAGGTCTCACACCCAGAAACTCACACAGACCTTGCTCTTAAAGAGCTCACAACCCCGCTGGGCCCCAAGGGTGCCAGATTCAGCTGGCATTTAACATCAGGCCTTGCCATCTAGAAAGCTCTTATCAGACAGCCTCTGAAGTCCTCCAAGCCCTGCTTTTGATTTCTCTGCTGCCCGCATACCTCTGGTTTATGTTCAGGATGCAGCATTAGTCACGCCTTCCCCACGTGCCAGGGATGACAGTGCTGCTCTTCTTGCAAACAGAGGTCACGTCAGTGTAATCGCTGTGAGCAGCATTTGGAGGCTACATTCCTTAGAGCCAGACTCATTACCAGTGTCTGGAAAGCACCGCACACAGCAAACCGGTCTGAAGTCCCCGCACGCCACGATGGCTCCTTTCACCAAAAACCTCAAGGAGCAGCAGCAACCCCGAGCAACGAATGTTGGAAAGACCCCTTTGTAGAGAGGAGGATGCTGGTGTAAAGACATTGCAGCGGTGTGATCCTCGCAAGTGAGGTGTCCCCCACTCAAAGTCTTCCTGAAATGGTGCAGGCTGAGCACCCCTTACACCCTGGACAACTGGGCTGTGGTCACATCCTGAGGCAGCAGGACCCATCCCACACTCAGGCCCCGAAATGCAAGATCTTTTGGCCTGTGACATTAACTCATGGGCTGCCTCAGTGCCTCCAGTGTGGGGAGGACAAGGGCAGCATGGCAGCCTAGCCACGAAGAGACAAAAACACCCCGTTGTGAAGGGAAGTGGGGGGCAAAGCTCCCCCCCAGTCGTGAGGAAACCCTGCCCGGGCAGAGCGGAGCTTGGCTGAGGGCAGGGGGTGCCCCCAGGACACCCTCCCTGGGTCAGGCCGCCCTGTCCCTTAGCCGGAACCTAGTGACGGTTTGTTCCCCACCAAAACCCGCCGGAAAACCCGTCACGCCGAGGGGGCAGCGGCGGCCGCTCCCGCCGGCCCCGCGCACTCACCTGCTCCCTCAGGGAGCGCCCCGCACCCCCGCCGCTCTGCCCCCATGGCCCGGGCCTCTGACCCCCAACTTCCTGGCCGAGCGCCGCGTTCCGTTCCTGCCCGTCCCCTCCGATTCGCCGTCAGCGCTGTCAATCAGGGGCCGGGCCCCGGCTGCCGGCAGGGATTGGCTGTCAGGCGTGGGTCGGGCCTGGCCCAGCCTATGGACTCGGAGGGGGCGGGCGGAAGGAAGGAGCAGCATTCCGCCGCTCGTTCCAGGCGGGGCGGAGGCTGTGGCGGCTGCACCTTCACCCGGCGGGGTCCGACCGCCCCCGGCACGGCCTGGCACCACCGCCTGCCCCGTGTGCGCGGCTGCTGCCCGCTCCGGGGGCCACGGCTCCGGTTCGCGCCCCGCCCGCCGGAGCCGCCTTAATACGCATGCTCAATGAGGCTCCACTGAGCCCCCCCTTTAACCTACTGTGCATGCCCAGCTGCGCGCAGAGCGGCTCTGAGAGTTCGTCTGTGATTGGGCACCTGCCGGAGGGCTCAAAGTAACAGGCGCACTGATTGGAGGAGAGCTGGGTCAGCCGTTGTCTCGGCAACCAAGTGTACGCGTTACCTCAACCGCCGGTGCCGCCGAGGGTTGGAACGCGCCGAGACGCACCGGCAGGTACCGGCAGGTACAGGCCTCCCCACCTGGGCGAGGGGGTCAACCCCGCGCGCAGAGCGCTGCCTCACCCGGTCAGGTACCCGCCATTCCCAGCGTGCAGTGTGCTGCCTCCCGGGGCGGACTGACGGCGATCCCAGCATGCACCGCGCTGTCCCACCGTGGAGACCTAGCAGGCCGCGGCTCCGCGTTCTCCGGCTTCCCCCTGCCCCTGCACCATCCTGTGCACAGGCAGCAGGACTGCAACAGCTTGGTGAATGGAGAAACCAAAGGTTGTGGCTGACCCGTTGTATCTGTGTAGACCTTCCAGCCTCTGCCCTTTTGCTGGACGTTAATATCTCTGATTTGTTTAAAAAACAAACTGGCGCTACACAGAGACGTTACATTCGATGTGCAGTAGCTCTAACACAGGTGCCTGCCCTTCCACAACACTCACGGGTGTTCTGGAGCACAATGTACAACCAGCAGAAAAGCAGCGCTTGGTGCCACGGAGCAAACAGGAGCAGCACTTGAAGCAATCACTCCACAGCTGAAGGAGGAAAACCCCAACCACACAAAGGTTTTTCTTTCCAAGCACAGCAAGGGTTCATTAATGAAACTGAGCAATAGGAAGTGGCATCCAGAACAGTTCATATCTACAGCCAGTGGCAGGTGTTTCAGACACAAAATTGCTCTTCCTGGGTACAACCCAGCACAAGGGACCAAGAAATGCTGTCACATCATAACCCTGGAGCACTTCTTGGGTGGCACCGAGCAGCTCCACGTCTGAGCTGGGCAGGAGCCGGGGAACTCAGCATCTTTGCTCAGATTTTCGGTTTTGGGAGGGTAAACCCTGTGCTGCGAGTTGTTCAGACGCCTGACTCAGAACATGAGGACAACCTGCAAAAGTGATTTAACAGTGCTGAGTCACCCTTCAAGCCCATTCATCAACAGCAGTGCTTCAAAGTGCTTGTTTCCCCCCCCCCCCCCTTTGCTTTTTAAATAAAACAGGGAAATTGAATGCAGAAATGTCTGCTGAGTTCTTGCCTTGAATACTGCATTAATGTTACATTTGCCTTTAACTTACACATCCTATTTAAATGAAAGACGGTGCTGTAGTTATATATTTCCTGTATCTCCATATTCAGAATTTTATCATTGTCTATTCCTTTTAAGTTTCAAGATCTCCTCCCGTCCTTATAAACAGCATAGGAAACAAATCTCAAACTCAGAAAAAAAGGGATTTAATTCCCAAAGAGATTTCAGTATAACCAAGTGAGTAACAAAAATGTTTGAAGTTCATATTTTTGGTTTGAATTTCTTTGCAACTCATGCCGATCCCGTTTTGTAACAAGAACAATGAAGTTTAGATCAAGGTTGTTCAAATAACTTTGTAATCACAACTGAAAACAGGATGAGAAAAGCGGCAAAGTGACATTATTGGTTTAAACTTCGAAATTTCTCTGCACACAAGCCCCTCGCCTGTACCACCTCTCTGGTCCCATTTCCAATATTCTTGAGCTCCCCAGGACACATACATATATATTGCATTTCTTATGAAATTCAGGAGCAAATTCAAATAAATTAGTGAAATTAATGCTTGTGTAGTGTTAGCACGCTCCTATCTTTTCCTGTTCTTCACCCTTATCCTTTCCTGATGTGGAGCTACACTGGTACTTCTGTTCTCTGGCCAGCAGAGGGAAGCAGAAAGATATTTTAAAACCCGCTTTGTGCAGGCTGAGCTCTGCCGGGCTCCTTTTCAAGTCCAGCCGACACTCAGGAGGTGCCAAGGGCCTCCTGGGCTTTCTGGATCCAGCTTTCAAGCTGCTTCCTCGGCTGGTGGAAAGAGGATGCCCGTGGCCCCTGCTGACAGCCTCCTGCTGTCTGGTGACTACGTGGTAACCCCAGAACTCTGAAAATTAAGTATATTAAGAATTTCTGAAACTTTGTGTACCGGGTATGTAAAGTAGGTAAATCAAGGAAGTATTTGGCATCTTCCCTCTTTCTTCTTCTGCCTTTGGCATCTTCTCTTTCTTCTTCCTTTGATCTCTTCCTCCTCGCTTGTCTCTCCCATCTCGGTGATATCAAGAGTGTATTATCTCGGGATTGAATAACAGCAATCAAGGACGCAAAGGACAAAAGATGAGGGGAAAATGATCAAGGTAGAGAAGTTGCTTAAATAACCTTCTGTAGGCGCCATCAGTCTGTCTGGTCAGCTTCCAGGAGTTCCAGGTGACCTGATGCTAAGTTGTGACTAAAAGAGAAGAGGCAGAGTCTTCGGGTAGCTTCACAAAGCACTCCCTTCCCTTTGAGAATTTCCTGCTTGAAGGGCAGAGTGGGCAGGAAGCCAAACCACAAGCTACACAAGGGCTGGGCTGATTCTTTCTTGAGCTTTATCCCTAGAGAAAAGTTACTGCACCAGGGAGGGGATGGAAAGCATTCGATCCATTAACACTAGACCGTGGGGGGGCTGCTGACTTAGTTTCCTCCACCAAAAGCACTTGACTCCATCCTCTCCAGCACAAGCCATTTTGGAACACATTCCTTTAGCAGAGTAGTCAGGGATAAATGCCAGTACCTGAAGTTTACCCGCTTGTAATTTAGACAACGTAAAGAGCTTATTTGCTTCTTACTGCCTGACCTAGAATACCTAACAGGTGAGTTGACCCACTTTTGTACCTCTGCCAGTTTACCACTCTCTTCACACATCCCTTTGGGTATCAGAACACTGGAGTTAGCAAGGTATTTCTGATGGACTCACCTCGCAGCTCAGCACCCCCTTCTATTACCAGAATACGATTCAAAGCATTCAAAGGGCACCAAGGTGCGCAGTCACTTTAGCAGGAGGCAGATTCCCATAGGCGTGTAGATGTCTAATCTCCAATTACTTTCAACAACACCGAGGTGATGATGGGCATGCCAAACCCGAGCTGGATGCGCTGGATGGAGAAGGGCTCTGTAGCCGTTTCCCCGACACGTGCTCTCCTGGAAGGCGTTAATCAAGAACGTGCTGCCAGAGTGGTAACTCCTGTTGTAGGGCAGGGCTGAGCATGGGACTCCATCCAAACCTCAGCAGGCTGGTCAGCGGGAGCAGCCAAGCCTGGGTAACATCAGGGAATGGAGCTTGCAGATGCAGTTTTTTATCAGCTGCTTTGGAAACCTGCTGCAATTTTAATAGCCAGTTCTAGCAAATGGGACCAATCTTGCTTTCCTCAGCACAACCCTCTTGTCCATGGAGCACAGGGTGGAGAACCTCAGGCACGTGGCAGGGTTTCTACATGGCTTGGCCATGTGGAGATGCAAGCTGAAGACCAGAGCAGTGTGGTGTCTGTTCTGCTTCTAGTTCTGGGGGTTGATAAAAACCAGCCAGCTCAGGATCCTGCTCCGTGTGGGCAAACCCTCACACCACGGCTTCAGAAATCTCCTGGAAGTTGGGCATCCTTGGAGAATCACACCGGGGCTAAACTGAAACGAAGCGTAAGTCAGAGCAGCTCTGCTGAAATTTCTGGAGTTGTATCACGTGCCGCAGCTTTTGGCTTGTACTGGAGCATTTTCCTAGAAAGAAAAACAGGTGGAAAAGATTACTTGTGAGCAAATCCACAAGGATTATGTGTGCAGATAACAAGGACTGGAGACCTGCGGTCTGATGCCTTGCAGTGCTCTTCCAGTTTTAATCAAAGCGGCACGTATTTGGGGTTTATTATTTTTAGCACTGTAGGAGCACTATTACACTTGTCCATGCACGTAGGAAAGAAACAGCTCAGCTGCAGTGAAAAAACAGACTGGTGAAGCGATTTGCCCGTGATCTCACTGTAAATCAACAGCGTCTTCTCCGGCAGATAGCACTGCCCGCCCGCTCCCATCCATTCTCATCCTTGCTCTACTCTTTTGCAAGACCAAGCAGAGCAAGACCAAGCAGACCCTGCCTAAGGGAGAGCAAGGTGTTCCAGACACCTTGAAATGTATGTGACATAATTAGGAAAAATGAAATGGTGAGTTTTTCCATATCATATAAAGCAGAATAATATCATCATAAACTCAAAACCCAAGATATTTAAGTGTGAAAGGAGGACGTAAATGTACAAACACTGTTCATCCTCTATTTGTGAAGTGGGATGGTAATTTACCATGGAAGCTGTTTGGAGCAACAGATACACAAATTAAAATAAAGAAAAAAAAGTAGTTCATTAGTGGAACTCAGCCATGAGGGCCAGTAGGATCCATTGTAAGAGGGGTTTAAAAGTTGTTTAGATACATATGGACACATATGGACTGTACGGACCATTGCTCTGCTCCAGCATCACTGTTCTCAGAGTTATTCCAGAAATAATTGGTATGTTTTGGTCTGTGCTCAGGAAGATGAAGAGCAGGGATGTACTGGGGACAGGAGCTGTCCCATTGGCATCGGGGTGAGCCCGTGCTTGTGGGAGACAGGTATTATAATAACTATTACACCTTGGTCAACGCGTGTGCTATTTCTCTCGCTAGAATGAAACTCCAGGCGCAGGATTTGACAGTGTCACCAATCTGTCACTGGCTTTGCTGCCAAAAGCAAAAAGCATCCAATGAGTTTTCATCCCAGAAATCCAACCTGCCTTAGTTGGTTGTACAGAACTCCCGCCAAGGAGCTCAAGGCAGGTGAACGTTACACCTTGAACAGGTTCTGGGTTTTGAGGTTCAGCCTCAGAGCTGGGACTCAGGTGTGCGTACGGACACCCGGCATACCTGCCTGTGCCCTTCCACCCGCCGTGGAGCCGCACCAGTTCGCACCAGCTGAGGACCCAGCCTTGGGGTTCAGTTCCTGAACCTCCTGCTGATTCACCCCTGTGTAAGTCACTTAACTGTTCTGGGCCTGCTGCTCCCCACCCGGCCCACGGTGACCAGGCTTCACTGGGGTGTTGTAAGCTTTAATCCGCAGGAATTCAGAGCGTGTTCTGAGATACAGGAGATAATAACAAAACATAAAGTGTTATTAACAATTATCAGATAGTTTATAATAATATACACACTGCTAATGGACTTTCCTGTCCCTTCAATGGCGTGTTGCTATCGCTGTGATTACTTTGGGATTGTTTTGTTATTCTTTCGGGAGAGTTTGTCTTTTTCCGCACAGCATGTCTGCATTGCAGCCGTTTCCCAGTGGCCTGTCCGCTTTTCAAATGCGCTTTAACACAAGATACATCCACTGTGTGGAGAGGCAGAGCACAGTGACTCTTCGTAATATCTGATGACTTCGCACAGCTGTTGAAGACAGAATGAAGACGACACCATTTAATAAGCTTAATAAGCTGCCACTCATCAACCGAGACATCTTAACTGGCTGCGTGCATGTTCTTGAAGCAATTCATGCTTTTATAAAGTAATTTGATATAGTTTAAACATCAGCAAAGGTGTTTGAAACAAACATGTCTTACCTCACGGTCTGGGTGTGCAAAGAGCACACGTACAGGGTTACCGGGGCCCGGCTGACATGAGGTAACCGTGCTCGCTCACACAACCTATACGCTAAGACTGAACTTTCTTATAGTGACTCACTCCGACTGAGTATCTGCCCCAGCATGTTCTGAGCTGATTACACTAGTTTGCAGGCCATAATTATTTTCTATATCATACTATAATGGATTCACATCATATTATTTTTAACATTGTAAGAATTTGCTTCTGGGAACGGCCTTCTTGAATTAATCACTGACTCATGATTTACTGTAGGAGATAATATCTAACCTACAAGAAGCAGAACAGGAAACTATCTATTTAAAAGATGGCAGTGTCTGATAATTTATGACTATAGACAAAGAGACATCTAAAAAGAAGGCCAGATCCTGCAGTTTTTACGTGGTCACTCCTCTCAGGGTAAAAGAAGCTTTTGTCTGGTAACTGGAGGATCAGCTTTTGGGACAATGACAGCTGGAAGAACACTAATATTAGAGGAAAAAAGGAGTGAGAAACAAGAAAACAGTGTCCCAAGCTGTCCTCAAAACCGATATTAAAATAAAGCCAGTTAAACATTGTGGCTATTGTAGGCATTTCACTAGTTGAATATAGAAAACATGAAAAAAAACCCAACAGGGAAAAAGCAACAGTATTGTTGTGTTTGAATCTATTATGCGGGTTTCTTGCTACCTCCTCACTCTTCTGCATAGTGTCTTCTACTTACATCAATGATCAGCCTTACCTGGTAGAGGTTTTCTCTCGCTATGGCCTGGTTAGAAAAAGTCCCAACAATAAAGAGACTTAAACACACAGAGTCACATTTCCTGCGAGACTTTCAGGTCCTCAGCGTCTGTAAATGCAGCCGCACCACGGGCGGTCACACAGGGATCTACCTGCACCGGCTGAGCGCTCCCAGATTCTGGCCCTAGTGCTGCCAGCAGCTGTATCATGAGAGTCACCCGCAATGGAGACAACCGGATTTTAAATGTGGGTTTTCCTTTGTCGGTGATTACCCACAGGTGAAGTCAATCCAAAGGCTTTCACAAGCCCTTTTTCTGAAACACACCTCTATGGATTTCTGCAAGCAGAGCAACAACGTTTCTGTGTCTGAAACCACAAGAGGATTAAACTGGAAAAAATGGGAAAATGTCCTCCTCTGTGTGCATGGGCATTGAGCTGGGAAGAAAGACATTGCTGGTGACTTTAGTTCTGATTCTGCAGGGCACAAAGCACCATCACACGCAAATTCAGGTCCCTCAGACCTTCTTAAGGCACGTTAGATGTAAGCAGGTGTCAGGACACTAGTGAGCTGTGGATAGGTCCCTTTGAACCTCAGCTGAGACAACCATCCAGAAACCATCCTCACACTTTTGAGTAGCCATGAGGACTCACTAGAACGCCCCACAACTCCGTGTAAATGCCGGAGGCTTCAGGAGAAGCCACTTTAGTGCATGATGTACCAAGATCCACAGTACTCCATCTGCAGGCCCAGTGCCTGGTGAGTTTGAGACCCGCAGTGCGAGGACACGTAGCTTTGTAGCTTATCTCACAAGTTACACCGCGTGCGAGTTCTCCTCCTGTTTGATTTTTTTTTTAATTGCTAATATCTCCGTTTGTTCCTATGGCTCAGGACAAAGTTTAGTGTTGCCTTATCAGTGTCCCTCGAAATGAGCTCTGCCCAGGACAGCACGTTTTAAATCCAGAAGTGATTTCCTCACGCAGTCCTGTTATACCGGTTCTTTTTCCTTCTGTTACGTTCACTGACTGATGCGCTCTCTTTCCTCAGTGCCGCTGTTGCAGCCTTGTTTGGTATTTACATCCTTTTCCTGTTTGATAGGTCACTACAACATCACCGGTTCCCTCATCGAGGTGTCTCCCACGGGTATAACATCTTGCTTCAAGTCAAACACCTTCCTCCTAACAAGGGTGGACAGATTTACTCCAGAACCTGCAACTCATATAAACCTCCAGGGAAGCAAAGCAAGCTCCTTTCAGGCAGGTCCAGCCTGGCAGACGTGGGACAGTGTTCCTGCAATGTCCCCACTATGTCACCTGGTCTGATGGGGCCAGTTATTGCCACAGGGTCACAGGAACTGGCTCAGGGGTGAAGTGTCCCAGGGCATTGCCTTGGAGGGGAGTGTGGGTTGGTAACACCCCAGAGCAGCGTATCAGAGGTACCTTTATCAGATGATCCCTCAGACGTTTGCAAACAGTAATTAAATACTGCACCACCCTTATGATGGAGGGGTAATTTCTTATCCCCATTGCGCAGAGCAAGAAGCCAGAGCACACATGACCTGGAAAAAGATCCTTCACGTCCCAGGAAGAGGTTTTATGCATTAGGCTGCGCTTCTTTTTGCATCGCCAGTGGCTAAACTCAGCCCCAGAGGAACACGCTGAGCACAGAGAGCCGAATATGGGAACCGCTGGGCAGGAATGTGGAGGAGGCTCATGGCTGCGCAGCAGCTCAAGGAACCCGATGGGTAAAACACTGACATCTCCTCAGCCCCAGCTAAAGCTGGGAACTAGACCTGGAAAGGGGCTTGTGAAAGTCTCAGCTACTTAATTCAAGCCACAGCTGCCGTCTCTTGTATCCATCCTACCACTTGGTTCTAAGAGATTAAAAGGCATGAAATGAAACTCCCTTCTTCCTCCTCCCCCTTGGTATCCTTATGAGAAGACAAATAAATCTGCCTATCAGCAAATTGTCCAAGTAAATTTATTGTCACTATGCACTGACGTTGCCTGGCCTAAGATTAAGATCAACAATAAATTCCTGACCATGGAAAAGAATGAGAACACAAGAGAGCCCACAGCTCTCCTTACCCAACAGGTGTATCTTTACTACATCTCTCAGCAGCTGTATCTCATAACAGGTGTTTTGCAAAAAGAGTGGGAAGCCGTAGGCTGGGAGGGAAGCAGTGCCAAGTGGCAGCTGATAAGAACAGAGGGCTAGAGGAAAGGGCAAATTAAATATGAGAAGATCGCCAGTCTGTATTATCAAAAAACACAAGAACACTCCACGCCCAAGTGCTGGGGTTGGAGGAGAGAACTGGAGTCATCCGGCACGGCTGTCGGGGCTGTCGGGGCTGTCCTGGGCTCAGCACTGTCACGCTCTGGAGCAGTTGGTCTCTGCAGAGGCTGGACCACAAGTCTTGGTATTTTACAATAAACAAAGGGGCTGCCTATGGCATTGCAACTGGACCCTTTTTTCCCCCACATCAGTTCCGGAAGATTTTGGCTTAGGAGGGTAAAGCATCCACCTCCCCAGGGCACTTAACAGAAACCACAGCTTTTATTTCTAGGCATAAAACCTCATCAGTTTGGGATGAGTTCCTTACATCTCTGTTTCTTCTTGACAGACAAACGCTGCTTGACTCCCTGTTCCAGCCATTCCACTGAGTAAATATCCTCCTCCACCTGGGCTTCGCACAGGGCATGTAGGACCCTTTGTGAGTGGGGCACAGTAGGTTTATGATGAGCACCAAGTATCTAAATTCATATAAAATCGGAGCATGGTGCTTCCTGACATGTGTAGATGGTCTAACATGGCTGAACGGTCTCCAAAGGGCCCCACAGCAGCAATGTGGCAGAAGCAGTGCTGGAGTCCCGGCCGCCAGCTCTTTATTTAACTTGTTCATCCGTATTTTACAATATTATTTTTTAAGGCAAGACTGAGAAAAGCGTGTTTGCAATGTAAAGGCCATTAAAGCATCACTGGCTGTCAGTGCGTTTGACAAACAGGTTCTGTGAGTTCTGGTGCATGTGTAAAACTATCACATCATTCTGGCTGTTGAGACAACAGACATTTCACCTGCAATGTGTTTCTGTCTGATTGGAAAAGAGGAGCGCTCGCAGGGAGAGAGGAGAACAAGCCTCTGTGCCCCAGCTGAGAGCAGCGTTACAGAGCGCCCAGCACCGTCTGCTTGGCTTTACACCTCTGGATTCAGCGCAGTTGTGTCCTGCAGAGCTGGTCCTGGGCCGGAGGCAGAGCTGAGCTCAGCCTGGGCACATCATGTCCCTCAGTGCCCACTGGCTATTTGTTGCCGGGCGCAAGTAACGTTATTTTTTCAGTTAGTCACACTCCTATTTCTTACCCTGTTTATTTCTTCTAAGGTTCTTAAGTCCTTCTGGGAGGTGACTGAAGGGCTGGAGAAGCAGACAATAGCAATACTGCAATCATTTCTAGCGTTCGAGCTTACCCAGCTGCAGATTTTGTACCAGCAATAGCAGACGCGGGTGCCGTCGGTCTCTCCAGAGCCCTTGCAGCAGCACAAATGGGGTAATGGGCTTTTTGGAGCCGCGGCCGGATCACATCCCAGACTTGTAACGCACTGCGGCAACACGCAGCTCCCCGAGAGCTGTTGTGCTGACTAAGCCGGGACGAGATCCCCAGCCAAGGTAAATCACTCTCAGTTCAAGGAACAGAGCTGGGCCAGTTTATTCATGCTGAAGATCTGGCCCAGGATTGTTAAGGAGGGTTACCAAAAGTAATTAAAGAGGAAGTGAATGCGCTAGAAACAGCTTCTGCAGATGGCAGAGAAATGCCATCTTTCATTTTCCTCAGTCTTTCGTGCCAAATATATTACAAACTCGTGCAATCCATGTCAGTGCACAGAAGGGACAAGGGGACACCATCGTCACCATCCATGTAGTCTTTGCTCTGTTGCTAGAAAAAAACCTCACATCTCTTCTCCAGCCCGAAAAGAGGGGAAGAAAATTCCACTGGATCAAAACTCGCAGTCACGAGATCAGAGGTGACTTCGTCTCTGATCCTCTTCGATACCCAACACAGCACCAGGGCACCTCAAACACAACGTGTGGGTGTCCCAGCAGAACACGGGATGCTGTTGTTCCTTGTACAACGATGGAGAACCACACCACACACTGAGATCCTCAGCTGCTTGGTTGATGATGCAAGGAATGAATAAGCATGAATAAAGACATAGAAACTGGGTGTTATTTGTAGAAGAGAGGAGCGGAGCCCTCCACCCAGCACCGGGGATACCAGAGCTCTTGCACAACTCAGCTCACGTGCTGCCATGGCTCTCTTTTTTAATGCATTTCTCTTTTTTTAATGCATTTCTGTCATTGCAGGCGCTTGCTCGCCCAAAGCACCTGGGAAATGTGCCGGCACCCACAGCGGCGGTGGGAAGTGGCTCCCAGCGCTGGGAGCAGCAGAACCGGGGCACCAGAGCAGGGTCCTCAAACAGGACTTGTGCAAAGCACACACTACATCATAGTGGGCAGCCCTGTCCTCAGCCCACTGTGGCTGGTGGCTCAGCAGCTAATTAGTGGTGCTTCGTAGTGTATATCGAAACATGATAATTAGCTAAAGTTGATCGAAAGCTTCCAGTTGTGTAGATGTTGAGTGATTACTACAATTAATGCAAGGTGCAAAATAACTCCTCTTGGTGCTTTCAGCTGGTAAACGAAATAGAAATCGGCGACTGAGCACACCCACAGATGTTACCCAGGCAGCGGGTCCTTCCTACCAGGGTAGAAATAGATGTGAAGGGCATCGCGGGCAAATCCTGCCCCTCTGCCGCTCACTGGCTCGGAGAACAGACACGGGTTTGCTGCACGGCGTCAAGCGCAGCTGGAGCACGATGCCTCATGTCACCACCTCTGTGCCCACACCCTCCGCAACCCACCGGGACGTTTTACAAGCTCATCTGACCGGAGTCAGCACAAACCAGCCACCGACCGTCCGGAGCAGACGCCGCTCCAGAGGAAGCCGCTCGCGTTTGTCAGCACGAGCCCTTTTGCGAAAACACAAGTGGGTTCATACTTTCACACGACCTTTGTTCGCTCCGAGGTGAATCGCCTTCATCACTCGTATCTCAATCTTCAAAAGGAACTGGTGGGCTCCGGGCAAAGAGTCAAGAATGCTCTCATGTATTTGGGAGCTCTGCTTTACGCAACCTCTACAGCAACTCGCCTTTGCTGGAAGGGATGAGCGATACTGAGCCAGTCAGCAAAACACCCACCCTCGGCAGGGCTGGCAGGGGGCGGCGACTCGTCTGCTCGTACGCTGGTGTGAATCAACCAGCGTTTCCCCGCACACAGCGGAGTTGCCGTGATCTAAATAAAACCTGACAAAGCCAAGATCACCCAGAAAACGCACCTTGCTCTCTGCCTCCGCCCCATGAACAGAAAGCGGGGGAAAGTCATTTGCACGCAGCAGACGTGCGCAGCTCCAGCCAGCGCCGTCCTCACCCCACGAAACTTCAGATGGGTTTGTAGCCAGTGTGAAAGGGAACAGCAAAATCCATCCCTGTTCTGCTGGGAGCCTCAAGTTACCAGTGACATGACTTTGGCTGTTGTAAATCAGGAGTAACACCACTGGAATCAGTGGAGTTAGACTGGTGTAACTGGGAATCAGATGCGTAGTGCTGTGTTTACACTGGTAGGAAGTTACCTAGAAATCAGATTTTTAGAGCTGCTGAGGGATGAGGGGTCACCAAGAGCCTCTAACATCACATGCACAAAACACCCCCCAAACCTGCGCTGCACCCGCCTGCTGCTTCGGGGTGATGCAGGGACCTGCAGATTTCACAGCACCAAGCATTGGGGGGTTGCTGGTGTGCCTGTTTTAACCGGAGCAAGACAGAGGGCACGGCCTCGCAGAACTAACAGTGAATCAGAGAAATCCTGCTGAGGAAGGAGTTTATGATATGAAGGAGTGCAGAGTGCTGGGAGAGATCTTCAAACACTGATAAGCCTTCAGACTTATCTGAGCCTCATCTCAGGGGCCCTCCTCGTCGTGATAACAACACTTAAGTAATCCAAAACTCACCAGCCTGATGCGTTTCAACGTTTCAAAACCCCCTTCCCAGCGGGAGCAGAGCTGCTCTCTCTGCCCCAGACATGGGACCAGCCTCGAGTCCTTTCTGCGCCCCTGAGGTCACCTCCTGCCTTCCCAGCTCCAACCTCCAGCGCTGGGTGCAAACAGTTCACTTTCCATCTTTCAACCTTTATTACTACAGAATATCCAAAACAACAAAACCAACAACACAGTTACAAAAGGAGTTCACGGAGAAATGTGAAGCAGCCTGTGTTTGAAATGCTCTGTGTCACCGTACTGTGTCAAATATAAAACAATGCATATTTATACATATATAAAATATAAAAGGAACAATACATCAGAAATGTATAAACAAGGGCTATGGAGGCCTTCGTGGTATTTACAATGAGTGAGGGGGGCACGGGAGCGGCAGTGTCCGAAACACGGCGAGGTTTAAATGCCGCTGTGAAAGTCCCTGCGGGCAGAGCGGGGCGCAGAGCTGCGCTCAGCCCCGCTGGAAATGGTTTGAAGGTTCTGCATGACTGGTGCTTGGGAGGACGCCAGGGCCCGGGGTTGGATCCGTCACGGGCCAAGCAGCGAGCAGGGGCGGCTCCTGCCCCTGCCCGGGCTCTGACAGCCGTGTCAGCGCAGCTGCGCGCTCCCGGCTGTGAAACAGAAGGTCAGGCCCATCGCCAGAAGGGAATAAAATAAAATAAAAAATAATAATAATAAACTCAGAGAGAAGTTCCACGTTCACATCAGTAACAGATCTTCCAAGCAGTCTCCGGCCTGGCACTGGGAGGCCCAGGCCAGCCCCAGCGGCAGTGATTTCAAGTAAAGGCAAGAAGTCAAGGCACTAGGCTGAGCTCTGTTGGGTCAAGCTTGCCGGCTTTGAGAGAAGTCCCGGTAAGTGCTGCCTGTGGCTCTTTATAGCTCTTTGAGGATGATCTGGAACTTGTCCTCTGCTTCCACCACGTCCAGGAGAAAGGCCATGTGGTTGCTGTAGTGCTGGATGATGTTGTTGTCCATGTTCACCAGGATCCTGCGGGAGAGGGAGAAGCGCCGGTCAGACGCAGCACATGGGAAGGTTCGCAGAGCGGCTCAGTCAGGAGGGCCAGACCCCCCTGCACGCTCGGGACTCCCCGCCGTGAACTGGGAACACCAGCGCTGTGGCAGGGGGGCGGCCCTCTCCCAAATGTCTCTGTGCAAAATCGCCATTAAGAATCGCCATTACTGCCCTGTTAACGATCAGCGTTATCGCGGCCGGGAGCCCCGGCCCTCGGCAGGGACCACCTTCCCCAGCTGGAGGAGCTCGGCCATGATTAATTAATTAAAGCCTTGAGACAACACAAAAGAACATCCTGCAGAGCTTTTTCGCAATTCTGCCCTCGACATGCCTAGGCCCAGCATTTGCTACACAGGCAAATTAATCTGGATTACGGCAGGGTGTGAATTTAGAGCAGGATTGCTCACTCCTCACTCGGGTGCGTTTAGGGGTGCGTTATTCTGAACAAGCTGAGGCCGCTCTGGGAGTAGATGGAAGTGGTTTGGACCAGGACGCTCTGCTCCTGCCCAGCACCAGCTCCCGTGCCGACGAGCCCCGAGCCCGTTCTGGAGGAACACACACCCGCAGGCTGAGCTGGGGGCACGAGGGCACAACTCCAACCCCGCTGCGGATCCCACAGCTGCTCTGACCTGGAATCAGTTACACAGAGACACGGGGAGAAGGAAACGCTTAAACAGCCGATTTAAACCCGAGGCTGCGGTTCTGTGCCAGGCAAGAGCCCCTCGTTACTGTAATGAAAGTAACGGGGCAGCTTTGCATCGCCCCACTGAGCTCCCGTAAATCAGCTGGGAAATTTGTCACTGTTTTGGAGGAAACAAAGAGAACAAATTATCCCTCTTTGCAGAAAGCACATCCCCTCCAGGTTCCTGCTGGGGTCATTAATGGGGCAGCAGCATTAATTGTGCAATGCTGCACAAGCCAAGATTAAAAACAAGAAAAGGCTGAGGATCTAACAAAACTCAGTTTAAAGGCACAAACACGGGGCCCTGGTGTCCCTCTGGGGAACAGCTCGGAGGTCACTGCGGCCACAGCGCGTTGCAGCAACTGGTTTCTGCGCATTCGGTGACAGCTCATCACAGCCCCCCCCATTGTCCCCGCACTGCAGGGGGGAAGGTGGCAGCTCTGTCCTGGTGCCGGGTCTGTCCTGGTGTCCAGGGCTCTTCCCGGTGAGTCACAAACCTTCACGGCTGCATCTCACCCCCTGTGCTGGGGCTGCCCGGGGACAAGGGGCCCAGGTCCCCAAGCCTGATGTCCCTGGGAGTCTGGGGTGTCCCCGGAGAGACAGCAGGGACACCCAGGGGTGGGTTGTCACCAAAACCCTTGTGACAGGGCAATCCCAGCGCAGGAAGGCAGAGATGCCATCCGTGCCTCTTGCTGCTGTGCTTCCAGCTGATTTCTCAACACAAAGGACTCAAGGGAGTGCTGATGAGGAATCTCAGCACTGCGTTGTTTTTCTAGACCAAACCTCACCAAGATACAAAATTACTTCATATTGCTCTTGAGTCAGCCCGAGACCGAGTCCATGCGGGTGAGCTCATCCCGCTGAGCTGACACTGACAGCAGGTCAGCCTGCGGTAAATCCAGGCAGGACCACGGAGCTTTGCAGCGTTACACCAGGGGAAGGCCTGACCCTCAAGCCGTAATTACCGAGAGAGGGTTGTTTATGGTGGAGCAATAGGACAAAATTAAATCTGGGGAGCAGAAAACAGTGTCCGGCCCTGACATCCAGCAGACTGGAGAAACTCCTGTACGTCCCCCACGCTTCAGCAACAACCTGTGGCATCAGCCATGTCCAGCTTCCATTAAATCAGGTGTCAAACGTATTTTCTTTTTAATCTAATTTCCTTTTCATTAGTTGCCTCTTTGCCCCTCTATTTTGGGGAAGAGATAGAAAAGACGTTACCTCTTTTCCCTCAATCATTATTAAACAAGATTCACTACTTATCAGACCAAGCGACGAACAAACCCAAAGCAAAGCAAAGCAGAGGTGGCCTGTCCCTGCAGCGCTGCCATTGCCCGGCCCGCCTGCCAGCGCGCCCGTGCTCGGGTCTCTCTTGCCGCGCGATGCTGGCGCTGAGCTGGTCAGCGCGGAGCTGCTGGCTGGTGACAGGCTGGTGACCGGCGGTGGCCACGTCAGAAGCCACCAGCACAGCTGACACACCTGAGTTTTGGCTCAGCCCCAAAGCTGTAACAATAAACTGACCCCCCTGACTGTCCTTTGCAGTCGTTCTTCTCGTGAGGCCGCCAGTGTTGCTCTTTGGGGTGAAAACTCCCATTTCTGGGGGTCGTGGGTGAGCAGCACCTGATGGCACCGAGGGCCCCAAGTTCAGCAACAGGCAGAAGAGCCTCCCGACCAATTGGGATAGCTCACTAGGACCCATCCACCATCTTAAACTTAGGACCACATCCAAAAATGCATCCAGGCCTCACTTCAGCTCCGCTCCCCTTGAAGCAAACAGGCCAAGTCTCCTGGGAATCGGGTTCTGGTGACACCAAATGAGCTGGAAGTTCCATCCAAGGAGCCTGAGGACTTTCTCACCTCCCTGTCACCAGAACACCAATGCAGAACGAGAGCTTTGGACTAACCCTCCACTGCCAAGGCCTCTGTTCACCCGTTGTTCCCTCTTTGGGGGCCGTGCTGGTGACAGTGGCGGATCCGCAGAACGTGGGACCTGTCCCCAGCCTGGCTCTTCTGTCCGTCTGTCCCCGCGCTCCAGCTCTGGGCCAGCGCCAGCAGCAACCATGAGTTCATCTCCCAGGCACTCACTGCCCCGATTACATCTCGCTCCTCTGCGATTCAGCTCTGGATTCAGCTTTATGAAAATAAGCTTGGGAGTTTCTGAGTCATTCCCGTTCCATCAGCTGAAGGGAGAACTCGCTGCCAGAGCTGGGGACAACCCACAGGGAGTTCTTAGTCCAGAAAACATTTCTGAAAGCGGCGCTTGGCTCCACGTCGAGACCATTGCCCTCTGCAGAACACCCGGCGGCTGGTCCCCGAGCAAACCGGCGCCGTTCCCTCCCAGCCATGGGGGAGATCCACCCGGATCTCGCACACACCGTGCTGGAATAACTCGAGAAGCCGTTTCACATTCACTGCAAACGTCCCTGTCTCTTTCTGAGCCCAGGACAGTGGTCTGGAGAAGCAAACATTTGCACCTCTCCGATGGCACCGAGATAAGTTCTCCATAACCTCCGCCTTTCGGACTGAGACACAAAGAATCACCCATTAAACTGCCCAAACAATTCCTCCTTCATCCAGCTGCCTTTCCTTGGGAGACTTTACACTCCAAACAAATATAATACAAACGAGCATTATCCCAAATCTTTAAAGCCCAGAAAGATCTGAGTTTTATATGCTCCAAATAGCACAGATTCCCATGGCTTTAGTTTTTATTATCTTGTTAAAACGCTCCTTCAGCCTACAGCAGGGTACCGAGGGGTTCCGGAGGCACAGCGGAACAGCAGATGAGACATTAACTTACCCTCTTTTGCATTTTTTGTAGACTTTATAAATGCTTTCTTCAGGAAGCCCATATTTTTCTGAAATCTGCGAGAGAAAACACGGCAATTCTTTGTACTTGTAAAATGAAATTCCTATGATAAAAATCAAAGATAACACGGAGCCGGGGTGTTCAGCAGCAGAGGATTCCCCCTCCCTTTTACTCAAAGGGCTGAAGCAACATTCTGACCAGGACAAGTGGAACGTGTCCCTGTCCTGCAGCCTGCGCCCTGGTTCTCTGATAGTCAGGCTGGGAACCTTAGGGAATACTCTTCATTTTCTTTCATTCTCTGGCCTGTTTGGGGGCTGATGCTTCAGCCCGCTGGGCACTGAGAGCCTGAGCTTCTCCTTTGCTGATCCATCTGAAGGCGAGAGAAACTAAAGCGGATGCATCTGACCGCAGCTGAGGTTCGAGCTGATCCGCAGAGCTCTCCCGGGCAGGTAGAGGGACAGCCTTAGGACGACAGTTTTGTAGCTTTTTCACAAGCATTTTCTGTACATTTTTTGCCTCTTTGTGGTGAGGGATGGGGGAGGGAGAAGATGGCAAAGAATCCTCTGCGCTGACATTTTTCAAACCCTCTATTTTTAAAAGTTTGTAAAACCAACAGAGCTTAAAGTGCAGCCATAAAGCCGCCCCAAATCTGGGAGGTTTATTGTTTGTTTCCTTCCCAGCGATCTCCCGGGAGAAGGGGCTTATCAGAGATGCTGCTGATAATCATCACAGAAATATGTCTGTGCGCTCCTCAAACACAACACAGGGAATTCCAGCGCGAGGCCAGAATTGCTTCAGATTGCACATCCACAGCCTTGAGAACGGAAAGGGTGTTTTACAGTGGAAAATATGAATGTGTTGTCACAAGAGGAGACTCATGATCTGAACAAAGCATCTTGCCATGAGGTGTGTTCTTCCCGCTGCAGCGCTAACGCGCAGCCCGCGCCAGGAGCTGCGGGGAGAATTCACCTGCTACTCACAATTTCCATTTCCATTCTCAGGAGAAAGCAAGACGGGACATCTAAACAGCCTTATATCCAGCTTCTTATATACCAAATCCCATTGCCCTTTTCTCTTGCTGTTTGTTCACATGCCACAGGTTTTGGTAACACTTACAGCTGTCCTGAGGCCCTGGAGATCTGGTGTCTTCAACATGAGAGCATCGAACACCTCCTCCGACTCCCTCCGCACGTACAACAAGACTGCAAGAGAGAAACGCAGCTCCTTACAGTGTGTTCTCAGTGCTGCGGCCTCGTGTAATTGAAGGGCTGAGGTTAATTGAACCAAAGGAGACGCTACATTTCAGCAGAGCTCCCATCCCAGGGGTTACCTCTCTGCGGATCTTCTTCCTTAGTTTGCTTTGGAGGTATTGGGTCAAACTCGTCTGTGAAGGAGGCGCCGCTCCGCTTCACGGGCAGCCTGAGCGAAATGGATACGATCCTCTCAGAGGACAGAACAACAGCAGCAAACGAAACAGTTCCAGCAATCGAACTTCTGATTGAACAACCAATTATGCCAACGAACATTCAGCAATTAAGTATAAGTATCCGGTTGGTAATCATGGCAGCAGTCTCTGCCAGAGCTGCGGGTTCCTGGCCAGCGCACAGGGGCCACGGTGAGCGCGGGCAGCGCGACTGGTGTCACGTCCCACACCAACGCCTTCTGTACCTCCTTGTCATTGTTTCGCTGTTGGCATCACTAGACAGCGGATCAAGCCCAGGGAAAATACTGGTTCTCCCCACTCTAGACACATTACAAGTGTGATTTCACCTTAATTCTGGTTTATTTTACAGCGGTATCTGCCTCTGGTTACTTGAACCCTTCAGTAATAGCTCTGTGACCTTTTTTCCCTCTTTCAAATGATCAGAACAGCAGGACAGCCATGGACTGCACTCTCATTGGAGTGGCTCAGTGACAGGGACAGAAATGTGCTTCTGCATCCCCTGAGTCCATCCTAGGCCTGAGTTTAACACATATTGTGACTCTCGAAGGCACCAGGGAGACCCTGTGCTGTGCTATTTTGCACCTGCGGATATCCCCTGCCTGCAGATATCACACAAACGACACACCCACAGAAACAGAGCAGCTGATGGATGCGAAATACAAACCACTGGCTCCTTACCTGTTTGCAGAGTTGGGAACAGCAGGAGGGAGCACCTGGAATGGAAACACGGATCTTTAAGTTTGCACAGTATCATTGTGTGCTGGTGAAACTGGGGGGAAGTCGACATGGGCACATTTAAACATGACATCCCTCCTCCCAGCCTGTCACTTTTCCTACACAATTAACCCCAAACATCTGTAGGTGTTTCTTAGATTAAATGAATCCTGATATAAAGAACCTATCTCGATTCTCCTCTGCCTAGAAGAGACCTGCACACATGCCCAGCTAGAGCGGGTCACATCTCATAACTTGCTTGGGACCAAGGACCAGGGTTCTCAGTGAGTTCTTGGGGTGTAAACCGGATTCTTCCGGTCCCTGGTTTTGATGCTGATGCGTCAGCGCAGCAGCCCCTGCACCAGGATGTCACTGCACCGTCACAGCGGCTGGTTTCCCCCTTATTGGCGAATTGGGACAGTTGTTTCTTGGGACAACACTGATGAGCTCTGAAGGACGCTGGGCCGCGGTCTCGTCAGGCTCGAGGGGCAGAGGACAAGCGAGATGTTCCCACACACGGGCACTGATATGGTCGCATTTTTCTATAGTTTACTTTCTGCTGCTGCTCTAGTCCTCTGTGGAAGCTGCAGATGACACCTGTAAACCACAGGGGTATCTGGCTGGAAGGAACCTGGAAAGGTTATCGTGCCCATCACTGTTGCACGACGAGGCCACTCCTCACAGCTACGTCTTCACGTTCACCACATTTCCACAGGAGAATTGTGGTTTGGCTTTTTTATACACAAGTCGTGTCTGGGGAACCGATCAGTTTGGAAATGACGGGGCTGACAGACGAAGGCAAGAGGTTGGTTGTTTTTTTGAAGGGACTCACCGTGCCACACCTCTGCAGGTTTGAAAAGTGGACGTTGGGGATGAACAGGACCGGTTGGGTTTCGAGGTCGGTCTCTGGCCTCAGGAACGTGATTTCATTCCCTCTGAAGCCAGAGAGCAAACAGCCTTTCAGACCTACGGATGGAAAGTCCAGTTCATCTCAGTTCGCTTGGCAGTTCAAGAGGCAGCTACACACAGAGATGGGAAAGTGTCTGCCCAAGGTTTCCCAACAGAAATATCAGTGCAAAGACAGAACTCTGCAGAACCAGGTCTTGTCCCGTGCTGTGTCCTCGAGGGACTCCCTGCAGAGACCCCAACGCAATCCAGGGAGGTTGGTTATTAATAAAAGGCTTTGAGAGTCTGGTAGGAGACCAGGGAAGGACCTGCCTGACGAGCTGCTGCTGAGCGGTTCTGATTTCATCAGGCTTGGAAACACCCGGGGCCAGATCTCGTGGAAGTTAACGGACAAACCTCCACGATTTCAACACGCTTGGGATCAGGTAACAAACACCAGCACTGACCATTGTTATTGGAGTCCAGGCATTTTCCTTTCCTTCTGAACTGTTTCCTTTCATCGTCCCGCATTTTCCTCTCTGCTCCCTGTGGGGAAAATAAGGGGAAAATTAGGACATGGGCAGTTCTAAGGTGGGCAAGAGAGGACTGACTGTCCATCTCTGGGAGATAAGCTCATGGAGGTCAAGGCAGCCTTTACTCAAACATGCTAATGTCAGAGACCTACAGGCCACCCAGAACATTCTGATACTTATACATTTAAAAAAAATGCTTTTAAAAATGAAAAATGCAGAAAAAGCTTTGAGAAATTTTTCCGTGGGAAGGTACGTGAGGCTAAGGAAGAACCCTTAAGGAGATTCTCACCTCTTCTGCTATTTACAAACCTGTCAAAACCAAGAGTTTATTATGAGGCACAATGGCATGTAGGGCTCTCTAATGATTCCGTTCTCCAAAGGCCTCAGCAGTGTGGACACATCCCCGCTGTCCTGTCCGCTCAGCTGAGGGCCGTAGCCATCTCTGCTCCTCAGCCGTGACCTCTCGGCTGCTCTAGACCCTCACAACCCTTCTGTTTGTTCTCCTGGAGCCACTGGCCACCAGTTTAAAATCCCCCTGGACAGCCCAGTGGAAAAGCAACGCTCTACCTTATCGCAGAAGATCTTGATCTGGCAGACGGCGCGGTGCACCAGCTGGCTGCTCCCGTTGCCGTAGTCGTAGGTGTCGATCTGGAGGTTGAGCGGGACACCTTTCACTCCCTTCTGGGAGGAGAAGTCTGTGCTCAGACAATTCACCCCAATAAACACCTGCGAATATGAGCAGAGATTGATACAGCTTGTTAGTGCCAAAATATTATTGTCAAACAGCAATGAGAGCTGTGGGTAGGAACAAAAGCAGCTACCGAGACATCCTTCCAAAACTCCTCGTGTCAGCCAAGCACCTGAGCGCTGGGTTTCCCACCCCAGCGCAGCCGCCCATCCTCCCAGCACCTCTGCAGCCCTTCATTGAATCTGCCTGCTCCCATCAGCTCGGATAAGCTGCAAAGGCTGCCTGGGGATGTTCCTGCTGCTCTTTCTGATCTTTCATTTGAATGAGGGACCCTCAGACAGCGACGCCCCGGAGGAAGGGAGGGGGCTGGAGCACAGCTTGGGAATTGCAAATCATCGCTGCTGGTTAAATAAATATTCATCACATACTGGGCTGCTTTATCACTAGGATGGAGTTACCTCCAGTGGGAACATTTGAAGAAAAGCTGAGCATAGATATAATCCACGTTGTATTTCCAAAATTCCCACTGATTTGTGTAACCTTGAAATTTCCCCTGGACTCTGGGTACAGGAGAAGCTCCCACAGCTCCCTCAGCGGGGCTTTGGCTGAGGATTCCAGCCTGAAACCTACCGCCAGGTCTACTCAGTGCCTACGTAGAGAGAAGAAAACCACTTAACTGTGGTGTGAAGTTTAATTGCAAGAAGAGAAGTAACAGGTGCTCCAGACGACCCAAATACCTGACCCTCCTGTCGCGCTCCCAGCCCTCGCAGCCTCTGAAGTCTCACCCCGAGCTGCCCCGGGCCAGCGCAGGGACCGAGTTTCTGCTAAGAGTTAAATCCAGTTTTGCTGAGGTGCCCCGAGGCCTGGCCACATACCTGACATATTTCCATTTCTGACAACTTTGCCTTGAAGACATTTGTTAACCTCTTGGGTTGTAAAAGACCAAGGTCGCCTTTGGGCTAAAAGAAGGGCTTTTTGAGACCTCAAAGCAAACCAGCATTTTCCCAAGAACCAGCTTCAGAGAGATGGGTATTTATACTCTTCTTTTTTTCTTAGTTACTTCATCTCTTTTTATATCCTCCTCTCAATCCACACCAGATGCAAAGTGTTAATGACAGACTGAAGACGTGCAGAAGAGACAGCAGAACCAGAAAGACGTTGCTAAAAGCTTTACATTTAAGGTCAAAAGGGATCTCGTGACCTGCCTGGCTCCCTTCCACATCACACAGAAGGGTGGTCGGTCATTTCTGCATCCAAATGCTGCCTTGAAAGGAGGGTCTTTGTTCCCTAAGCTGTGGTTTATTTAAATAGGCTTCACCTACATGTGAGCAGAGCCCCGATGGAGGCTGCTGCTGCGAAAGGCTTTCTTCAGAGTTATCCATCAGCACTAAAACAACATCTCTGAGCCCGTCTCGGGTGTACCCAGAGTGTTTATTAGCTAATGGCAATGCTTAAACACACAGAGGAGCACGGTGTCCTTCCCTGCTGTCCTGCCAGACAAACACTACCTGGGGCCACTGGAATGGAATTGTTTGGACTGGAAACTCTCCCTGTTTCTAAGCGGAGAAGTGGGGGGTGCCTGGGCCAGCAGAAAGGAGGCTCCAGTTTGGCTGCAGACCAAACCTCCCCATTTCCCTTCCACAAGCAGTTTGTACCTTTGCTTCTTCGTGGACGTTCCAGACGAAGGACAGCGCGTTGTAGGCCAGCTCCTCGATGTTCTGCACTGTGTTGAAGTTTTCTTTGCAGTCAGCTGAAACGCAACGGAGAAGCAGTTTATACTCTGGCTGCAAACCTGGTTTCATTCGCTGGGCTTTCCACCCCCCAGAGTCTGCCCCTCGCCGACCCCAAAGCTAAAGGAGTTTTGTGATTTATCAGAGGCCACTCTTGATAGCGCTGGGCAAACCTCAGCGAGCACACGTAAGGGACAGAACAGAAGTGACTCAAGGATATCGGCTGGTGACTGCGGTTTGAGGAGCGGTGGGCAAAGACAATGCAGATTGCTTCTAAATTCAAACAACTGCACGTCTTGGCCTGGTGCTCAGTGAGGTGCTGAGCTGGACGGACAAAACCTCCATCTGGCCCAGCAGAACATGCTATAAAGTCTGTGTGGTTGCGGTGGAGAAGGACAAGCAGCACCCAAAGCCATTCCTGGGCTCCAAGAGGCAATAAGTTACATCTGTAAGAGCCAAAATAGTTCAGCAGTTTGTGTCTCTCTGACTGAGGCTCTTTGATGTAACTTGAGCTCCCAGCGCATGTTTCTACACTTGGCAAACACCATCTTACACCCCAAAACCCCCTCAGCCAGAGAGATCTGAAGCCAGCAGATCCGCCTGCTCCTCCCGCTTTCCCCCAGGCCAGATTCTGGAGCTTCAAGTGTGTTAGTGGGTATTGGAAATGCAGTGAAATGGTGCTGGAAGTTACCAACCCCACCCGGCCATCGCCCCCGCTCATACCGACGTCAATGACTCTCTGCTTGGCCGTGGGCTGGCGGGAGTGCCAGTGCTTCCAGAACTTGAGCTGCTCTGTCGGGACCTTTTCGTTGTCAAAAACAATCATCACAACGCTCTGCAACACAGCAAGGACACCCCGTATCAGTGCACACAACAGGACGGCGCCTGGTGCCCTCACTGCCCTTTCCATCCAGTGCATCCACAGAATGGCCAAGGGCACCTTAGTGTCACTATTTTATTGCTGGGGAAACTGAGGCAGGCAAGGCAAGGGACTTGCACAGTCATGCAGGCAGCGACAGAGCCAGGAGCAAGACAAGCTGCTCTGTACGCGCCTCATTTCCACCGACTGCGAGGCAAACAAGGATCCTGTGCTGGGGAGTGTTCGCAGTGCTGCAGCAAGTATCCGGCTGGGCCAGCCTAAATGCTCTTTCTCTAGATGTTCTGAGTTTCAGGAGTCCTCAAGTCTCGAGATGCTCAAAGTCCAGCCCCTAAACACCACTCAGGATTGGAGGACAAGGTGTCTTTGCTAGGAACTGAAGCTCAGCTTAGTCTCAGGTGGCTCGGAGGCCTGGCCACACAACCCAGGAAGGAGATGGGGAACCTGTCTCCAGCTCAGAAGTCTTCCCACCGCGGCCCCCAGCCAGGATTCAGCTAGAGAGGCCTTTTGTGCATCCCTGACCTCCCTGTGAAAGGTTTCACCCGTCAGGGAAGATGAAGGCTGTAGCTGTGCATCAGAGGATTAGCTTGCTACGAGTGAATCCATCCCATTCATCGCTTTAAGCCAACATGAGCCACAAAGCCATTACTCTTCGTGTTCAGCTCTGTTCCCAGGCCAGGACAATTGCTGGATGTCTGATTACAGCATGTGTCAGCAAAATTGTCAGCTTGTCTCTTACCTTCACTTTATTTGAGGACAAGTGTAAACATTTGCTGTCTCCAGCTGTCCGCAGCGTGATGGGGTAGAACTGTCCTTTGTTGAGGTAGGCCATGGGAGAGTCCCCAGATTTGATGTGAATGGCTTTGGGTGACCCCAGCGTGTATTCAAAGTCACTTGCATGGAACAAAGAGAGAAGGATGAATAAGCACACGCTGCTGTTTCACTCCAAAAGCAAAACAAGGCGACTTGCGAGTCTCCGTCCCTACAGGTGACAGATACGGGAGTCCCTCACACACCCACAGCTGTGGCCTCCCAGCACATAGTGACCCTGCCCAGCACCCCGGGGAGCAGCACTGCCCAGATATCCTCATTTTACCCTTTGGTTTTGGCTTAAAAACGCCTGTACCTTCTCATAACCAGTATTTTTCTGTGCATGGCTACAGAGCCATTGCACAATCAAAAGCCTAAACCAAACCAAACAAAAATAGGCACCTGTGATAAGACTTTTAAAACATCCTAAACTCAGATTCCTGTCTCTAAATTCACACCCATAGCTGTTCGACCCACACAGACTGCGCCCTAATGGGTCCTGGAGAAACAGGGGGATCTGCAGGACACTGACATCTGCTTGTTTACCCAGGGGCTTAAAAACAGACTCAAACCCATCTTGTTGAACTCTCAGCCTGGTGGGCAGCAACTTTAGTCTTTACAGAAAAGATTTGTAGTGTTGCACAGAGGAAGGTGTCACTGTCAACATGCAAATTTGAAAGAAGAGCCTCATTTGCAAGAAGCCCCTGCTCTTGGCCATTCCCCAGCACCTCTGAGCATTCAGACCATGAGGTTACAGCTCAAGGTAGCTTCTTCTGCCAGGAATCCGCACGAGCCACCACCTGTACACAAGCCCTCACACAGACCCTTCAAGTGCCTTGAAGATCATATTTAGTCACCAACCCATCTCTCTTTCCTGCTCCACCTCCCCTGTGATGCCATCTCTGATGATCGGCTTGGCAGCTCCTCTTATCTGGAGCCAGGAGAGCCGGAGAACTTCAGCGCACAAGCACAGAGCACAGAGCACAGAGCCTCTCGCTCACGAAGGCGAGCTGCTGGCTGTGTGAAAATCCCCACGTCTGGCAGTGAGTCACGGATCAGGTGACTGGGGAGGCAAATAAAAAGTGGGAGGTGGAATAATGTTACCTGCTCGGAGGTTTGATGCGGTATCTAGAGCAGGAAAGCTCTGGATGAGAGAGGGGTGGAAAGGAGGAGGAAATCTCTCTCATCTTTTAGGAATGATGAGAGGTGCGGTGGCACCTTCTAAAACCAAGGTTGACTAAACCCGAAGTGAGAACCTAAAGCTTATCACCCTCTTCAACTGTCATCCCCATTTTCTTTGTCATTTACCCCATTTCAAGCAGCTCGTGGAAGGTGCAGCCGCCTGGATCTATTTGTAGTTTGACTCCTTTTCAGCAAAACATTCAAACCCTAATCCCTGCTTCCTACCACGAGTGCTAAAATCCAGCACTGCTCTCTGTCTAAAATGTCATGGAAACTTGTTCCTAAGACCCCGGGGGACACAACTTGTCTCCGCAGAAGCAGATCTGTAAGTTTGCAATGATCATTGTCAAGACGCAGACGTTCCCCAGGGAAGGGACCCAGCCAAGGGCGCTGGAAACCCAGTTACCTCTTAACACCGTCCGCAGTGTAACTCTCAGGGCAAGGAGGCTCTGGCTGGGGTTTGAGGATCTCGCTGAAGAGCAGCGACTGTAGACAAATGGAAACAAACCAGTCAGAAGTAGAATCTTCCATTGCTTTGTTCATCCCCCCAGACATTACAACAGAGGCCACAGATAAAACACGAACCCTCATTTCAAAGCCGTTATTCTACTTTCAAAACCAACGTAAAAACCCCAACAATTCCACGGGAATGGCATCAAGCTTCTAATGCAAAAGCAAAGCTCTCGCTGACTCCAGCATGAGCAAACCCCAAACCAGAGACGTGCCCACGCGGCACCCCCGGGGCTGCACCCGACAGCGCTGACCTCCTGGGGATCCTCTTTGAAGGTGCTGTCTGGCTGCCACCTCTGCTGCGCCGGGGCCACGGGGATGGTCTCGAAGAGGGAATTCAACGAGCTGGTGTCATACACGTCCCCTGGAGGGACCATGTAGTTGTCTGGGGTGGCATCCAGCTTGCTGGTGCCCGGTGGGAGCATGGCCGGCTTGTGAGGAGCAGGGACACCTTCCAGATTTAAGCCGTTCTTCTTCTGTGGCTCGCAATATTCTTGGGTCATGGAAACGTTTTCGGACAAGAGCTTCATGAGGTGGGCTGAGCCATCAAAAGCTGCGATCTCTGGGTCGTACTCCATTCCGTGGCAGTGCCTGGTGGAGAGAGGGTCCTGTCTCAAACCAGGGCAGAGGGTGGAGAACCCCAGCGAGTTGCCACAGCAAGAAGCGAGCGCCTCGATGTGCTGCTGGGAAGGAAACCGCACACCCGGCTGCCAGCTGACCTCTCCTGCTCGAAGCGGGAGATCTGAGAGGCCCGTGGGTGATCTCCGCCCACACACACCTCTCAGGGCCATTGGCAAGAGCTGAGGTGCTCGGCAGATCAGGGATGATCACACGGAATCAGAGGATACGGTTTAGATGTGATTTGGGGCTGCGGATCCAGAGCCGACATCCATTATTTCTTTATTTTGGCTATTAAATGCTCAGAGCAGCAGGGACGATAAGAAGGATAACTGCTACGTGCTCCTTCCATCTTAGTCTTTTTAAGGCTCCTTGACACTGAAAGCTTATTTTTTTTTTAATATGGAAAGCTGATTCTTGTACAAATTCAAAAACTCCAGGAGCTTAGGAAGCAAAACTCCCAGAGGACGCCAGATCAGTGAAAAACTGACAGGGCTGCAGCACTGGAAGCAAAGTGTATGGCCTGGACTTCAGAGCAGAAAATGCTGAGTACAGGAGCTACCGAGCGACAAAGACACGTACAAAACCGCACTCGTCTCGCTCAGGGAAACCAGCCCTTGGCGCAGCATCCCAAGAGCTGGTCCCTCCTGCAGCGGTGACTGTGACCGGGCTGAGCGCACCACACACCGCGGGTACGTGCTGAAATTTCCATAGTTAATAACAAATAGCAGTGGCCCTTCAGAGAGAAGAGAGCAGCTCAGCTCAGCTTACTGGTGAGGAAGGAATGAAGAGGCTTATTCTGTCAAGCAGGGAAAAAACAGACAACCAGAAAAGGCTGCCAAAGTACAAACCACCCAGGAAGGGGAACTGAACTCATAGTGGCAAATGAGCCATTAATTTCATAGCTAATTATCTGAAAACCTCAAAGGACAAATGGGAGTCACTAGAAGAGAACACTGGCAGACTGGGAGCGAGTGGAAGAGAAATCCTTATCGGTTTAGTGAATGCAAGAGGACTTGGTCATTCCCTTTTGGTGCCAACGCTTAATCCCTTTCCAGTGTCACAAAGTGGGAAATAAAGACAAATTCTTCAGTTGCTGCAAATCAGCGCAGCTCCTCTGAACACAGCTAGACAGCTCCTCAGTTGTGTAAATGGGTGTAACTCCATTTCTACCTGCTTGGGATCTGGCCTAAAGAATTTTAATGTATGTCTCAGGGTTAATAACCTCCACTGTTGTTGGTAATAACACTGTGCTTTGATGTCTATTTTATGCAAGCTAAGAGACCCATCATGCATGCAAGCAGCTGCAGGAGAATCAGACAGCTAGAGAGAGCAAAAACTGAAGCGAACCTCTTTCCTAGTTCATTCCGTCCCATCACACCAGAGGGAAGAATCCTCTTCTCCTTCGGGACCTACAACAAGGCAGAACAAAGGGGTTGTTTATCGTTAGGTTTTATTAATGGAAAACAGAGGCAAAATTAGCCTTGTCTGTGTAGCGAGTGAAGTCTCCCAGATAAAACACCGGGTGAATAACAAACACTGGGTGAGGATACAGAGACCTGGGCTCTCCTGCTGGTTCTGCCGTGGATTCCCAAGGTAACCTAAGGCAAACCACATCGTTTTGTTCTGGGGAAGACTTTCAAAAACACTCAAATAAATGGGAACATCAGTCCTGTTGGTTTCAATTAGGGCTAAATCATGTCCATATTTCTTGAAGCTCCATCCTACAGCAACACTGAAAAAATAGATAGCACCTAGCTGTTCCAGCTCCACGTCCCTCAAAGCATTCCTGGTCCTTATATGAAAGTTGTTGGGTAAAAAAAAACCCACCAGGGTGAGACTCAAGATACTCAGGTTCAGTTTTTCACCCTGTTCTGGGTTCCTTCTACACTATAATGGTGTTTTGTGCCTCAGTTTACCATCTGCGCACTGGGGATAATAGTGGTGCTTTATGGCACTGTTATGAGGTTCATGGCATAAAAACCCAGACTGCTCAGGCAATGGGGACCCGGAGGTGGCTGAGCACATATTGCACCTTCACGCTTCTCCTTGGGGACGAATCGCCCCCGAGACACCCAGCCCCACGGGAACGTACCATGTAGTAGTCGTAGAGGAGGCTGAGGGCGGCCACGCTGTCGTCGTCTCCGTTCACCCTCATCATGGCTTTGGTGGCTGCGGTCAAGGGGTTCTCCAGGTAGGTTTTCCAGGCTTCATCTTCATTGGTGTAGGGGAATTTCTGGAAGTTCATGGTGTCATTCTTCATCAGACGCACGGATCTAAAACTGAGCCAGACAGAGGAGATGGAATGAAGGATCCTCATTCCTCACAGCAACTCCCACGGTTGGCAAGGGCGCTGTTGGCAAGAAGGGATGCTTCCTGGCCCCTGACTCCCAGACTCTTCAGAATCACAGGATGGACTGGGTTGGAAAAGCCCTCAGAGATCATCCAGTCCAACCCTTGGTCCAACTCCAGTCCGTTTACTAGATCATGGCACTAAGTGCCATGTCCAATCTCAGTTTAAAACCTCCAGGGCCGGTGAGTCCAGCACCTCCCTGGGCAGCCATTCCAGTGCCTGACCACTCTCTCTGCAAAGAATTGCTTTACAATTACCGATTTTTCTACTTGTTGCTATGGGCAAAACGAGGCCAGAGTCTGTGTGGTGGGGCTGTGCAGTGTGACAGCTGCGCCTCTGCTTCCCTCCTCCTGCCTGGGGATGCAAACCACCAAAAAATCACCCGCCACGGCTCCTTCCTCAGCACGGACACGGGCAGGCGGGTCCTGCACCGTCAGGGTGTGATGTCGGCCAGTAACTTCAGTGTAACGTGATCGCGAGACTTTGCAAATCTTTTCCTTGAATTTGGAGCTAAAGGCCAGCGCAGCCTACAAGTGTCAGTGATCACTCAGCGTCCAGAGAACTCGATCTACCCAGGTAAAACCAAACCCCGTCACTTTTCTGTGCTGTAGCTCACAGTTATCAAATTTAGTCCCACTCTTAACTTGGTTATTTTCAATCATTTGTATATGATTTGACTTAGAGGGAAGCAGAGAGGCAGATCACAACACCCTCCCTTCCACTAACAAGAATTCCTGACAAAGGTGAGGCCCATGGGGCTACGTGAGCTGAGAAGCAACATACCAAAATAACGCCCTGCCTGTCCTTCTTCTGGCACTTTCTCCAGGTCCCTCCATCTTCTGTTAATAAACTGTCAGACACTTAATTACCCAAACATTGGTCATCTTTCCTTTTCCTCCAGCAAATCCTACAGCAGCCGGCACAGGAGCGGGGGATGAATCAGTGGCCGCGCTCCTGCCACGTCCTTCGGCCACGTGGGGATGGTGTCACCACAACAGCTCATCATGAAACACAAGCTTGGTGGACAAAAATGACTTTTTCATCAAAATGGAAACTTCCTGGAAGGGCAGGTTGTTTTTTACTAGTGGGAGAAGTTTAAAAAATAGATAAGAAGAAAGATTTCTTTAAATCTCCAAAGTTGCCTAGAGCAGAGCTATTTTTTTTTAATGGAAAGGCAAAGAATACCTCCAGGAATTTAGATAATGAATGCTACATTTTAATGACTTTTTTGGTAAGGAATATATAGTTTCCATTAAGCTACTCTGCATATGTTTATTATAAGTCCTGGGTTAGACTTTTAAATGAATCACTCAGAGAACAGTAAGGAATCTGGCATCTCAGAAACTCCCCGCTATTGCTGGATTTCGGATGGGGTGCAAGATGCTGGTCGCCCTCGCTGGCGGCTCAGCCGAGGCGGTTTCACCCTGCACAGGCACCGACCTCCCCCAGCAGGGAGCACAGATACAAACCATCCAGGGATGGTTTTGCTGATGCTGCCGGATCAAACTCCAGAGCTCCTTGGCTGAGCAGAGCAGCAGCCCCATCGCAGCACAGCGTGTCCCAGAGCAGCACCATGGCCACCAAGCGCTGCTTTTGCTGTCCCCGTCACCTTTTTATTAAATCACACAGTGCTTCCACACAGAGTCCCTGAGCCAAGAGCAGGTGCCTCCACGTTATGGTTCCGGTCACCACCAGCTCCATGGCACGCCGGTAAAACAGAGATGCTGAGCTCGCTCCTCTTCTCCCTCGCACGTCGGGATGATGCGCTGACACCGGTTCCACCCCGCGCATGAAACTTCACCAGGTGTTTGGAGAGTTTCGTTGTCTTTAGCGTTTCTCACGCAGCCCTCCCTTCGGTGCGCCGCTGTCTCCAAGGCGAGCAATCGGCATGACTCAGATTTCGCCGCTGTCGACTTGGCGATGGGCTGTTCAGTCCTGTCCGGACAGGAATCCTCACCCGTTCTCAATGCGATCTTCTCAAGGGAGAATAGGCAGCAACAGAGCTCGCTCTCAGGGTGAGACTCAGCTCCTATCACTTGTAATCAACACAGATAAACACATCACGGCAAGATGTAGCAACAAAGCGTTCAGGAGGTTTAAAAAGCACAGATATTACAAGGAAAAAGGCTTTGGAGCTTTTAGGACTGTTCCGCCTGCCTTGTCACTGTGGCACGGCACAACTGCTGCTGATGTTTTAGCGTTTTATCACCTGGTCTGCAAAAGGTAGGCACAGGGAGCTTGAGGGGGGAGCTTGAGATCTCCAGCACTTGCAGCTGTGTCCAGTTTATGAAGAATACGGTTTGCACTGGTCCCGGTGAGCTTGCACCCATTCACCCGGCCGAGGGCTTGGACAAAGGTGACATGATGGGGATGGCACATTTATTCCGTCTTGTTTCTTTTGCAGGTTTATATGATCCCTAAGAGCCACTGAAATACCCTGGAGTGGAGCCAGGTGAATCGCCTCAGACACAAGTCCGCAGGTAGGGCAGCTCTGTGTGGATGCAATGCAGACTCCATCCCGCTGTTCTCTTCTGTTCTGCTCTGCTCCTACTCCAGAAGAACAGGGCTAACCCATATCTGAAGAAACAGGGTTATGTGGGGAAATCAGCAGATATGATGACATGTTTCGAGGCACATTTTGACATCAGATGCATTTCAGTTCATGCAGCTACAGCATGTGTTTGCTTCTACAGCCGCCTTCCAACTCCGTGTTAGCAATCTCTGTGAAGCGGAGGTGCAGGAAAAAGACACCCAAATCCAGATCCAAACACACATGAACTTCACTTTCATCACCCCCTGCGGTGCCCTTTCCATCTGGCTCTGCCGTGTTTGTCCTCTGCAAACTCTCCGCTCTCTGTTTGGCAAAACAAACGCTCCTTTTCCCGGCAGCCGCCGTGGTGCTCAAAGCGAGGACACGTTGGTGAAACACAAACATGTGGGACCAGCTGTTGCCCTCCTGGTCTGCCCAGACCCACCTCGCTGGGGCCTCGGGGGTCTTGTGCAGAGCAGCACACTATTTTGGGAAGGGAGCAGTCTATTTGTTTCCAAACAGTTTAGAATTTGACACAAGGTGATACCGGCCCCCTTTCCCTGCTCCATCCCACCCCATCTCTGTTTCCCTGATTTATCTGCCCCATCTACTCTAGCAGTGGCCTCCTGATGATGAATAAACACTCCGGGCTACACTGAAACAGGAGAAGATGCCCAAAGGGTCTAGGTGGGGAGATCAGCCAAGCAGGAAAGAAACGCTTGTATTCCTGTGGCCTTTTGTTGGGTTTCAGTGGGTGGTTTTGCCGGCCTTTAAGCTTTGTGTTGCTCGTCTTTGTTCTCTATAACTGATTAGGCCTCCAACCTTAATATTAGCCAGGCCAGATGCTGATGGCTACAGAGAAACATCACATTGTCAGAGGAGCAGAGAATCCCTGACAAAGCACAGCAGGAATTCAGTGGCAAAGAACAGAGACCCGCGGGACCTCGGAGACACCCAGGCAGTCCAGGGGGGTTCATTAGCTCTGGCTTTGTGCACCACACTCACCTCCCTGCTGAAATAACCCCGATGCTCCCCAAGAGCCTCTTATCAGTGGTACAGGGAAGGATCAACTCTACACCAGGGCCGAGGAAGGGCAGGATTTACCGTGATGGCTTTTGGGGTGAGATGTGAAACCAAGCCCCTCTGCCAAGGAAGAGCAGTGTCCCACAAGGTGGCTTCGTTCCGAAATCCAAACTCCTCAGCTAAATTCTGATTTCACCCTGTCTTTGCAAGTTTAACAAACAAGCGTATGCCAAGTCAGCGTATTGTCACGGGGGCAAAATCCAGACAAACACAGAACCAGGAAAAAATAATGCACAAAAAGAAAAATAACACACGGACTAATAATGAAAAACGTTGCCTAGATGCCAAGTACAATACAGCGCCGATGCACAGGTGTCAAAGGAGAGCGCTAATCTCACGGACCCTGACCTGCACCGTCTACCAGACTGAAATATTTTCTCTGGCAGCTGGATAACAATGTGGCCTCTGTCCCTGGATTTCCTCGGGGCATTTCAGCAGCGCGAAACTCAGCGCCACGTTTCCCTGCGGCCCCTCAGCCCCGTTTCACCCGCGCACGGCGCGTGATCCTCTTGTTTTCCTGGAAGCACGTGTCTGGATGGCACAACCACGAGACACGTGAGCCCCTCGTCCTCAGCCAGAGACCCTGCACACAACCGGGCGTCTCCCTGCGTTTCATAAGTGCTGAGCAGAAACGTGCGGCGGCTGCGATGGGGAGAAAAGGGACCATCACGGGTATCTTTGATGGCTCGTGTTTCCCAAAAGGCCCTGAGTGTCCTCAGCATCAATGTGTGCCCCTGGTGCTCAGCTTTATTATCACAGGAGGAGAAACTGAGGCACAGGGGTTGACATTAAAATGACTTCTTGTGAAGAAGGGAGAGCAGAACCAGAGCGGAGGCTCTGCTGCAAAGCTCACCCGCACGGCGCTGGCTCCTGCCTTCCCAGCCCCAAGGACTGGGATCAGTGCTGAGTGACGTTTGGGGGACACCAGCTGGAATTGTGTTTTACCTGATAACATCACCCTTGAGGTATCCACCCACACAACCATATTGCACAAATGATTCCTGCTTCAGTGCCTTCTCTGCCTAACATAACAAATTACAGCATTGAATTAGTTTGCAGCTCAGGAATTACGGCTGATTTTTTCCAGCAGTGGTTTATGAGGTCGGGCGCTTCAGTTTTGAGGTGTCCTGAGTTTGAGGGTGACCTGACTCCAGAGGCAGGACACAAAATCCGGGCCCTTTAAAGAGCCTCTGACTGCGCATCACCTGGCACTGCTGGAATCTCGGTCTAAAATACCACCCGCTTTCTTATTTTCAGCGTAGACAGATAAGGAAACCTTATGTACACACGTATTCTAGAACACAAACCTTCATCTCCACCAACACAGAACACACACGCCGCACTGGAGCTCCCAGTGCTCCAAACACCACGAGAATTACTGCACACGACGAGAAGAGCTTCGTAACGCCGAGGGTTTGGGTGCTTTCAGTGACCTGTTTTGTTTTCAGTCCTTATGGATTTTTCCTCCCAGCTTCCACATGCACGTACCTCGCTACTAGCTGTATTATTTTTTAATTCTCATATATTCACTGATAACAAAAGCTACGGCTTAAAAAAAAAAATCACAGTTTTACAAGACTTGGATTTGAAAAACAACAATAAAGGGCTATGCAATCCTTTGCGACAAACAACTGCTCTTCAGGGAATCTGGGTTTAATCCAGCGATCAATCATTATGGGTTATCGGTACTGCAGCAGGGCCCGCAGGCCCTGACTGAGAGCAGAGCCCAGATTTACTCATGTTTCTATGCCAAACAAACACAATTCATCGCACTCCGGTATAACCCTGTTAACCAACGCGTTTTGGAGAGTGAGCATCACAGCTCCGACAGCAAAGACAGGAGGATGAGAAGAAACAAAACCGTGACAAAGCAGGTGGGTGGCAGCCGGGAGCCCTTGGTACGGGACACCGGCTCTTTTACCCCGAACGTTGTGGTTCCGAACGCTCTGGGGACAAGGACGGTTGGATCAGAGCTGCCCTCGCCCATCCCGCAACCACAGCAACAAAACACCCAAAGGAAGAACAACAAGCCAGCGCATTTTCTTATCTTCCAAGCCTTTGAAACCTGGAGTCCCAGCCAGGATATCATCATATGCTACATAATCAATTCCACTGATTAATGCATTTTTCAGCTGTTGGCTTTACCACCCTCGAGCACACACGGGTCGGGGATCTGATCAGGGCCCATCAGCTGAAGTGCTTGCAGGTGCAATGGGAGCGCGAGCGCATTTTTGGATGAATACTCCACAATGATGAACAATTCAAACACCAGACTAACAAACACAAGTAGATCCTCACCAGTGTAACTGTCTGTATTGTACAAATTTCTCTGGAATTACACCGATGCAGCAATCGGTTGAAAATGTGACCCAAACCATCAAAGCAGAGATACTATGTAAATGTTGATTTCTCTCTGCTTTGAGTCTAGAGTTTATTCAGAGGGCTTTTACTCCTTTGTTGTGAGTTGCATAGCAGCTGATTCTTGTTTCTTTAATTTACAAATCTCTCTTTCTCTTTACATAACTTAAAAAACAAGGAATAACCCCCACGTCTCCCTTGAAAGCGCACCTTGCTTCACCACGCTTATCCCTTGTGTGCTTTACTGCCAGCGTTTTATAAAAGGGCTTTAACTTTTCATTCACCAGGAGCATAACTCAAGTTTTAATAACACACCTTATGCATGACAAAAATTTGCTTCTGGCGATCATGGTTTCGACCACAAAACCACAACTGGGAGTAACTCCTGGTTAACTCTTTCAAGCCCACGCATTGCAGAGTTAGACATAAGTTCAATTAGGAAGACTATGGAAATTATCAGTTAGAATATTTTATAATAGGCAAAACATCTCATTCTCTCATGCCACGCTAGCCTCTTCCCGGCCTTTCTGTGAAATTAAAGTGGCGGAGGGAGAGGAGACACTGTTCTCCCTGTCATTTCAGGTGACAGCTCCCTTAAAAGCAGCCACATCTGGGCACACGTCCGCAGCTCAGATCATCCTCCCTGTGCTCGGCTTGTCCTGGGGGTTGTGCACAGAACACAGACACACGGACACACAGACAGGCGCTGCTGCCCTTACCAGATCCCCCAAGCGCTGCTCCGAGAGCCCTTTCCTTACACTGAGCTTTACAAAGCTGCACCCTGTGTGACTCTGGGTGAGTAACCAGAGGTTCACAGCTCCTGCAGCAGCCCCTTTGCCCGGGTGTTGGCTTTTAGCAGCGCTTCAGGAGGTTCCTCCCCCCTCTGACACCTTTTCCCCTCTCAGGAAACCCAAAAGCTGTCTGAAGCTTCACCCTTTGGTACCACGGAGCTCCCAGCCGCCTTATCTCATGTCACTGCTCCCTGTCAGCCCCGGGTGAGGTTCCCCAGGCCCATCGTGCTCATACACCGTTTCCCCAGGAGCTCCTCGACAAGGACCCTGGAGCTGTCACAGCCCCTCTCTGCACTCCCAAAGGATCGTTTTCCCCAGCTAACGAACCAAAGTGAAGTTTTCAGAGAGATCTGTGTCCCTGGGTTCAATCCACGGAGTGTCACGGAGCCGGGGAGGGAAGGAACCAGAGCCCCTCCAAGGTCCATCCCAGACGCAGAGCAGACACCAACCTCTGCGCTTTGATCCTTGTCTTGGAGATCGGAATCACAAAAGCGACCCTGCCCCCATCAATTCCCCTTTCTCATGTGCAAGGCACAGGGGTTAACAGCCCGTTAGGACAGAAGAGGCAAGCAACCATGTAATTCATCAGGTAACATAATGCCCCAGTCCTTAATTAGTAATACATCAATCTAATTCTGCAGTGCTGTGTACACACACAAACACTCCAGAGCGTTTTGAGAGTAAACTACATGCACAACCCTTAGGTTTAAAAAGCATCAAGTAAAAATGACCCAAAATGCTCAGAAAGGGAAAATTTAAGTCACTGATTCTTAATCAATCCAAGCATATAGATCCCAGTATTTAAATAAAATAATAATTAGTGCTGCATCTTTTTGGGGTTCTTAATTATTAAGAGATTAGCTGTCACAACACCTCTGTAGGCTTGTAAACACATCCAGGGATGTGCTTTGCTTTCAAAATATACCTTCTGAAGCACCGTCTCTGTACACAGATGTACATATGGACACATGCCTCTTGATCTATTTTATCATACGCATTGACTTCACACAGGGCTGTGTACCTAGGTAGGTTTTTAGGACTGGACTGACAGCAGCGTTCGCCACCACTGTTCGGTGTCCTCCAGCCTTTACTGCACCGTGTCATCTCAACATGACACTTGTTCGCTTTTATTCCAGCGGAGCGAGGCGTGGGATGATGTGCACACCACACCAGCAGGACTCAGCACCAGAAGCAAGAGTTATACGGGATCAACAGAATGTCAAGCGCTTTTTTTTTTTTTGTTTAAAAACAAAAAATCCAAAAAATCAATCATAATTACTTGATAGGATCATAATGTTAATCCATTTGCTTAAAAACAAACAAAAAACCCCCCGCAAAACCAACAATAAAAAATACAACAGCCCCCATCCCCAAAAAACCAGAAACTCATCCAAAATGAGTAACTACTTTGGACGGTATTTTCTAACAAGAAAACCCCAAACCACAGAATCACTGCAGCCCGTGTTGGGTTTTGTTGGACGGAACAGACCAGACTTGTCTCTACACAGAAACTTTATGGGTCATATTTTAGTCTGGGGAAAATAAAAAAGAAAATAAAGGATCTTGATTTTAAATAACTCTTAAATAATCTCAATAAAAAGTGATTCCTCCCAAGTGCAACAGGTCAGTGAGAAAGTCTGAAAAACGCTCCCATCAGTTCTTCTACTTCCACTTGCAAATAGCTGGGCAGGGAATTAACCCAAGGATTCTAATTCAGATCTAAAGCACCTAAACAAGCCTCAGAAGAAACACTCAACCTTCACAGAGCGGGTAAATAGAAAAAAAACCCCTTCTACTTACTCAAGTTCATTCGACATATTTCCCCAATCCCTGCAGCCGGTAAATTCGGGTGACTTCTCTCTTCTAGTACCTGCTCAAGACAGACATTGCCTGTGAAGTGTTTGATTTATGTTGAGGTTTTGCGCGCAGGTATTTTGCTGACAGGTCGCTGAGGCGGCGCGGGGATTGGCTGCCCGGACAGGTGCCCTGGGACAGGTACACCCAGACAGGTGCAGCCCGTAACCCTCTGCCTGCCGGGAGGGAGCGGGGAGCCGGCTGGGTGGGGAGGGAGGGAAAAGCCCCGGGGGGAAAAGAGATAGGATAAAGGAGTGGAATCAGTTCTGCATCTCGGGGATAATTAGTTTCAGTTTGGTGGACGTGTTCCATACAGCGCGGTGCCAAATAGCTGTCATTTTTATGAATCTGGGGGTTGATTTGTCCTTTGCTGTTTCTTTATATATAAATATACAGACAAAAATACATACATGTACATAAAGGAATCAACTAGGGAAGAAGAAAAGCCTCTTAGTTTCCTCTCCTTCCTAAATGGTAATGGTGCTGGCAGGCTAACCCTTTCTTGCCTTTTCTCACCTTTCAGCTGCTCACTCCAGAAAGTCTCACAGAATGTCAGGGACTGGAAGGGACCTCAAGAGATCATCTAGTCCAGTCCCCATAGGTGTTCTGTTTGTCTTTTAATTTTCTCTTAAAAAAGCAACTCCAAACCCCCAAACTTTAGATGCCAAGACACGCAGCAAATATACTGTCTGCAGTATATAATCTCTGTCGTTTATAATCTCTGCATTACAGGGGTGGGTAAGGAAAGCAGGTCTGCGGGATAACCTTTTCCGTACCGTTCACGCACGCTGTCCTGCCTTCCGCGGCGCAGCCCAGAAGGGGAGCCCAGACACACGCCGTTTGGGAACCGGCTGCAGAAATACCACCCAGGCAAGAGCTCTGGAGCAACCCACCTGTACACGGGGAAAAGATTTATGCAATAGAACAAAACTCATCACGGATTCAAGCGCTCCCGTTGGATGGTTTCTGTCATCCGTGTTGCAACGAGGAGGCAAAGGATGGGCTCCGCGGGTGACTCACGTTGACTGGATTTGGAAGGCAGGAGAGGATTTTACGAGGCAAGTTGGTACAAGCCTTAAAACAAAGGGAAAAAGAAAAGCTTCCACCACTCGTTCTCACCCCCCACCGCTGTCTCACTCGCTGAATCTGTCCCACTCAGCGCCCTGCGCTGGCAGGTGAATCCAAAAAAGCTTCTGACTCTTCTTCACGTAACAGTAAGTCCAGTTCTGACCAATGGCCTTCCCGGCCCACTTGGGCAGGCGCAAGGCATGTTTGCACAGGCGATGTGAAGACACAGAGTATGAATTTGGGCACAACACCCTTCAAACACATCTCTACGGCTGCTGGCTCGGAGCAGGGCCAGCTCGGAGCGCGGGATGAAGAATGCCCGCGGTGCATCTGCGCCGGCTGATAAGGACTTGCTGGGCTGAGCTTTGCCTAAGCCAGGCGGCAGCTATCGCCCTCCTCCTGTGCAAACTCCTGCCTGCCAGGGAGCCAGGGAACAGACAAAGTGTGTTTTCAGGGAATGAAAACTCCTCCAGGAGCAACACAAAGTCCATTGGGCGCTGGAGAGCAGCAGCTGCCAGGACCTTGCACAGCAGAGGACACCAGCACCCAGACGTCAGCTGAATCAACGCATAGCATAGAGGCACAAACAAAGAGGAAAGAACACATATGTCCTATCCAGCCAAGGACAGCACTAATCTTATGCAGTGGTGGCACTACTTGATCAATATTTCGGTTATGTTTCTAAATTAAGGAACCGTTCCCCAGTTCATGATGAGCAGATAGTGCTGGGCACTTGTCCTTTACCCAGATCCAGGCAGAGAGGATTTCACTGACTGCAAAGAGCAGCAACATCCCCTTAGGGGATTTCCAAGTTTCTCCTGACCTTTCAGTGAGGCTTACCAGATTCCAGCAACAAAAGTGAAGGAGGAGAAAACACCGAGGCAGAGCACGCAGGGAACGGCAGGCACGGGATCCCAACCTCCGCGGGAAAAGCCTGCGTCAAAAAAGACAGAGAAACATGCCTGGCAAAGCTGAGCCGTGAGGGGCTTTGCCTTAGTGAAATGTGCCCCGAGGTGCCACCACAGCCAAACCCACCTCTGGGTGGTTTTCAGACCTGGCCTGTTGCAGAACAGCAGGGATGATGTTGTCTGCTGCTCTGTGGTAGGGGACAGGAGGAAAACAAAGCCACCAGAGCCTTCTGGCTGCCTGGAGCTAAGCTCTGTAACCAGCTTGCTGCTGACAGAGCTGTGTTTCTGCCTTTGGGGGTTTAAAGCCACCCCTGCTGCACTTTTAGCTCAGGTGCCACAGCTTGGGTGCACCTGGGGACAGTCAGGGCCAGGCTGGGCTCACCAGGCTGGCCTCACCAGGCTGGGTTCACCAGGCTGGGCTCACCAGGCTGGGCTCACCAAGCTGGGCTCACCAGGCTGGGCTCACCAGGCTGGCCTCACCAGGTTGGGTTCACCAGGCTGGGTTCACCAGGCTGGGCTCACCAAGCTGGGTTCACCATGCTGGGTTCACCAGGCTGGGCTCACCAAGCTGGGTTCACCAGGCTGGGTTCACCAGGCTGGGCTCACCAAGCTGGGTTCACCAGGCTGGGTTCACCAGGCTGGGCTCACCAAGCTGGGTTCACCAGGCTGGGTTCACCAGGCTGGGCTCACCAGGCTGGGCTCACCAAGCTGGGCTCACCAGGCTGGGCTCACCAAGCTGTCGGTGCTGCCAGGTGACGTGCCCTGTCCTGCTTCTGTGTGCCTGGAACCCGCCTGAGAAGCCACCAGGTCCCTTGGGAAGCTGGGAAGGACTGGCAGAAAGGACAAAACCACAGATTCTCCTTTGAAGCAATTCACAGGGACTCCAGCTACAACGGTCTCTCTTAGTTTTACTAATTCTGGTTTTTAAGCATTAGTCTGATCCAGGGCCTCGACTTTTTCCTGCTAGGACCTCATTGCGATGGCAGAATGAGACTTTGCCGGGTAGGAAGATGCATGCTCATTCTTGCATGCTGTCTTATTTCTTACACAAGGAGCTCTGTGCCCACCCGCAGTGCCCAGGCGCGATCCCAGCCTTTGGGAATCAGGACACCTCGGTAAAACCCCTCACAGCAAACACCAGCGCCTTTGTGTCACTGTTTTGGGGCCTGTACGCACATCTGGCTTCTTTGCGGTGACACCAGCTCGAGTTTGCTCTCTCCAGCACCTTCTCAAGGCCAGCTCCATATCCAGCTCCATTACCAACTCCATATCACCCTCGCGGCCCCTCTTGAGTCACCTTCACGCTACTGACAGTTCAAAGGGCATCAGGACCCCCCAGTGCAGTGGGACGTGTCCCCGTGGGACATGGGGACACGTGGCAAAGCCCAGACACCACCCCGCCAGACGGGAACCCCCTGCCCTGCCTCTTCCATCCTCTCGGGCACCTCGTCTTTTTTGTGATAATGTGTGTTTTATGGCGCCCGGGAGGCCCCCAGGCCTGGACGCCTAAACAATCCCTTTGACTATGATTTCAGTATTTTTAATTATTATTTTCTCCCTTTTTTTTTTTTCATTTATACTCCACCCTCCTAAGAGTATCTGGTGAGGGGTTGGGTTGGAAGAAAGAGACCAAGAGATACATTCTCCATGCACAAAACCCTCCCACTTCCCTTCCACTCCCCTGTTAAATATACCTTGGAACAAAAGCCCTTTATGGTGCTCTAAAAATAAAGCATACAGCAGGCAAGACAAGCTGCACAGTTTAAAAGAGAGGGGCCAAATTTTGCTCACAGCTACACCCTCTCTAAGGCAACAGGGCTGCACTTGCGTTTGGATTGTTAAACCCTCTTTAAACATCCAGGGACACACTGTGATTAGCTGCATTTTGTTAACGAGGGATCAGCAGCTCCAGGATCGAGGACAACGTCACCGGTCGGGTCTCAGGTGCTGCTGCGGAGCCACCTCGATGTTCTTGCTTCTCCCTCCGCCACCGATTCGCGGTGCGACCTCAGATTTCACGCTCCCTGTTCCCAGTCTGGCTTCTTTTCTGTTGAACTTCTAAGAAACTTCAAAGCGAGGGCTTTAATCCCTTTAGGATACACGGCTTTTCCCACTGACAGCTGTCAAACATCCTTCCCAGTTGTCCTGTGATGTGCCAGGAATTTCAGCTGCCTTTGACCAAAGGTTATTAAAACACTTCAACAATTAATACGCAGCACGAGGAAGCAGCCTGAAGCGGGTTAAAGTGAGCTCTTCTCCAAAGGGAGATGTGGCTGCTTCAGGTGCTTTTCCAGCAAAAAATACAGCTGGTGCCATGGAAGTTTGTAGAAACCTTTGATATCCAGAGCAGCCGCTTTCCCAGTGAGATTCCCTCTGCCTCCCAGAGCCTTTTCCTTGGGAAGAAAGAACAAAAAGCTGAACAGGAACCTCCTTGGGCTGCAAATCTTTGGCAGGAACACCCTTTCGCTCTGTTTGTACAACACATAGCACAGCAGAGGCTACGACAGCCACTCTATAGCACTATTGTCACAGTAATAATGAGGGGGAAAAAGATTATTTGGCCTTCTGAAGCAAATGAGAGAAACAAACCCCTCACTGACCCTTTCCCAGAACGCCTCTAACTGCAGGGTGTGTGGGGAGCCGGCTGGCTCTGCTGGATCCCAGTACCACTAAACAACACGACCTGATGCTTAAATGTCTTTTTAATAGAGTCAGGCCAGTTTGTTATTATCTGTTGTAGCCCACGGGGCTATAGGAAAATTCTTGTTGTCTTTATCTAGTTCTACCAGTTTTTTACACAGTAACAAGTTTGGGTTGTAAACAACTGACCCAACTAAGAGTCTTCAGGGCAGCCGCCTCCAGTTTAAACAAACAAACATGACCCACCGTCCCAGCTGGAAGAAGCTTCACTTTGTCTGTGTGTGCTCGGAGCTGAGCCTGTCCCGTGCTCTCACTCTAGAGCTGGTTTTAGCTGATCCCTGTCGATACAAACCCAGCTAGAAGGAGCCCGCATGCTGGTTTAGGCTGCAGAGGGAGGGAGCTGGCTGGAGATGTCGCAAGGATTTTCTCCATTTCAGCCAGATTCGCTGCCCCGGCAGCAAATGTGATATTCAGCTACAAATATGTACAGGGAAGGAGTCAGGGGAAGGTTTTACAGAGGAAAACCGCGTCCTCTTCAAAAGGGATTTCAGACTGGCTCCAAGCACACTCTGTCTTCAAACCCCCGCACCCAGTGACTCCTCACCGAGAGAAACTTATTTTTAAACATGAAAACAGTGTTTAAAATGGAGCAGATGCAAAACATCAGGTATTGCTCCCAACCATTTCCCCCAGTGCTGCAGCCTGATCAAAGCTGCTTCCCTTTGGGAAGTTATCTGATGTCAGCCGGTGACGCTACGGCAGAGATGAGGTTGGTCTCGGATACCTCAGTTGACTCCGCTCATCATTAATCAGCCCTTCATGAGCAGAGATATGGAAATGTCACTGGCACAGGTGTCCCAGGCTGCTCAGGATAAATCACCTTCATCAGCCAGCGGGCTGGATCCCAGCGGCAGAGATCGGGCTCAGATTCGGACTCCGGCTGAAGCACAATGAGCGTGTGGATCCCGGTGTCTCCTCGGTTCAGGCAGCTGCAGAGATGCTGGTTCTGATTGAAATCTAAGCACGGCACAGAAACGGGAGCTCGTTCAGTTAAATCCTAAGCAGCAAATAACAAAGGAAATATTCGGAATGAATATCAGCCTGTCCTGGTGGACGATAATGTTCAGGGAGCCCTGAAAGACACCTTGACGTGACAACGTAGTTTCTGTAGCTAATTAGAAAAGCTCAGGCCAGAGATACTTATCTGTGTGCAACATCTGGAATTCATAACTCCTCAGGTTTGCCAGCTTTCATGGTTTCGTCACAAATCTGCTGATACTTGCTGTTGTTCTTAGTTTATTTAGTTGCCTTTTTAAAGCCTGACTTCCTATAATCATATGATCGTGTGAAAGTTTTCTCGACATAAAAATCTGTCCTTCACGATTGTTGCAAAACGCCTGAAAACACAATCCTTGTAGGCTCAGGAATGAAGAGGCAGAAAGGAAAATAACTCCCTCACACACCCCACAAAGTTAAGCAATTTTAAAGCCAATCCTACATCTACCAGGGACCGGGTTTGTGGTTTCTACGCCAGCCCTTGTGTTTGGCAGGACCGCGGCTCACGGTGTATTAGTGCTAAGGCTGGTCACCATGGGAATCATCAAAGTACTCTGCAAAATCTTAATCATTTCTCACTTCTGCTCTACGCCTGTCATTACTCATCTGAGTTGGTCATGGGATGGTGGTACCGGGGGTGTTTTGGGGTGGCTGGAATTGGCACACGGCAGCAGCTGTCCTGCTTTTCTCTGCCTCAGCACTTTGGCAGGAGCCGACTTTCCCACAACACCTTGAGCAGACAGCTGCCGGACCTGATTATTTATAGAGAAGAGGAAGAAGTTGGCTCCACCATCTCGATTTGACTCTAAAATTGTCCCCGGAATTGGGATTCTGTGCTTAGATCCAAGGGCTGATGCGGAGACACCCTCCACTCCCGAAGCATTCAAATGAAAAGGCAAACGCGGAGGGAGGGGAGAAGCGGGGAGGCTGGGCAGGGGCTGGGTACACCAACTGTGGGAAACGAATCTCATTTCCACTGAGAAAACTGGAAACCCCTGCCAAAGGCCCCGCGTGAGTCACCGAGCCACGGCTGATATGTGCAGGGAACACAGTGCAGACTTCTGAACAGCCTCCTGTGGTACTTGGGGCTCTAGTTCTCAGCTCTTGACAGGTGGGGAGGGATTTCCCTTTGAAAATCTCCTGCAAACAGGCTCAGTGTTGGCCCTGCTCCCTCCCCAGGGGCTGCAGCTTTGTCATGCTAACACGCAGCCATCAAAGGGAAAAGGAGAGCCCCCTCCGCATTTTGCGGAGCCGGCAGCCTGTGGGATGCTGCAGCAAACCCCAAAGCTGGCAGTGCTGAAGCCTCCTGTAAAAATTACATAGAAAGGGGAACCTGGAATTTTGGGCTTTATCTTGTGGTGCACGCACAGCTCAATGGAGCTGCTGCAGGACGGCATCGGTGGCTGGAAGCACCAGCGATGTGGGTGGCTCTGGCTCCTCTTTGGCGCTGCACGTCCCTGCTGTGACAGCCAGCACAGCGTCACGGTAGCAAACGCTTTATCGGGACCTTCCAAGCCTACCCCAGCACCCCCTGAGCTGCAGCGTCCTCCAGCCCTGGCTGAAGTTGGAGCTGCACGCAGATAATCATATCAGGGCATCAGGGCTTCACCTGCCAGAGCCCAAACCCCACTTCTTGTCAATACCTCTGTCGAAGAGACCGAAAGCTGGAAGGAACCCGCGCTCCGCTCTGATCTCTCCGGTTCAGAGCTCCCCAGAGGAGCCCTGAAACTCCAACAGCATCATCTCTCCTAAATACCCTTCCCATGGCTCTGAAGTCTAGAAGAGAGAGAAAGAAACCCAGATATCCATCTGCTCCACCCTCTGGTAGTGGGCAAGCTCCCTCTGCTTCTGGGCTGCCACCTGTCTATCATATTTGATACCAAATAAAGGCACACTTAATTCTGACTCACTCTACCTGCTCATATTGCTTACTTTGTCTGGCCAGGCCATAATCCAACATCTACGGTGAAAAATCTTGCCATCTTCAATGAAACCTAAATTCTAATTACATCAGTGTATTGCCTTCTCAGGTAACGAATCTAACCAAACCTTGCAAGAACTCCATAGATTGTTTCTAGATTGCCCAGCATCTAGGTCAAACATATAAATCCGCCAGCCTTCCTGCACAGCAAACCCAGTAGATAGGTTTACTTTCCATCAGCCTCTGTAGGGCTGGAACTCCCTTCTCAGGGCGGGTTATTAGTGGGGGACTGACAGAAAGTTCTCTGCAAGACACCAGTTAACCCATGGGGTGGAAAAATATCAGGTAGTTTTGCAACATTTCAAGAGATGCACCAAGAACGTCTGGGGTGGCATTCAGCACATCAGGGCTGCCGGCCCTTAGGGGCTTGGGGATTTTCCTTCCTCATAGAAAATGCCTCCTGTCAGAAGCACATACCAATTACAAAACTGTTGCTTTAGCTTCTTTTAAATAAATCAATCCATCTCCTTTTACTTCAAGATCTGAGAATCAGTGTCCCTTCTAAGCTGATGCTTTTGTATTTTCCCCACAAATACCACACGGCACCCAAACACCAGGCACCGATGGCTGAATTTGAGTGGCAAACCTGATTTACCTGCAAACCTCCGAGCAGCAACGGCCTCGCCGTTGATATTGAGGGAGGATCTGTTGCCACAGCTTGTCTCCAAGGCGCTGGAATGGAAAGCAGGAGACCAAAGCGCTGCTGGCTGCACATCGGGGAGCCGGAGCTTCGCCTCTCCCAACCTTTGTGCCCGTTCCAGTCGGGGGCCTGTTTGGGCGCTGGGACCGATGCCACCCCCGGGGCTCTCATGGGATTTGCAGCCGTGATGGTACTGCAAGTAATTTTATGCGAGTCTTCAGGAAATTTGCCTACCCTGAGTGTCTCGTCACCCACGTAAACCACTAGTGGAGATGTGACTTATAGCAATGCATTTTTAACCCAGTTTGAAACAAGATCAAACAAATTATACTGCACCAGCATGAACCGTGTCTCTACTGGAGCCGGAACCGGCGCTTGTGGCCAAACCCCAAGTACAGATGAGTCCTGAAAAGACACAAAGAGGAAACTACAATTTCATCTGAACCTGACGATTTATATCCTTGACGGCGAGACTTTTTTCCTGTGGGCTCCTACAGTAGCTTTAGGATTAATCACTGTCAGTGAAATCATTGTGTGCTGCTCTGATTTTCAGCAGAGAACTAAATCATTTTAGGATGAACTAGAAAGCTCCAACCTGAGTCAGACCCCGAGCAGCCAAGGTTCAGAACTCACTGCAGAGGCAAAGCTGGAGACTGGGTTCAGCTGAAGGATGCCAGATGGTAAGAGAAAGCCTTGCTATAAGAATTTAAATGTGTTTTTACCCATTCTTAAAGAAAAGGTCAGTCAAACGAGACCCGAGGCTCCCACCTGGCCTATCTGCCTCTCCTTTGGGTTCTTGCACTTGCAGGTGCTCAGCAGGTTGGCAGGGATGGGTTTACTCCTTGTCTTAGGTCTGCGCTGCCTTTCCACGCTGGCTGATGGGATTAATTACACCAAGTGCCAAACGGGGCAGTGCGGGGCCGTCTGAGCCTTCCCAAGGGAGATCTGGGATTGTTCTTTTCTTCCACACAAGGAAAAACTGCCTTTTGTGGTGCAAAAGGGTATTCGCAGAGTCTCCCCGTCGACCTGAGGCTGACTCTTGGCTGCCATTTCTGCAGAGCCCGTCCCTGCACTATCAGATCCTTTCCCCCGTGATCCCCCGTGTCCTGACGACCCCAGGCAGCTCCCCTGGCTAACAGAACCCAGATCGAATTGTGGCCGTTCGCCGCCTGAGGTCAAGCTGTAAAAACGAACAATCCAAAATTACCCCGAAAGGCAGATATACTAATTAGAGAAACCTTGGGTGGCAGTTCTGAGCACGATGCTTTTAATAACTGCAGGGATGTTGAGAAGCAAATAAATTATATGATGAAAGTCTACCAGGCTGCAGAACTCAGATATGTAATGAGCAAGACTGGCACCAAGGCTGAAATTTTGCCCCCTGGGCTTGGCATTTTGTCTGATTGCCTTTCCAGATGAGAAGGTACCTGGAGCTTCCGGTCCTGCCGAGTACTTGGCAGAAAAGTTATTTCTCAACAACAAGCTGGGGAATCATCCTGGGCAGGCTGGAATTCGAGAGCCGGCACTCACTGGCACCCAGGGAAGGACAGACAGGTCCCTGACCAAGGTTTCTCTCCCGAGTTTTGGACTTAAAGAGGTCCTCACCCCGCACACACTGATGCTGAGCTCTTCTCCCACATCCCCACCTTTGTGGCTTGACCAACAGCTCTAATCAATCTTGCAAATGAAGGTCCCCAATTACAGGAGGTTTATGGCCCCTGGGTAGTTCACTTAGTCCCACAGGTCATCGCAGCTTTCCCCCGGGGTGGATCTTGTGGAAAGCAAACTCTCCCACACATTTACACCCCATTTCAGATGCCTTCAGCAGTAGAGACCATTGCTCCCAGTGACAAGGAGCAAGGCAGGCTGGAAACATCCGTCTGTCCCTCACCCCGGCTGCCCGAGACAGGAGGACACCGGCATCTGACTCACACTCCACTCGCTCACAGGCTGCTACACGTCCCAAACAAGCCACACACAGTTATTTTCAATGGCAATTAAAAGACCAGCTCTTGTTTCAAGGGCCGGACAGTGAAATTGCAGGAAGAGCCGCCCTGACCCAGCAACCATTATGTCAATGAATGCGCTGGACTGAGAGATGCTGACGCTCATCTCGGCTCCAATTCACTTTTAATTCTCTCCTGGCCTGAAACCCCGCAGGAATAATATGGGGAGCTTGGAGCCATTGCATGGGGATTTGGGAGCAGCACCTGTTTTAGGAATAATCAGCCCAGCAGGAGGAAAGTTTCTCTTGGTTAGCCTCCGAGTATTTACATTTTTGCCCCTGTCGCGGTGTGATAATAGCACACTTTGTCAATCTTGCACAAAACCTCGCTGGGCTCTTTGACTGCTTTGCCCTGACTCCTGCATGGCTCTATTATGATTTTTCAAAAGACCTCCCATAAGGGTTAAATGACCTCACATTAGTGCTAATTTGGGGCTAGCTTTCCTATTCAGCACATAACAAAGCAATTGGTGTTTACTCAGGTCCCATAAAGTGACAGGGACCACACACAACCTCAACGCACTCAGCCTGGACAGACAGAACGCCACCCCAGCTCTTCCTTAAGTATTGCCATTTTGTAAGAGAGAGGGAGGAAAAAACAGGGGAGGCTGATAGAAAAATCGCCACCCAGCCTGAATTAAGCAGCCAACAGCCAACCTGAAGCAGCTCCGTTGCTGTCGCCAGCGAGACGCTGCCGTCCCTTCCGTTCCCCTGCGTGACCTAATTGCACCTGCTGAGTCACAGACCCACAGAACACTGGGCTGTCTCATTCCTCAGCTGCTTTTCTCCTCCACAGGCTCCTTGTGAATTTAACTCATATTAATTTGATGGCAGTAAACCACCCTGCGCAGCTAATAAATTAAATGCCTCGCTGTCCCCGCTGCTGGGAACGGAGAGGTTGGGTGGAAGGAGAGCGGCTGGTTGAACGGCGACGGCTGCGTGACCATTGGCACAAAGGAACTGCCTGTCCCGTCCCCATCCCATCCACCTCTCCGTGATTAATGACGGTGTAAAGTAGGGCAGGCTGAAAATAACAACAAACCATGATTGATGTTCTAGACACGGATCTTCAGCTACAGCGAATCGGTGTCACGACTGGAGCCACACGGCAGATTTTACGCCAGCTGTGCTTGTGCTGCTGTGAGGCAACGAGACCCAGCAACACCGGCCAAGGGTTCATCCAGTGCATCGTTCCGCTTCATCAGAGCCTGATCTGAAGCACAAGAGCCTTTATTTAGCCATACACTTGCCCCCTTCCCCTTGCAATTAAATAAGGTCAAAAAAAAAGAGGGAACACAAACATGTTATTGGCCGAGTGAGTAAACATTTTGGGTTCTGTTGCAATCGTTAATGATAGTTACAAGGGGTGTGTGAACTTCCTGCACACCGTCCTGCAGTTCATTCTGAATTCACCAATGCAATTAGGGTGTCTTTTATGCAAGAGCTGAAATTCGCCTAGATTGATTTAACGAGTATAATTTCCTCTTTGGAACTGTTGGGAATTAATCATCACTTCTCCAAGCTCCATCTGGAATTCACCCCGTCAGCACCCGCACGGCTCTGGTGCTGACTACACTCCTGTTGACTTTGTTCAAGTATTTCCTATACTTAGAATGGGAAATATCTCAAATATGCAGCAAAGTCAACCATCCCAGCTCAGGGCGCACCGATTTCTTTCCCTAGTGCCAACCGTCACACAAACAAACCCAATTCTCCTCTTGCTCGTACTAGTTTTCATTGAGGCAACCGCGCCAACGTAATTGGATTGATCCTAATTTGCAGCAAGTGAAAGCGGCACAAGAAACCGAGGGAATATTTTAAAGAGAAACGAACTAAATACACCTAACCAGTTACATCTCTAAGAAGCTGCATCTGCACATTAAAATATCAATTTGTGCATGCAAATCAGGTAAGTAGCCACCTAATTCCTTATTTTCATGGCCAGCTGGCCAATTCGGGTGCACAGCTGAGAGCATCAACGTGCCAGGGACAGAACTGTCTGGACTCCAAATAAATCTGTTCTTTCTTGCCCACTTCAAACTCACCGAAAATCTGCAAATGCAGTCATCAAAGGAAAAACGAGGACAACTTCACAGCAATGGGGACACTGCTTAAGTGACTAGCAGCTAAAGGAATAGAATGCTCTAGAAAGAAAACTGTTTTGTTTATTAAAACAATTAACGCAGCTTAAAAGGAAGAGCAGCGGAGTAGGTGTGAATGAACTGCCCTTCTCAACACCGAGGTGTGGCTGCTCCAGAGGTTTTCCCAGCATTTGGGTGTCTTTTGATGTAAACCACAGAAACTAAACTATATGAATTAAAATCAGAGCTCCTTAAAATTCACTAGTTCCAGGATTATTCTTGGGAGCTGACCCATCCCTGGAATACCCCACAGGTGTACAGTCACAAAGGAACTCACATGAAAGTTGGAGCAAGTCTTTGTTGGCGTCTTCCACCCCGGTGTTGACCCATTTCTAGCCATCAGTAGTTTTCAACATTTGTTGGACAAGGATCTCTACACATTTTCCATTCTTCTGTATGTAATCTGGTTAAACCAACTGCCAATGAGCTTGTTTTATTCAGTTGCCATCTGCAGACCCACTAGAAGTCATGCAAATCTCCCTAGGAGCCTGTGGTGAAAAAGAATTGATCCCCAGCCCTTTATTGCTTCTCCAGCACATAATGAGATAAATCTCCCTTTCCTCAGCCCCTTGGGAAGAGCCAGGATAATTTTTCTCTGGACAATAACAGCCTTTACCACAGAAAGCTGCATACGGGAAGTACTCTATAGGGACCATCCGATTAAAGATTACAGCATGGGAGATGTACCAACTCATTCGATTCTGTCTATTGATAATTGTGGAAAACAGACTCAAAGCGGAAGCGTCTCACCCCAAAAACGCAGCGTGAGACAGCAGCGGAGCCAAGGTAACAACAAGCACTCCTGATTCCTGCCACGCTGCTTTCAGATCTTGTTTGGAACCAGGGAAAATACCTCCTAAAATCTTCCTTCTGCTAAGTTGCTGCCTCTCTTTGGAGCAAGGACAGCTGGGAATCAAACAAAACCATCTCCTCTCAGAAGACCTCCATCCAGCTTTGCAAATAAACAGATAAGCAGCCACCCAGTGGGGGAAGAGGATAATAACTAGCTGGGCTCCGAGAGGCAGAAAGGTGTGTGAAAAAAGAAAGGCGTTTCAAGGACGACAAGATGGATGTGTAGGAGATGGGATTACAGACAATCCTAATAAGGGAAAGGAGAGTTTGAACTTCCTGTGAAAATGAAAAACCACAAACAAACCTGGGAGATTCTCAGAGAAAGGAGCAGGGAGAGGAGGGGTGGGGTAAAACTGCACCGAGTAGGAAACTGCCCCAGAAAACTTTGAGCTTTAAAAGCCTTCCCTTTTATCTAGAGAGCTTTGGGGTAAGAATGGAGCAAGGTGGAGTAATAAGCATAGGTACTAATTGCATGGAGCATCTCCATGGAGCTTTAGATTAAAGACTCCAGCACCTCGGGGGGTGAGGGAATCCGTTGATCTTGGAGACACGATGTGGGGCAGGCAGCTGCAGCCTTTGTTACTAACCGGCCTCCCTTCCCCATCTGATCATGTAAATGAGAGCCACAAATGCTGGAGTTTACAGCGTGCGCCATCTGAGCTGGGATCTCTGGAGAGACAGGAATGGATTTATTTACATGTTCCGGGTTATCTCTGCAAGTGATCTAACAGGGGCCCCTTCACATCTGGAGAGTCCTGATGAAAGTAACAACACTGTACCCAGGTATTTCTGTTTGTGCTTGTGGCACTGGAGACAAAAAGGCCAGATTCTCCATCTGGTTTACGCCCCCTTAGCACTCACAGTTGTTACAGTCCACTCCTACAAAGCACGGTGTGTCCTTGACAATGAAAATGTGTTTTTCAGGAGAAGAAACGGGGCCAGATTCAGTTTGATTTGCCAGCTCTGCTTCAGCTTGGCCTCAGGTCTTCCCCAGACACCAGCCCAGCATGGGTGATGGTCCCAACGCCCCTTGCGGAGCTGCACGGCAGCGGTAACTTCTCAGAGAGGGTTGGGATGGTGGGAGAGTGGAGGTCAGGCCGGATTAGTCCTATCCTGGCACTCCAAATTCGGTGAAGCCCTCCCCATATCCCCACCACCAGCGCCTCGGGGAAAATGACTTCACCTGAGTGTGGGTGAACCTGTGCTTGGCAGCAAGGACCAGCCCAGGGAACTGATCCCGCTCAGAGCCAAGAGGAAAGCAGGCAGGACAGCAACCCCTTCATGCTCCTTTGCCAGCAGGAAGGGGGAGAGAATAAGAAGCGAAGCCTCAGGTGTCGGAGGAGCAGAAACAGCTTTTCTCCACAGACACCAGGCCCACTGGGCGTAACACCCGCTGCTCCGTGCCTGCGCTGTTCCCAGGGACACCCAGCAGAGGAAAAGCAGCCGCAGCCTTCGGATGCAGCAGCTGCTGGGCTCTGTGCCCGAAATGTTTAAGTACCTTCTCTTGCCGCAGGATGAGGGAAGCCCAGGACAGGGGAATTCACTGTTCTTCACGTGCTTCCGTGCGGCTGACACGACGTCTGCATCGCTGAGGTATTTTGGTTTTGAAGAGCAGATGTTCATATGTTAACAGCCTTTCTTCCTGTCAGGAAAGGAAGCAAACTCAGTCAGTCCCTCACTGCTGCTGCCACCAGGGGAGCAGGGACAAAGAAAAAGGAGAAGAAAAGCATAAAATAAATCAGCGCATGAATCAGACTCCGGAGCTGTGTGTGAGAGGTGTGTAATTGCCGTCCCCCCGTTATCAGCCCCAGCTCACGCAGGCCCCACACTCACCACGATCCCTGCGGAGCCGCTGCCTTTGCGCACCCAGCACCTTTAATTAGTGTTGAGCCCCTTCGCACCCGGTGCTGCCCTGCAGAGCCAGTGCTCTGTTCGGGGATTAAAGTGGTCATTGCTGAGGGCCACGACTTTGTCGTGGAGCCACCACGACAAGTTACAGTCCCCGCCGCTATTAAATCTAGAATCTCAGGAGACAGATGGGAACCAAATCTTTGGATTCTGGAATCTCTGGAGCTCTTCTTTCTCTATAGCACCCTGTTGCCTACACTTTTGTGTAGGTTGCTCCAGAAAAATACCTCCAACAGGACAGCTTGTGCCATTCCCGGCCACATCTGCTACAGACCATGGACTCACCATGTTGTGTGGAAGCAACTCGTGCTTTCCATTTTTACCAGAGTAGCCGCTCTTGGACATCTCTGCAGAAATGTGGGGAAAAGCAGGTTCTGAAATGAAAGGGCAGCACACGGTGGGCTCCTCAAAAGAAAGAGCTGCGTCCATTGCTCAGCAGAGCAAAGGAATTCACAGCCACAGGAAAGCGACCGAGACAAACAATGTTGACTGGGTTTCAAACTTGAGTTGGAACATTTTATGGCTGCAAATAACACCGGCAGTCGTATAACCCAAGGGAAAAAAATAGGGGTAATGAAACCTCCTGCCTCAGGGCATGAGCTGGTGGCCTCTAGGGACAAGGGAGGAATTCTTCCTGCCATTCACAGCATTGCTCAAGCAGCTGGGGACATTCTGTGGGGTTTCACCATCCGTCGGAATATCAGACATCGACTGCTGATGGTAAAAAGAAGATACCGCGCTGGACAAGCCACGGCTTGGTTTGGTAAGGACGTCTGATAAATCAGCCAGGCAGCAGCACGGCCAGGAAATGAAGGGACATGGGATGAGAGCCCAGCCCTGGGGTCCGAGCGCATCAACAGGGATGCTCTCCAAGGACAGAGACAAACACGTCACACGCAAAGGAAAAATGCAGGCCAAAGCATGGTGTTTGGACTCTGAGCTGGGGCAGACTGTCAGCACATTCCATCAGGACACACGTTTTGGTTTATTCTTAAAAAAATGGATAAGAATGAGCCCAAAAATGATTCTGGAAGAATTCCTCCAGTAACCTCTTTCCTGCCTAGTACTTCAGCTTGCAAAATTTACCCATGGAGGAAGTTTTCCTGCCTCAGTTTTCCTGTCTGCTTCAAGTGAATTATCATCTCCAGGTAGAATCTGGCTTTCACGAGGTCTGGGGCACAGCTACGCACACATGTGTGTGTGTGTGTGTTCACTGGAGATACCTGCAAGGAATCTGTTCCTCGGTGGAAAAATGACGGTCTGTGCAGTCCTGATGCGGCACAAACCTGAGCTTCCAGGAAATCAGACCTGTCATATTATTCCCAGCGCCCCCATTGTAACATTAAAAACCCAGACGTGAGGACTTAGAGCAACAGCATCTTCAGCCCCGTGACACTTCCAGTAGCCCCAAAGATGCTCAGAATCAAGGGATTAGGTGGTTTGTAGGTCCGAAGTTCGGCAGATTTCCCTCCAGGGCCCCCGGCCGTTTGCTCTGTGGCTCATCATTCCTGTCAGGCTTGTTCACAGTGTCTCTGCCTTTGCTCTCGGTGGATTAAAGGGTGGTTGAGGGGTTATTTTCTCCTGCTTTGTTGCTTGGAGATGGGGCTGCAGAGGGGAATGAATTACACCAGATAAATACATTAAACTGTCACTCTGAGAATTAACTGGAAAGCCCTGGGCCTCTAGGAGAACGGTACAAATGGCAAGAGAAGAAAGTGCCACGGAAGGCACCTCTACCGGCATTCCCATGGACGGGATCACCGCGGATGTAATGTTTCTTCTCAGTAATTAATTTCAGCGTATTATTAATTGTAATAACCATCAATTTCTAATGAATACACCGGGCCTCACCAAAATCCTGGCACTTAGTCGTCACAATTAAAGTAACTGTTGTATTCCCTGATCAGCGGGCTCAGTCCTTCCATCTCCTCCCACTCAGATCAGAGCCCAAAGCACCTCATGGCCAGGAAAAAAGGGCAGGTGACTGCAGCATTAGCCCAGAACTCAGGGGCTCTGCCGCAGATCATCCACAGGGCTTTGAGGAAAACTCTCTTCACCTGCATCTCATCCAGTGGTAACATCAGTCCTCTACTGCACTCGGTTATTTGGAGGTAAGCGTGTTAAAACTGCAGGGACGATTCAGATATTTAGGTAATAGGACTCACAACAAACTGCTCAGAAAAAAACCAACACCCTTTGGAATTCTGCTAGAAACATCTCCAAAAAAAAGTAGTTTAAGTTGGCACAATTTACATGTCGTATCTGGAGACAATTACACGAGGTAAGAGCTTAATCCAGACTCAGAGCAACAGCAACACGAGTGTTTGTCATTTCCTCTGCACAGCTCCAGCAGTTAGGAACACAACACCGATTGCTACACGTGCCATTAACCTCGCACCTCACAGCACGAGCACACTATAATCAAACAGAAAGAAACAAGTATTAATTACAGCACGAATATCTTAGTCACCGTCCTGATCAAAACCAAATCCAAGAATTTTATCATTAAACATCAAATGAGAAGCAATAAAACTATGTGGATATAGTGGTGGCAAATGCCATCGTAGCTGCACCTGCTTTGGGACAGCGACTGAATCAGGAGCTGGTCCAGCACCCAGCACAGGGGTCCTGGCATTGCAAACACTACAACAGTAATTAAGTTTCCCATTAAACACATGCACCTTATTATCAAGCGGCAATAGCTACCATTGCTGTAGCAAAATGCTCAACGGCAAGTCAGTAAATGTCTCGATTAATTGTTTTCTTCCCTTTCACCATATTCCTTTTAAAGGCGTTCTGAGAAGGGCATTGAGAGCCAAAACGGTTATATGATCAATAATGTTGAGGTCAGAGCTATGGATATGAAATCCCGGCTTTGTGAAGCTGAGTGGAGAACCCCCAATGATATCGAGATCTCCCCTGTGTTTAGTCAAGGTGAGATGTGCACCAAGGGGCATTTTCCCTCACCGCTCCGGCTGGTGGATCTCACAGCGCTTAAGCAAGGCGAAGATTCATAGGGAGAGGCTTTGTCACTTACAAACCAGCTGCTACAGCCGAAGAAACACAGTCACCTTTGGGCCCTCAAACACGCAACTAGATCCGACTCAAAAGCAACAAATTTCAAGCTACATTCAGGCCAAAAAATTGTCTTTGAGTCCAAGGAAATAATGCTGATCAGTTAGACAAACTGAAAGTAAAAAGTGGTTGATATTTGTGCTTGTTTTTGCTTGTTAGCATGAGTTCATGTGATGTTAATGAGGCTCATGGGCTTCTAGGCTGAAACAACTTGGTATTTGGTTGGGTCGGGGATGGACAGATGAGGTTTGTGATTGCTTGTGCCCGGCCATGTAATACAGCCTGAGATGCGAGCAGTTATTTACTTAGTCATTTCCGCGCTCTGACACGACCCGGGTTTACAAACCATGTCAGCAGGTATCACGTTAGCACCCTGCAATGTTTTTATAATGAAAAGATTTGGTTCTGGACTATGACCCAACGAAATGGTTCAGAACAACAGGTGAATCTCCGGATCTCTCACTGTTGTAACCTCCATCCTCCCCTTCGAGTCTCCTCCCCTGTGTTTACTGCAATTCCTCCCTTGCATTAGATTTAAGATCCTGCGAGCAGGGCCCCATCCAACCTTTGTTCACCCTGCGGGACATAAACAACGATTTGCATTCAGGGGGAGACTTATTGACCCAGGACTCAGAGTGGGGGGGATCAAGATGAAACCCATTTACATACATGTAAATTTTTTGCCATTCGCTGCGCAAAAATATCCTGTCTCTGAGATGCAGGAAAATATGGTTCTGAGTCAGAATCGATGCTATCTGCCCAGTTAAGATTAGAGTCTAAATTGTGCAATCCAGCTTAACTCACAGTATCAGTTGCTATGCAAAAGATAATGTTTCATGCAGAGGTGTGGCCTTTCCGATGATTGCAACAAACACAGACCGCAGCTGGCCTGTCATTCCATCCAATACTATAGGAAAGCGCAGCTGATTTTTCAGCTTTGATTCTGAAAGAAACTGATTATTCCTCATAAGATGCAGATTGACCCCAAATCATGCTGAAATTAATGGGACCGAAAGCTTCTGAATGCCTGTGAAGAAACTGCCCCTAAAAATAAGCCAAAAAAGGTGAAAGCACTTAAAGAAAGTAGAAAAAAAGCTTTTTTCCCACAGGAAACTTCCATCACTATTGTATCTTCCCTAAGGACATCTCTGTATCTGTCACTAAAAATTACTGCTGTCAGCGCTAATGCATCAGCACCAACCGGAGGGCTGGGCTTTGGTGGTCTGAAAAGGGGTATAAACCACAGTTGTTTTTAACCGCCAACTCACCTTAGCTCCAGTGAACTCGTTTATTATGCAATAAATCCAATTTTGGCTGGAGGAAAAATGGTGTTGGGAAGAAAAATGGTGTGTTGTTTTCACAAGCGCATGCCTGCTGCCTAATCAGGGCTAAGAGAGACATTTCGCTCACGGAAGGCTGAGCGGCTGCCAACACCGAGGCGGGAGAAAGGTCCATGGTGGGGAAACAACCGCAGGTGAAAGCCAAACCCCTTCAAACGGCAAAACCATTTCTGCCCAAGCCCCTAAACAAGCACCTCACAATTTCTAGTGGCAAAAGGAACGAGCCTACAACAGATTTCCTCCATAATGCGAAATAACACCCTAGAAAATGACACCGCCAATAAAAAGCTAATGAAAAGGTCCGCTGGGAACAGTTTTGCCCTCCAGATAACTTGTCCCTCCTGATCCTAATGAATTCACTTGCAATCCTGACACGCTGTCATTACAGTGGCATTCAATGCCCCAGAAATCTCGGCGCGAGGTGCTGTTCAAAGAGATGGTCTTTGTCCCAAGGAACATGACGTAACTCTTAAAAAGGCAATAAGAGAGCTGCTAATTATTCATTGTTTGCACAGGGAATAAAAAATGGTTTATATGGAGCTAACGTATGGGTAAGTGTAAGTATTATTAGTAGTAATTATAGTAACTGCCTCTATGATCCTCCTCTGCTATATCTGAGGCAGAATTCATTTCATAAGTACAGGTTTGTCTGCTAAAATCCCTCTTTCACAACAGAGAGCCCATTGCGAGGCGATGGAGCACGGAGCGGGATCCTTTGGGCTCAGGCTACAGGAAAGCTAGAGCACATTGGTGCTACAAGTTTTCTTCTCAAGATGCTTAACAAGGGCTTCGCACGGAGAGATTTAATGCCAGAAATGTGTGGGCTGTCAAATCATCCAAGGAAAGGGACAGTGGAAAGGGATCCTCTGCTTTTTGTGCAGCTAAAACGCCATCTCGCTTCAAACCAGCATTGCAAAGGGGAGCAGAGATGTGAGGAAACGTGTCTCTGCCTCAATGGTTGTTGCTGGGTGAGGGCAGGATTAAATAGGATGAAGAGGGTGTGGACTGGAGATAAGGAAGGGGATCTGTCCTGATGCAAGAAGCACCTTTGTGCAATGGCACAGCCCAGACCGGAGCTCACGCTGTGGTGTGTCCACCCCGGCACAGGTTCCCCGCTGTCCCCAGCCCCTGTGGGTTTTCTTGCCGTCCCTGAAGGCAGAAGAACCACGGGTGCATTTTAATCCCCGTTGAGCGAATGCGACGGTACAAGTGCCCTGCGCGGGACGTGCCCATCGCCGAACCCACGCAGGCACACAGGGCGGGTCCGTTTGGCTCTTCGGGGCCCCAGAAACCAACAAACAGCAGCGGGGAGAGAACGTACCGCGGCCGTATCCTCAGCACGCCCACGCTCCCACGAGTGGCCTTTTTCTGCCTAATGAAGTGAGGATTAATTAGAGGAGGTAATGGGCTTCTACGGCCGGCCAGCGTTGTCAAGCGCTGCTTATTGCTGTTTGTTGATTCAGGCGGGTATTTTGCAATCCCTCACGTTGTTTTGCAGCGACTACAGGAAACAGGGTAAAAAAGACACTCGGCTTTAGCAAGCTGAAGGCAGCTATGCAGAGCCTTTAGAAATGATGGCTGATGCTGCATAGTTCTGAGCAATAGCAAACATGCCATCAGTACTCAAACAGTCCCATTTATCTCCAGAAGACAGCTCATCTATAACACAAGGGATGGGAAACAACAACAACAAGATTTTCTATTTTTATTCAAAAAGAGGAGGAAAATTCAAAGGGAGTTTGGTACCTATTTTAAACAAGAAGTTATTTTCCATTGAAATTTTCTTACTGACACCCTGTTTATATAATGGGGGAAACGCTCTAGAGAGGGTGTGGTGACTTGCCCAAAAACAGAACGGGGAAGAAAACCCAATGGTTTTTGGTATTCTCCTTGACCCATGCAGGACACAGTGCACCCAGAGCATGACTTTTCTTTGCGCTTTGCCACGTCCAAGCGTTTGTAGCCATCAAAACACAGCGTGCAATGGTACCAGCCCTTAAGTAATGGTCAGTGGCCACGTGAGGCACCGGCCAAGCAGCCTGTGCCGTTCCGCGCTCTCCGGACAATTCTGCTTTGGGCTGGGCCATAAACTAACAGAAAAAAGGGTCTGCAAAAGCTTTCCTTGCAGAACCACTTGGCAAAGGACCAAGTTACTCTACCGGGGTTGAAATAACTCTTATCTCCCGGCCAACCCAGCTGGATGTCAGCAGGCAGCGCTCCTGTCGTGTAGCTCGGCCTGCAGAGCATGAACAAACACGAGCAGGTTTAAACTGCCGCATTTCTGTGTTTGGGTTAAGCAGAGATCAGGGCAGGGATCCAACGTGTCTCCGTGTGTACAAACCCACCACCCAAACTAAATCCTGATTTTTCTCCTTAGTTCCTTTCAAAAAAGGTTCGAGTTTCACCATTGAGGCGCCTTTAAAAACTCCTCCTGGGTTTTCTTTGCCTGCCCAGCAGGACGGGTGACACATTACATTTCATTTCATTTCATTTCCTCAAGATGTGACATTTTTGTTGGCTCGTGTAAGGGAAAGGTTTCTCATGCCTTTCTGGAGATCCTCACGTGCATGAGCACCCCCCGGATCAGACAAAGCTTTAGCCCTTCCCAAGAAGAAAATGCCCTATGAGGGGGACACAAAGCAGTTATTGTGGAAAGGGCAGAAATGATGGCCCATTTACTACAAGATCCCATGGGACCTCTGTCAAAAAGAAGAGCAGGGTGTGAGTGGCTGTGTCCTGTCCCACGTGGACAGGGCTGGTGGCAGCGGTACCAGCGTGGTGACATCCCAGCTCAGAGCCAGCGGGACAGCAGCTGCTCCTAAAGGACAGGGCTGGGCAACCCCTGCCTGCCCTAAGGAACCAGTAAAAACCATTTCCACTCCCAACGGATGCAACAGCAGCTCCTGCACACCTTCAAACAGGCTGAGCAGGGCTCCTGAAACGTTGCTCCGCGCTCTCCACGGGACACAGAGGCCAGAGGAACCGTCCCTTTCTTTTCACGGTGAAGGAGGATTGAGGTTTTGAGGTGTTTCCTAATGGTCTCACCAACAGCCTCCTCTGCTCGGTGCTTCCTCACACCTCCCCAATGTAGCTGAAGGCCTAGAGGAGTCCTCTCTGATTGATGCTGGAACTCCCAGAGCTTGTCCACACGGTGGAAATCAATTGGAGTTCATGAAAGGTAATAACTTAGGGCAGTAAAACGGCAATGAACTCTCCTGCAGATGCTGCGGATTAGAATCAAAAAGCCTTAACCAAGTTGCCTGCTCTGAACTCACTTTCAATTAAATTACAGTAAATCCAAAGAGAGCCCCTTTAATTCTGAGTCTGTATGGACTTCACTGGACCGGAGGCAATGGTGTTCCTCAAGCCTGGTTATAAAGATGACGTGTTACCACACCTGCCTCGCCTGGTAGTTAAACACTAGACACAGCCTGCACCTTCCTGCACAGAAAAATCTGTATAAAAATGTATATTTTTAATGTGAACACATTCTTCAGAGCACAAAGACACCTGGTGAAGACATTTCCTCATTGCTGGGTGCCCGTGCCCAACTGCCATTAGCACTAAAGAGAAGAACAAGAACCCATCGTCTTGGGTGGAGGTTTATCAGTGCGTCAGGTCATCGGAGGAGGTTTTAGGGTGATTCTCAGGGATGAAGTCCTCCTATTTCAAATCACCAACACTTGACGTTTCCAGTTCAGCTGCAAACTTGTAAAATCACTGCAGAAAGTGACACCAGGACACGTTAGTACCCAAAGAACCAGAAATATGTGCAATCCCCTCTCAGTGCCCATGCTCCCAGTTAATTGAACTCTTGAGCAATTTTTTTGTCTCTGACCATTCCCAAATCGGTTTCTTACAACATCCAAACTGACTACTGACTTTCTTTCAACTTATCTGATAGAGTTAAAAGCAAACACCCTGGCAATGCCACTGCATCACAAGAGAGGCTTTGATCATCTAAAACTGCCAACGCACCTTGAAGCGTGTTAAACATCCATGACTTGGCTGATTGCATCTGCCTGTTCCCATTAAATGTACCTGCACGGGAGCACCCGCCGAGAAGGGACAGCAGGAGGGACAATCGACATGGGGTCTGGGTTGATGGATATTCCTTGAGGTTTTTCACAGGAGGAACTTGCAGCACTTTGCGTTTAGCTTGTCACCAGCTCAGGTAAGCACAGGTGACACGAACTGACCTTTCCACTGTGGTTGTGAGTGGAGGAACCTTCCAGCAGGAAAAAACCTTCCGCAGAGCTCACGGGCTTATGGTGTAAACTCAAGGGATGAGGTTCAGCTCCTGGGACAGCAAGCGCCGCTAGTCGTGATCCAGCTGGACACTGGGGACTTGTCCCTCCCACCCCGCATTGGTGCAAAGTCCCTCCCAGTTGAAAACAGCTGCTCAGCTCAGGTACCAGAGCACAGATTTTAGACTCAGCCTTTACAGACTCAGATTAGGGGAGCAGATAGAGACAAATGCTGGAGCAGAAGACACGCTGCTGATGAAATGCTATGACACTTCAACACGAGCTATGTGAACAGATCTCAGAAACCTCCTTTTGGGTAAAAAAAAAAGTAACCCATTTCCATTAGCCTTTTATTTCCCACTAATGGTTCAGGACTCTTCCCAGTCCTCCTCTGGAGCATGAAACACCAAGGACACCTCATCCCCTGCCCTCTGGGAACATGATTCTGGCTTTATAGGATATCTGGGATGGGGTGGAGGAGGAAGCAGGGGAGAGAACGATGGGCTGCCGTGCAGCTGATTCTCATTAATTTTGGAAGGAGTTATAAAAAGTAAGCTTGAAAGTCTATCTTGAATATAAGGATTCAGCTGATTGAGAACTCATCTGCTTCTATCTCTCGCGTAATCGCGAATACACTTCTGCTGTGTCACTTCAAAGGCTCAGCACAGCTGGGAGAGTTTTCATCAAAGCTTCTGCATGTCTGGGGGAGGTTTCCCCCCCCATGAATATACATCACTGGAGGCTCCTTCTCCCAACTGTTCCCATGCCTCTCTCTGATTGATCCTCATTTCATTCAGATGAGCTCTTCCTCTCTGGATGGCTAAAGGGCAAGAGACAGCTCTCTCCAAAGCTTTCCCACTCGCCTGGATGCCTCTCCGAAGATTTTCCTCTCATCAGAGTGGGGGAGGGAGGGAGCTGTTCAGACAAGAGATGGAGCCTTTAAATTAACTTCTTGTCATCTGAGGGCTGGGGCTGATAGTAGCGGGGGTGGGAAGCACATTCTCCCGGTATCGGGACCCTGGCCAGATCCTCATCTGGTGTAAATGTGGACTGATCTCAGCAGTCATGCCATCCGAACTACAAGCCCTAAAACACTCCACTCTCCGCGAGGCATCACCCCGTGTGTCCGTCCTGCGGAATACGTGAACTCCCCGGACAAGGAACACTTGCTAAAATTGCTCAATTCCCCTCTTTTTCAGTGGGGAGGGAGGGCCGGGCCGCTCGGTGGAATTTCAAACACTCAGCCACCCTCAGCCGGGTTGGGATTTCACAAGAACTCAGACCCTGTGCGCACCCAGCACGTGCAAAGCGCTGGTAGAAATCTGGGCCCCCCTCCTTTCAGATGGGAGCTCAGCCCTCCTGGAAATGCTGGGCCCGGTGCCACTTGGTTACAGCACGTCTCCTGGCTGCTGGCCAGAGCCCGAACCTCAGCGCAGCTCCTCCACCCTCCACCCTCTAATTGCATATTCCCGAGGGCCAAAATGACCCCAGCGATTGGCAGGTCAGGACGCTGCTGAAGCGAAGGGATGTGCACTCTCTTAAACCGCCGGTGTGTGAATGATAACGTGTTGCTGATGATGATTTAAAAAACATGTTATGAATCTCCGATGCAGTGACCCACGGAAAAGCGACAGCCGTGGAGATTATCAGTGTCCCTGCTGGTCCAGAGAGATGTTCCGCTGTTCCAGGGAGACCCCTCAGCAGACAGAGCTGCAAAGTCACCCACCAGCAAGTGCCACGAGTTCGTGTCCTTGCAGCCTCCTGAGCATCCTCAGCTCAGAGCCCCACAAAGCCACACCTTGGACCTTTGCCGGGGAGATCAAACCAGGTCCCCAAGGACGTGTCACCCTCAAGGGGACTGTTCCAACACCATAATGTCTGTTGGCACCTATAAATCCTGCCCTCCATGCTCAGTTCCAGGCTGTCACCCTCCTCTTTGGAGCAGGAACCCCTTGGGAGATGCATTCAAAGCGGGGTCAGTTGTGGGGGTGCTGCCTGGGACTGGGAACGGCTCTTACCCCTAGACGATGGGATTTTCCCGCACCAGTCCCCTGAATGGTTAATTAGGCCTCGAATGGTTTATCACTTCTTTCACCGGGGTGTGTGGCTGGATTTACTTCGACACAAGCCCCTTTCTGAATTGCAAGTTGGCAACAATAAAAGGGAGAAGTCTTTAATTAGTTATCTGGCTAATTAACTTTTACAGCACTGTATAGCTTTGGCATCCAAATACTGCAATGCAAAACATCGCAAACATTCAAACAAAGCCTACCCACCCCACCAGGAAGCTGCTGGCACTAGCGGTTGCGGGGGAACAGCATCTCGCAGCCTTGGCCGGGGAGCGTGGAAACGCAGCTCGCGCTGTGCCGCGCTCCCCGGCCTCCCGCACATCCACTTCTGCGGGTAACTCACCTCCTGCTGCTGCTGATGTTCAAATTACGGATACAGAACATACACGGCTTCCCCATGCCGTACTCCCCCTTCCCAGCACATGCGTTCACTCTACCCCTGGGAGAAATACATGGGAGATTAAATGTATTTCTTGCTTGAAAGGGTTATGTAGAAATCCCTGCCACGCAGGGGAGAGTTTCCCAGTCAGGGCCAGGGTACCAGCATCCCACAGGCCTCAAAAGCTCTCACATCAGGCAGGGTGACATCGAATCAGACAGTATGGAAATGCTCTTGAAGAGGGATAAGCGCTGGAGCCTGTGGGATGACCCCCAAGAGCACAGTTTGGCTAAAAGAGTACAACAGACAGGTTGCTGGAATTAAGTCTCTCTCTCTGTTGGAACATGCAGGGTCCCCACCGCTTTTCCCACGCTGATCGGTGAGAGCTGGGGGTTTCGGGAGGCACGGTGCCCCCGGGACGTTCCCGTGTTGTTATATCTGCACCTTGTGGGCTAGCACATGTTTCACTCTGTGTGCACTGGAGTTTCGCCGTTACTGCGTGTCCAGGCAAGCTCCCTAACTGCTTTCAGCATGAATAAAAAGGCACTGTAAAGGGGAAGGGACAGGTTTCAGGAAAAGCAAGAGAAGCAGCACAAAACGGGCCACGGGCTCAAGTCCCCCGATCAGCACCATCCCACACCTCTGTCCCACCGCCCGGGACGGCACAGAGGGAAAGGAGAGCCTGTCTGATCTCAGGCTGGGATTCAAACCATGTCTACTTTGTTGTCGTCTGGACTTAAACTGAGATCTATTTGACTGTTGTATTTAATTTCTTTGTGGTAGAAAAGGATTCTGCTTGCTGGCAGTCCCAACTCAACCCAGTAAAACCAGGGGCGACACTTTGCCCCTGTCCTGTACCGGTCCGTGGGTGATCCAGGGAATCGGCTGAACTGCCAGAACTGGTGCCTTTGCCCAAGAGGGAAGTTGTTTCCATTAACCTTACGCAGCCAGCTGCCCAGGGAGGGTTGCTATGGGGTGATTTTGGTAAAGCAGCGCTGTTCGCACACCACAGCGTTGCACACGAAAAGCAGGTCACGGGGAAGGTAAGAATGAAGTCAGCTCGGAGCGGCAGCATGAGTAACCACTGCTACAAAAGGGGGCAAGGCCTTCTCAGCATCCCGTAAACACACACAGAAGAGACTCCTCTCCACATACGTTTGCTGTGAGCAAGTAAATCTATTGGAAAGATTTCATGCTGTGAACAAGGGGCTTGTGCCTTTTTCAGCAGGGGCTTCGTTTTGCTGAGGGAAGGAAAAAACCTCCGCAGATTTGCACGTGCTAAATGGTAAAGCAGCGAGGGATGGCACAGGATGGACGAGATCACCGGGACAGGGTGGGAGATGAGCGGAAGGTTGTCCCCTCCTGGTACAGACGTGTCTTAGCAGTTCTCCCCATACCAGAGGACCTAAATCTAGAAGGGATGGGGATGCCTGTGAAGGCACTAGCCCTGGCCCGGTCTGAGCTCCGGTGCTGTGCCAGGCCAGGCAGCGGCGCAGCCTCCGGCAGCCCCGCCGGGACAGCCAGCCTGCCCGACTGCAACATTAACGGTAACGAGGCTTTCGAGGGAGGAGAGTCCTCTGGCCTGGGACTACACGCTGCTTGTGCAGCTCTGAAACAGCTGTGAAACGCTACGCTCTCCTTAGGCAGCTCCTAAAGCCCTGACTAACCACCCTTAATCCCTGTCAGAGTACAATGGTCTGATGAAACCCTGACACGGGTACAACCCTGAAAACAAAGGTTGGCGTGCAGGGCCCAGGTATCTTTACAGGATTACTGTGTTCTCCTTTAAATCACGAATCCTGTATCAGCTCCAGTTGCCGTGTGCAGGCAAAGCCCTGAGCTGCTTGAAAAACCCTGCCCCAGAACTAAAAATAAAGGACATGAAATGATTCATAGCACTTGTATGGGGAACATTCTGTGTTTTCATTTTTGCTTTTCGTTTTAAGTCTTTTCAGAGTCAGTTTGAAAAACAAATCAAGCCCATTCTCTTCTCTTCCCCTGGTGACAGGTTGCCCAGATGCCTGTCTGGGTCAAGGGGACACTGCTGCATTTTATTTTACCATCTAGCATCGCCCGCCTCTGCAGACTTTTTAACCTCTTAATTCCCAGTAGCATTTTGTCCTTTTCCCATCATTTCCCCATCTTCAGTTTCCTAAATATTCCAGAATAATTTCCATCAAATCCAAACACTCAGCAGCCTGTATGTCAGGCTCATTTCTAAGCACAAAGAGGAAAATATTTCCCCTCCTGAGCTGCAGAAGATCAAGTGCCCCCAGTACCAAGTTAGAGCTAAACCTTCAACAAAAAGATCCTCCAGGGACAGGCCAGAAGGTTCAAGTTCACCAAACCAGTTCGCTAAAGCCAGGATCAGGCTCCCTGCTACAGCAACTCGGTGTTTGCAGTCACAGGCTGTCACTTGGACCAACCTCCTCCCCTCGGAGCCTGTGTCTTGCACCCTCTGCCAAAGCCGGGGCTGCAGCCGCTCGCAGGGCAGTGGCTGTTTCCACACTCTGCGTTCCTGGATGGTACAAACACCATTGTCACACAACTCGTCCTACAGACCTACATAAGGCAGGGAGGAAGGAGGGAGAGTTGGGCAGGAGAACTGCCACAATATCAGTGTTGTCCGAGGGACAGTGATCCCTGCATCCCCAGTTCAAACTTGTCCCCCAGTGTGAGAAACTCGGGACAGGGGAGGAAGTTTCCGAAACCGGTGACTTGAGTTGTCCACAGTTTTTCTGTCCCTCCCCTAAGCGCAGGTTTCCTTGAAGAACAGCACGTTCTCCACAAAACTCACAAGTGGTTTCCTGGGAAAACTTTGGAACTGGGTGAAGTCTCCCTTTTAATTTCAGATGATGTTTTTTGTTTAGTTTGGGCCTAATGAGTATTTTCTCTTCAGACACTGCCATGCTCACTCAATTTTCCAAACAGGTGGTGAAAAATGTTGGAGGAAAAATCCCTCTCCTGCCCCTGGGGTTCTACTTTGCCCAGCTCTGAAGACAGGCCCACACCGCACACTTTTGCCACCACAGTTACATCAGCTCCGCCACCTCCAGAAATGAAGACGTTAAGCCAAGAAAAGCAATTTGACGCTGGTGAAGACTGCGCCTCTGCTGGGAAGCTCTGCCTGTAGCCTCCTAAGTCAAAGACTTTATTTTCTGACTGCTGAGCTTTGGGCTCACGTCTCTAAACTGCTGCGGGGAAGTCAGTAATTTTTTCCGTGCCTCAGTCCCCATGTGCACAATCGCAGAATCCCAGAATGCCAGGAGTTGAAGGGCCCTGGAAAGCTCATGCAGTGCAATCCCCCCATGGAGCAGGAACACCCAGATGAGGTTACACAGGAAGGTGTCCAGGCGGGTTGGAATGTCTGCACAGAAGGAGACTCCACAACCCCCTGGGCAGCCTGGGCCAGGCTCTGCCACCCTCACCCCAAACAAGTTTCTTCTCATCTCTAAGTGGAACCTCCTGTGTTCCAGTTTGCACCCATTGCCCCTTGTCCTGTCACTGGTTGTCACCAGAAGAGCCTGGCTCCATCCTCCTGACACTCCCCCTTTCCATCTTGATCCCCAGGAATGAGTCCCCCCTCAGTCTCCTCTTGTCCAGCTCCAGAGCCCCAGCTCCCTCAGCCTTTCCTCACACGGGAGATGCTCCACTCCCTTCAGCATCTTGGTGGCTGCGCTGGACTCTCTCCAGCAGTTCCCTGTCCTGCTGGAACTGAGGGGCCACAACTGGACACAAGATTCCAGGTGTGGTCTCCCCAGGGCAGAGCAGAGGGGCAGGAGAACCTCTCTGACCTACTGACCACCCCCTTCTAACCCACCCCAGGTACCATTGGCTTCCTGGCCACAAGGGCCCAGTGCTGGCTCATGGTCACCCTGCTGTCCCCAGGACCCCCAGCTCCCTTTCCCCTACACTGCTCTCTAATAGGTCATTCCCCAACTTATACTGGAACCTGGCGTTGTTCCTGCCCAGATACAAGACTCTACACTTGCCCTTGTTCTATTTCATTAAATTTTTCCCTGCCCAACTCTCCAGCCTGTCCAGGTCTCTGATGGCAGCACAGCTTCCAGTGTCACCACTCCTCCCAGCTTGGTGTCATCAGCAAACTTGCTGACAGTCACTCTATTCCCTCGTCCAAGTAACTGATGAACATATTGAATAATACCGGCCCCAGTACTGACCCCTGAGGCACTGCACTAGATCCAGGCCTGTACCTGTGTACACGTCCGTGTTGGGAGGGATACGGGGCTACGTTCTGGAGGAGCGATGAGGGATGTTATGCGGGGTGCAGGCGCCTCGGGAGCCATGAGCGGGAAGCTCAGCTCGGGAGCAGGTGTCACCAGAGGCAGCAGCAGCATCACACCCTGAGCGAAGCAGAGAAGTTAATTAAACAGCAGGAAAGGAAAAGATCATTTAAAGAGCTGAGTCAGAATGACTAAAGGTCTTAGTCACTCATTTACCAAGATCTCAGGCAAAATAATTCTAAAATAATTTTTATTTAGATCACATTCCTTTAAGAAATTTCTCGAATCACCCAGTGAGAACCACTGGGAAATGTCACACTGATTCCTCGAGATTGTCAGTGTCCAGCGTGTTTGTGACAACTGCCATCTCTCCCCACCTGCAACGTTCTCTTAGGCCGGGCAGCCTCACCCAGCACAGGCCTATGATCGCTGCTAGGGAATTATTTTTGTTCTGCAGAAACGTTGAGTTGGAATTCTACAGTGTTTCAATGGAAACACTCTCCAAAACCACCTTGTTTCATTAAGGGACAAAAAAGCTCTTCACATTTCAGAACGAAACAAAAATCAACTGCAGAAGGCTGCACGTGGAGGCCGTTTCCAAAGGCTACTTCACATTTTAAGAAACACTGAAAACAGCCAATCCTTCCCGCAATATGGTGGTGATAGAAATGTAAGAGCTCATCAGAAATGTTAAGCACGCTGCACTTACGATCAGTGACTTGGTCTCCCGTTGTGCTATTCAGCCCAGAAATGTCATGTATTTTTTAATACATGAGGTTTTTCTCAGTGATCGCAGCACACAAAGCTCTGCCAGAAAAGCTACGTGGGTGGGGAAGAGCAACAGATGGGATGACAATACTTTCCATGGCCTGCTGACTCCAAAGGTTTCATGAAATCACCCCAGAGCCCAACGTGCGCCCTCCTCACGAGATGAAGGCTGTGTTTCCTGCAGTGCCCCTCCTCAAGAAACAAAGGTATCAGGCAGTCTGACTCAAGAAAGGTTGCAGGGTTTGCCCTTGCGCTCTGAATCACCTGTTGCACGCAGCGAGGCAAGAGGTGGCAAATCGAGAGAGTTCCCCCAGTATCATCGCTGTTACAGCCGTATGCAAAGGGCCACCTACAGATGAGGCGTCATGCTAAGGAGGGACAACCCCGTTCTGAAGCGTTTGTGCTCCATGTGAGTAAAACAGTGGGAGAACGTGGGCACGGCGGTGTGATTTCCTCAGTGATGGAGAGACACTGGTGGTGTTATCAAACTGGGGCCTCTGCCGCCACAAATGTCTCTGCCTGCAAACATAAAGTCATTGCAGGCCAAGAGCCCCCACTGCAGGCTCCCGGTACAGATAACAAGTCTTTCTCCTACCGGTACCCATCCCTCACCCACCTGGGCACCCAACGCCAGGGAAAAAGGCCAGAGGGGTAGGAGAGCAAAATGTCACTGTGTATGATGCCAACTCCGTGCCCAAAAGTAGAGGATGCCGTTGGAAATACTCACACCAGCCACTGCGCGGGAGGGTGCGAGGAGATACAGAGGGTGGGAGGAGTTTTAGTGAAGCTTGCCAGGTTTTTCAATAGGTGTAGATGAGAGTCTGGCGCTGGGAGGAACACGGGGATTTTGTTTGACAGGCAGCGACACCTCGCGGCACCGGCTCCCCCCTCCAACCCGCCCCCGGTTGACGCCAACAGCTCACTGGTTTTTCCTGGGACAGGTTCTCAGCCCTGCTAAAATCGGGGGGAGTTTCGTCCAGCGCAGCCCAGATTTCAGGGCAGATGTTTCACAGGAAACGACGATGATGATGATGAGATTCACCTCTTGCAAACGCTTCCTAAAAATCACACGTCATCATTAAGAGAAGCTGCCTGAGGGCTCTTAGCAAGACCTTAATGAGACTGGCCCTAGGATTGCCTCCTATTTTGTTCAGGTTGCTATGGAAGTGTAAGAGCTGTGTGTTGGTATCAGCTCTGCGGTTTTGATGCGAAATGGGAACAGATCAATGACCCACCAGACCCGTAGCTTTGTTTTTTTCCTTATAAAGGTTATCGTTCTCTCTGCATGAGAAAGAGAAACTTCACAGAAATTAAAGAGAGGGAGCAAAATGGCCAAGGAACAACAAAAGTATGGGTGATAGAAGCCCATGGTATGAAGAAATTGAGATTTTTGGAGAAAGTTGTCATTGAAGAAACTTGTAACTGTGTCTCCGCCTACGGTTTGAATTGTACCATGTTCAGGGAAACAAGACGTTCGGTACCCTCCTGGCAAACATACAAGCTTTGCCAGCACAAACCTCAGCTCCATCAGCTCTTCTCCCACTCAGCAGCCAGAACGTGACAGTCGCAGGAGGAGCGATGGGCTGCCTGCTGGGCTTGGTGAGTTTTCCACCTGGGGAAGACCCAGAAATTCCCCTTTTCTCTGTGCCGGTGTTATCTTTGTGTGGTAACCCCATTGACCCGTTTCCTTTCCTCTTGGCACAGGCCTGGTGGTGATTGTGACGGGAGAGCAGCTGTGCCAACCACACAGCACACCCATATTGCTGGTTTTTCCCCGTTTCTCTGCACAGGATGTGGTGACACAGCTATTCCAGCCACATACGCTTGGGCACATGGTGGCGCAGCTCACGGCCGAACCAGGATGTTTCCTGCTGTGTTTCTGACACACACACAACAAAACTGCAGTCACCATGACTCCGCTTTGCTTTAGGAAGGTGCGTGAGGCTGTAACATACAGCAGGAACTCAGGAACTGAGCTTTGCTCCAGGAGAGCTCTGGAGTTAAAAGGTACCATGTGATGGAAACAGAAACACCTCAAGAGTTTCAGAGCTGTAAATGTCAAGGCCAACAGCCAACGTGTCCATGGATGCGGCAGCGCAGGGGCCAAGACCATCCATGTGTTGGCACAGTCCTGGCAACTGGTCCTGATCTTGGCTGATGTTTTTAGGTTGGTAATAAATAATTGATAATTAGTAGCTACGATGTAGGGAAATCGCAACACTAGCACTCAACAAAAGCACAGGATTTATCAGAAGGATCCAGGTCCTTTCATTCGCCCACACTGGGTACAGGGCAGATCCCTCTCTAATATTGCCCTTTATTTCCCCCATCCATAAAGTGGGGCAATTCCTTCACTTCTGAAAAACATTCTTCACCTGGTAACATAAATAAAGAGAAAATCCTTGGTCTCTTGTAAACACAAGGCTATCATAATATCACATATTCCTGATTGATTACTGCTTTTTATTATTGCTAGGTTTCTATTAGATAGCTCATGCAGTAAAACCTTATTTGATTCCTATTAATATTTCACAGCCACCCAGGTAAATTCCAAAGGTCAATTTTTGATCGAGGTGCCTCACAAGATAAGGCTCGCCCTGTTCTCCTGCGTTCCTTTTGTACATGGCCTAAAACAGAGACAAGTTATGTTACACTGGAGGGCGCAGTGCTGCAACCTTTAGGACAGTTTTGCTTTCAACAACAGCACTCGCTCTCCTTCCCCCATCCAACGTGCAGCGCTTTATTTGGGCCATACCAGGAAGCAAGACCGTGCGCGTGTGCGCAGCTCAGGAACCGCACGCTCCTCCGTAATTCATACAACTGAACAGGAAAAAGCCCAACAGGATGAAAAGCTAGCAAGAAAAGAAACGTATTACAAGTGGAGAAGTTGTGCTTCGGCATGTGTACCTGGGGAGTGGGAGTCCTGACGGCGCTGTGCTTCCTGCAGCCGGCCACAGGTACGGTAAAGCTGTCTCTGCCACTTTTCATTTTGCTGTGCTATGTGGCTTTGCCTGTAGGAGGAAAAGACAGACATAGGTAAATTTTAAGGAGTTTAACCGGGAATGATTCGCATAAAATGATATATTCCATGGCAAAGAGGTGGCAGTTTCAAACGTCTATAGAATGTGTGTTGTTGAAGGCTGGAAATGTAGATATTTACCTACTAGAAACAGTAAGTGGCAGGAAAAGCTGCACCGTGGTGGGGTGGGACTCCGCAGAACTGGGATGGGATGAGCAGGAGGTGGGTACGCAGAATGGGCTGAGAAATCCAGTGAGACCACGGAGGAAGCCACAGCACATTCTGGAAAGGATGGTTCACACAAATGTAAGTCCAAGCTATAAGCCGTTGACATGAAGATGTTTTACAAGAGGCGAGGAAAACATGCGTCATCACAGACATACCTGCTTCCATAGCAGATTTCCAGCCTTAGATGAACTGAGCTGCTCTGCCCCAAATTTTGAAACCACCTTGGTCAAAACTAGATGATATTTCCTATCTCCAAAGATATTTTTAATCATTCAAGAGATTTTCCCTTTCAATCAGGTCGTGTTCAACTCCCCCCTCCTCAAGATGTTACTCTACTGTCAAAAGACTTTGACCTGATTTTGACATGGGCGCCGGGAGAAGGTTCCCCACCAGATGTGACATACACTGTGAGGTACGAAAGGTAAGTGCTTGATTGCAAGCGTGGCACAGGGCAAACATCTGGACATCTATATTAATGCAGGTCATTATCACTAAAACCAAACTCTGAGCAAGATGCGGTACCCATCCTCCAAAACACTTCCTTCTCTTGCTCCATAAATTCTAATAAAACAGCGTGTTTAATATTACGGTGTTCTTGTTTCTCCTTTTAGCCAAGACCTCACGGGCAAATGGATAAAGGTTCCTCATTGCAAAACCATTCGCCGTACCTCTTGCAATCTGACCTGTGTGCTTCCAAACCTCTTCGTTAAAGCCCGAGCCCGAGTCAAAGCTGTTTCCGGACATCTCCAGTCGCCGTGGGTAGAATCGCAGTTCAAGGAGTATCACCTGGATGGTGAGTGTCTGGTGGGTTACGGCAGTACTGGCACGAGCAAACAAGCAGGTCACACACCAAGGAAACAGTAACGAGCGGCTTTATGAACAACAGTGAGCGCAAACAATAAGCCACAATTATTTGAAAATGAATTTTGTAGCAATGTCAGAATTTGCTCATCAGTGCTCTGGGTGAACAAACTGGCTTCAAGCTTTCCACATTCCAGTGGGGGTGTGCTAGAGAAAAACAAGGTGTTTCTTTGCCTTCCTCCTTCCTTCATGTCTATCACAAGACAACAGCAAAGCAGAACTTCTGTGAAGCACTATTCTTATGTCTGGTCACTTAATTACAGTGGAACTGGCTCCCCCAGTGCTAAACGTGAACATCAAGGAGAACGTCATCCACGTGAACGCCTCCTTCCCTTTGGCCGCCTGCGTGGAGAGTTTCTCTTGGACGTACGACTTGAACCTTTGGGAAGCCGGATCTGAAGACAAGGTCAGTAAAGCGGCACTTCTTAGATGAAACGGGAATTAAAACCCCGTTAAACAGGAGCTTAAAATTTCTGGGCAGGGAGGGATAAGATCCAGCGTCTGGAGAAAATGAAATGACCAAACTGGAGATGAACCAAAGCCAGAGCATCCTTATTTTATTGGTGGTTCTCTTTCTTGTTCTGTTCCTGTTTTTATCAGGGAGATATGATGGGGTGGCTATGCTACATTCAGTATAGCAGGGCAATATCTGAGGTTTCAAACAACCCGTTTGGGTACAGTTAACAGTGTCCATGGCAGAACAGAGCATGGCACCAGCTGCAAATCCCACCCCAGAATCCAGAAACCCTCAGAGGTTCTTGGTACAAAGAGCAGGAAGACATAAGAGCCTCTCCACGCACCTTCCAGCCACACCATGATGAAAATCATGGGCTAAAAAGGCAGAGAAACAACCCAAATAATGCAAGAATCATCTTCCCAACCCTCTGTTCTTTTTGTTTCTAAACAGAAGACATATGAAAGAAAATTTAGGACGGAGACAGTGACTATTGACACCACTGCACTGAGAGGCAACTACTGCTTGAGTGCCAGATCTTCCTATGAAAGCGTTGAATTCAAGCACAGCCCGTTCTCTCAACCAGTGTGTGTGCTATTAAACCACAAAGGTACGGGAGGAAAGGACGTGGTGAGACATCGAATGGGATTAGGGCAAGTCAGAGATTTCTACCAAAATCAGCTTTTCAACCAAAACAAACGGGTTTCCTGTTTAATAGACCGGTTGGATTTTGTAGTGAAAGTTTCTGCCTTCGGTAGAAACATTTTTATTAAAAAATCCAACTTTGAAATACATTCTGAAAATCTGGAAATATTGTACTTGGGTTATGCTTACAGTGAAATTTTGGTAATATTCAAATTCACCCTGAAAATTATATTAATTATATTATACCTGCTCCAAGTAAAGCACTGGCTGGTATCAACACTCATTTCTGTCTGTGACTCTGACTTAGTGTCTGATCTCAGGCAAGTCTGTCGTCCTTTCTCCGCTCCAGGCTGGGCACAGAGTGGCTGGAGAGCAGTCAGGCAGAAAGGGACCTGGGGGACTAATGGACAGGAAGCTCAACATGAGCCACCAGTGTGCCCAGGTGGCCAAGAAGGCCAATGGTGTCCTGTCCTGTATCCAAACTGGCGTGGTCAGCAGGACAAGGGCAGTGATCCTTCCCCTGTGCTCTGCATTGGGGAGGCCACACCTGGAGTGTTGTGGTCAGTTCTGGGCCCCTCAGCTCAGGAAAGAGATTGAAGTGCTGGAGCGGGTCCAGAGAAGAGCAACAAGACTGGGGAAGGGACTGGAACACAAGCCCTATGGGGAGAGGCTGAGGGAGCTGGGCTTGTTCAGTCTGGAGAAGAGGAGGCTTAGAGCTGAGCTCAGCACTCTCTAGAACTACCTGAAGGGCAGTTCTAGCCAGGTGGGGATTGGGCTCTTCTCCCAGGCATCAGCAATAGGACAAGGGGCCATGGGCTTCAACTCTGCCCGGGGAAATTGAGGCTGGAGGTTAGAAAGCAATTCTTTGCAGAGAGAGTGGTCAGGCATTGGAATGGCTGCCCAGGGAGGTGCTGGACTCACCGGCCCTGGAGGGTTTTAAACTGAGATTGGACATGGCACTTAGTGCCATGATCTAGTCAATGGACTGGAGTTGGACCGAGGGTTGGACTGGATGATCTCTGACGGCTTTTCCAACCCAGTCCATTCTGTGATTCTGTGTGATTTGTAAAATAAGGATCTGGAGCCTAACGTTTCCCGAGATTTCTGAAAGAGAAGCAGAGTATAAAACCGCATCATTAGTACAAAATATATCAGCAGGAGATTATTTTCGCCTTTTTCTTTTTCAGCCATGGAATGGAGGTTCCCATTTCCTGCCACCATCCCTGTGTTGGTCCTCACCGTGTTCCTCACAAGCGCCTTCATCATCTGCTGGCTGAAACAAGATGCGGAGCAGAAGATGATGCCTCACGCTCTGGTACGGCCCAAACGCTGCGTCCTGACTCGGTCTTGACAATTTTCAGAGGGTAACTGGGGAGGAATGGGGCAGTTTTGTGCTTCACAGTTCTGTGCCTCTCAGGTCTGCGTTCAGAAGTCCCACGATAACTAAGCTTTCACTCCGGCATGTCCTATGGCCAAACCTTTCTTTAAAAAGCATTGCTAACTCACTGATCTGTGGCTTGTTTCTTTTCCTTGGTAGGATTTCTCTTCTTTAAAAGCTGCTGGAGCAGCCTTTGACTATGAGCCCAGTGAAAAGGAATCCTTCAGGGACTACGTTATCTGCACAGAGCAGCCAGTGTCCCAAAGGAAGACAAACAAAACTTCAGCAAGAAACAACCTACCATGGACGGATTCTTTCCTCTCATCATCATCAGAGGAGGAGGAGGAAGAGGACAGCAGTACTTTCATCCCATACACTGAAATGCCTCAGCTTCCAAAGAGACACCTCAACTGTGAACCATCTAGAACAGCTCAGGATGAAACTGGCTCGGACTTGGGATCTGCAGATCTCTCTGTGGACAGTGAGTCTGTGCTTGACCTGAGCACCTTGGGCTTCTCCTTCTTTCCAACGAGCAAGAATGAGGTGGACACCTCTGGATCCGAAGGAATGGAGACGACATCTCTTTCTTGTAGCTCCTCTTTGGGAAGAATATCCCTCACTGATGTGAGATTCCCAGGTCCCAGGGAACACGAACAGCAGGACACAGACAGGGATGAACACCTGGAAATGACCCCTTTACAGACACCGGTGGAGGGGACCTGTGCCAAACCTCCAGCCGAGAGCCACTACCTGCACAGGAACGCTCATCGCTTCACCAAGCATTACCAGAAATCAATACTGGATCCGCAGGTCCGGATCGGAGAGATATCGCAGCTCAGGGAGGATCCCAGCACCCAGCAGCTCATTTCCTTTCAAACATCCCAAGTGGCAGAAGATGAAGGGATCGCAAGCGACTGTGACAGCGATAATTCTACAGAAGGGACACCTCCCGCACCCACGGTGCTAAGTGACACATTTGGAACTTCAACCATGAAAGAAAAATATGATCAAAAGTTTAAATTCAAAGGCTATGAGCACGCACATTACATGGGGAGGAGCTAGAGCGTCCTAGCAGTTCTGTGCTGCGCCTGGAAAACGCTAGAGAGCTCCAGATATCCGCACAAGGAGAGCGAAACGAGGACAAATAACTGATAGTGGTGCTTTTTGTATTTATTCACCTAGACAGTTTTTTCCACTGATGTCTGGCCTATCAAGGTATAAGGCTTTAGGGTCATAAAAGGTGTATTTTTACTCCTAAGTAACTAATGCACATTCGCCGTCCCTCTGCGCGGGGGCAGCTGTGATAAGGTGTTACGGTTCGGGTATGAGACACTCAGTTTGAAGGCGGCCAAGGGTGAGACACGCGGTGACAGCACCAGTGTCACCCAGCGAACACGCCGTGTCTTGTGTCCGCCTGGGACGCGAGAGCAAAGGCACTTTTCCATGCGAGTTACGAAAGGCAAACCCACCTCTGAAACAGCAAAACCACAACCCGGACCCACATGAAACCACCAGCGAGCGATGTGCCTGCGCGCTGCTTTCGAGCCAGGATGAACCACTAACGTTACAACTGCTTGTCCGAAGCTACAAAACTGCGCCCCTGCTCGACTGGAAGTACCGCACAGAGACTTTGAACAACCTTCGCTTTTACGGGATGAAAAGATCTCAAGGCACAGAGATCACCTTCTGTGATAAATGTGCGGCATGCCTGCTATTTATTTATTTTTGTTTTTATACCAGTGTACTTATCAAAGCTGAATTTCTCCCTGCTGTGCAGATTGTTTGAGAGCTGCTTGACACAGATGCAATAATATTTTCGTATATAACTCCATGTGTGTGTGTTTTTAGGTTTCCCAGAAGTACAAAGGGTGACTGCAGCTCATCCTGAAAAACATTACATCTTAAAACATGGGCTTCCCATTCCTAATGCTTTGGTTTGAGTGGAATCCTCCCAGCCAGGTCACCCTCTGGTTCCTGAAAGAGCAGGACTGTGACCATCTCTGAGCAAAGAATGAAGCCGCACGTCCCGCAGCAAAAGGCACAGGAGGCAAATCCTCCTTTGACTGGGCAATACTGACCTTTTCAGTGTATTTTTAATGTGCGCTCTTCACATCTCAGAGAAACACAGCCTCACATTTTATTCCAGTAAAAGGAGACGCAGAAAAGTAAAGCGTTAAATTAAAGAGGGAGACACACAACAGAGTTGTCTCAGATGAGGGAAGGATGTAGGAGGAGGGTATTAAAGCTGACGCCTTCAGAGACTTGGAAGAACAATATAAGAAAGAGGAGGGGTTGGGAATTGCTTTGAAACAGGAAAGCAAGACAGGCTCATCAAGGTCCTCAATTAAATAAAAAGGGGAGGTGGGAGAAAAGATTCATCAACTAGAATTTTCCCTTTTTATTTCCTACCTGTTCTCTGCAAAGTGTCCTTAGGTACATCCTGCACCCTCCCGTTCACTTAGAAACATACAGATCACCCAAATACAATCGCCACCCATCTTCTTGTGCAATCCAGGAAACCCCCGCAAGGCTTTGAGTTACGGGAAGCTCAAAAGTTGCTCGACCTGTACGGAATGATTTTGACATGCCACAGCTCTGCAAACAGGGCCTGGCATCAGTTCTTTGTCTTGTCCGGCTCTTCTCAGGCTGGGAGCTGGCGGAGAGGTGAGCTGTGCTGCTGGGGCAGCATCCTTGTTCTTTCACCAACGCCACAGACCTGCTTTTCAGTGCCAAAGGGTCAGGGATGGACAGAGGTTTAGGGCAGATATTTCTGTTAAAAGCATTTCTGGGGCTGCAGCAATAATGGTTCTCAGGACAGCCCAGCTGGGTTTGCTCTGCTGGAACCTCAGCTTTATGCAGTGGTCCAGTCAGTCCTTGGCAAACCCCAGGACCGAGGGCAGGTTTGTGCAGTTGTGACCATGGGGAAGGAATGAGCCAGGGATTTTGGAATGCAAAAATCCAAAAGCATGGGCTAAGGGAGTTTCCTAAGCCTCAAATGCAGGTTGTATGGGTGAAGTTCTGCCCACTTGGGACATCTTGGGTAAAACGAGCAGCACGCAGCTGCACCGGCTCTTCAGGGCTTACACACACCTGCTGGTGCTAAATCCACATCTCCTGGAAACAAGTAATTACTTTTCACTTTTGACCAAAGAAGGAAATGTCTCTCGCTCTTTTGTGAAAAGCCTGAAAATGTAACTTAACAACAGCCTAAAAAACAAAGAACAGGACGCAACAGGAACTGTATCTTTTTCTTGGTTAGATTTCATGCAAACTCGCAGCTCTTCCCATATGGTATTCACAGAACTCAGAACAGAGCCTTATATTGTCAGTAGCCACAAAAATAAACCATAGGTCTCCAGCGGCCTCTGCGAAAAGCCACGGGGCAGCATGTGCTGCTCCGCAGAGCTCCGCGAAGCCGTTTGGCTGCCATCCCTGCCCAGCATGAACAATACAAGAGCTTAAAAACCATTCACTTATCTGGCTTTCACGTTAAGAACGCGTTCCACGGTATTTCTTAAGGAAATGGATGTCTCGTTTGCAGCGGTTATAAAGCCAAATAGATGCACAGCACTAGGTTTGAATTTCTAGAGTTTTAACAAGTCAAAGTCACCCGACTAGAAAAGCGAGGCCTAAAACTGAGAAAGCTCGGGGAGGGCTTTTGGGCAGGAAGTTTTTTATCTGCAAAATGTTTGGCGCTCTTTCAAAACCTGGGGGTTTTCTCAGCCTCTGGCTGGCGCACCTTTGTCCAGGCAGGTGTGCAGGCTCCACAGGCAGAGCTGCAATCGCAGTTACTCTCCTGTTCTCTCTCACATGCGCGCAGATCCGTAGCTGCTGATCTCAGAGCCCAGCGCAGGCGGGACTGGAGCTCTGCAGCTTGTTACTGGGTAACAAACCCAACCCGGCCGCACAAACAAGAATTTAGCTCCTGTATAAGGTGATTCACCCACGCACAGGATCGACCGACCGCCTGCTCTCCCAGCGCAGCTCGCGTAGTTATTCATGAAGCAATTTCTGAGCGTCTGGGCTGTATTTTCAGTGGTCGGTAAGTCCTGATTTCTCCTTCTCTGTCACTGGTCGCGGTTGTTTCTGTTTGATCCTGGAAGGTAATTCAGTTGTGTTTATTGAAAGACCCAGAGAATGAGCTCTTGTCTGAGGGTGTTCAAAAGTTCTCTGTGTCGCTCTATCCCTTCAGTATTTTCTAAGTACTGTTGGTGTGCTCAGTGCTTTAAGGATTAGTACGGACAAGGAAAGACTTCAAAGCGTTTGCCCCTGCTGTGTTACAACCCAAATCCTACAGGAGTAGAGGATACTCATTGCTTTCAGGGGGCTTTGCATCAGCCCCTTGTGTCTTAAGCGGAGACACAAATGAATACAAGAACGGCCCTGATTTTAAAAGGGGTACAAACAAATAATGTGTCCCTAAAACCCATTTAATCCAACTCCAGACGCAGCAAATTCACTCCCGGGTGAAACTTGTTATGTTTTCAAATGTCAGCTTTTCAGCAAGCAACCTTATTCATCTGCTTTTGTATCCACGATCTTATTTGGTAGGGAAGGCGCCTTCAGAAAATTCTATAACAGCGGGACTTTAATATTGTGAAATATCCTGGTTTTCCCTGCCCACACTTGACTGTGCTTACACTACGCTGCTTTGCATAACTGTGTTTTAGTATGGATAGATGTGGGAAGACGGAGGTTTCCTACATCTGATATGATCAGAGTATTGGTGACTCAGTTTTCACGGCGCCCAGACAGGGAAACCCACCCGGTTTGTACCGACTGCTGCGTTTCTGCCTCGCCAGGAAGATCGTGCCCAGCGTTGAGGTGCAGATGAGGTCAGGACAAACTGTGCATCAGGCTTCAGCCCATTTCTGTGTTGCTTTCCTGCCAAAATGCCACACGCAACAAGCCTGAGAGCCAGATTTATGTCTTGACACCTAATTCTCCCCCTGTACAGCACGCTAGTTGGAACTACCGACCCTTGGTTCTCCTTGGAAGCAGCTGGAGGGAAAGCTCACAGCAAGGATACGGAAACTGGTGTGGTTTAGTCCCTGATCTTAGCCAAGTCACCCCATTCAGGTCCTCAGTTTTCCCATCTGTAAAGCTGTGCTGCTTGCATTTCCTTATCACATCGTTTGCTCATGTGGGGACTCATTGATTTTGAGTGTCCACTTACAAGCACCATAATGGGACTATTCATTTTCAGCAAGTGCAGGCTGAACCTCAGGCAAGTTCAAGGTGTTTACCAACACCACAAACCAAGAGGCATGTATAAATTATCCACCTTTGAGGACGTGTCTATAATTTGAATTGAGAGAGCATAGCGATTCTAAAGGTAACTCCCCAAGTTAGAAGGTCTTGTGAACCAGTCTTGAGAAACTTTTGTGCTGTGTATTCTCATAATAGCAGACAGCTCAAAGTCTCCAGGAGATTGTTCTGCAGCCAAGAACGTTTGCTGCAGGTGGGTCGGGGGCTGTTCCGCTCGGAGAGAGAGCTCAGACAGGTGATGTTTGCCAGGGCCAAGTGATATTTCTGTGTCCCAAGGCCGAACCGTGTGGGAAGAGGCAGAGGGCGAGCAGGGAGCGCAACTGTTTGTTTTCCCCGGGGCACACCCAGAGCAGAGTCCGGGCACCAGCTCTCTGCGTGTCACCCTCCACCCCATAAAACGCGGACGGGGAGAGGTGAAGGGCAGTCACATCCTCAGCGATGTGAAGCGATTGCAGAATATCACTTCCCTGAGTATGGGCAGAAAGCAGAGACATTCTGTTCGATGATTCTATGATTCATAGATATGAATCTAGCCCTGAAAACCAGTTGTTTTCCAGCCATTTAACTGCTTTAAAAGAAACCTGGTAAGGAACTCAAAGATTTTCTGACTCCGAGTTTTTGAAGTCTTTCTGTAAAAATATCTGACTTACATTTCTTTGGGATGAGTCGATAATCCGCAAGCTGTACACAACGATGTGTGCGTGCTCTGAATTCCTGTCCTGGCCGAACTTCTGCCTTGCAGCCCATCTCTGGCAAACTGGAACCGGGACACCTGATATTGCTGCTCACTGAAAGGCCGAGCAGCATTGGACCCGCATTCATCCCAGGGCTGAGATGCTGGAATATGCATTTTAACACCAGTTTCTTTGCTCCCCTAGGCATTGTGACTGCGGAGAGGTCAGCATGTCTGAAACGTGCAGCATTTTCTTCTACGAACTTTGAGAACATCCTGACATGGGAAACTGAAGCAGATATTCCCCCTGGCACCGTATTTGACGTCCAGTATAAACAGTATGTGAGGTTTGCTTCTCTTTGGAGTTCTGTTGTTCCCAGGGCCACTGTTCGATGAGGAAGGGCCAAGAAAGAAAAGTAGAATTTGCTGTTTCTGTCGCTTTTTCCACTGTTACAGAAATGCTTCTGCTTAGACAAGAACACAGTGAAGCACAGAATTAAATTGGTGCTCAGTTAAGCAAATACTTTCACACCTTGGGTTGCCAGCTTTACTCCATTACTGAGCTACTCTTTGCCTTCAGCAACTTTCTTCTCTCTATTCTGCAGTTTCCTCACCTATAAATGCAGATAAGAGCGATTGTTTTCCTCTGGTTCAGTCACTAGAGCTGTGAGAAGTCAAACTAGTGCTACAAAATAGCTCTGTGGGCTTTGGATAAGTCTGCAAACTCTGCAGTGAACTTGTGCGCAATCATTCAGAGTCAAAGCTGGGCAAAGAACCCCGGCCATTACATTCCCTGCCACCTGCTAACTGCAATAATGCTTTTAAAAACTACTAAGAGTTGGCAAAAGAGCCTGTTCGGATCATTCTGGAGAAGGGTGGTATTGCATCTGTTCTACCAAACAGACTAAAAGGGTTGGGTTTTTTTTGTCTTAAGGTATGGAGAAAAATCCTGGCTTAACAAGCAGGAGTGCCAGAGTATCACACAGCGTTTCTGCAACCTCACTCGTGAAACAGAAAACTTCACGGAGAATTATTACGCCAGGGTGAGGGTGAATGGCCAGGACGGCTGCTCCTCCGGCTGGGTGCGCTCAGAACGATTCGAACCCAGGAAAGAGAGTACGTACGGCTGCTGAAATTCTCAAATCCCACTCGCTGGGGATTCGTTCCAGCTCTCACTGATGTTTAGGACGGTATTTCTTCGAATTGCAGTGTTGCAAGACTCTGGGCTCCGTAGGAAGGGGGTGAAGGCCTGAGGATGGGCGAGGGCCATGCTGGGCAGCTTGAGGACAGTCAGTAACACAGTCACGGAAGCTATGAAATGTGAACTCCTGAAAATGAGGATAAGCAGCCAGACCAACGGATATTTAATGTCCCCAACCCCTCAGTGAGCTCTAACGCAAATACACAACACGGCCTTTGCCAATTCTCTCACTGGCTCTGTGACTAAAACTTTCCCACCGCACACTGGTCAGCAATTCAAGGTGGAAATTTTCCCCCTGCACATCTGTCAATATTTCAAGGTGGCAATTTTCCCCTGCGCATTTGTCAATATTTCAAGGTGGCGGTGTGTATAAGCTGTGTATAAGATGATCTTATAACGTATCAACTTTAATCTCACGCTTCCCATTCTGTCTTTTCCAGCTGTTATTGGAGCACCGACAGTGGAGTATATTCCTTATGTACGGTCCATACGGTTCCTTATCCGGCCCCCCTACACCCCCCTGAGAGGTGAGGATGACCACCAACTAACCGTAGAGGACATTTGTAGCAAATTTGGTGCTGTTGATTATCACTTAACGATATTCAACCAAAGGACACACCAAAAGGTAAAGCACAACCTCAGGCCCGCTGACTTTTGTGAGTCACACTTTGCATACGATGGAGAAGGACACCAGAGCTTATATGTGATGGATGAGATTTCTGAGGTGCCAGAGAAAGTTTCAGAGCCTTTGGGTCTCAGCAGATGAGAGGAACTTTAAGAATTCCTCTAAAATTATGGAAAGGAACCCAGAGATTCCCAGGGTAATGTATAAATAGCAAAATGTTAAGCTGCTGGTGACTAGAAGAAAGAATGACTTCATTAGTTGAAGTCTTATGAAAAGCAAAAATTAAATACAGCAATTTGTATCTTTAGAATTCCATATGTGAAGAATTCTTATAGTCCTGTAACACCTTATTAGTACGTAAAATTTCACACTGAATTTTGCAATCTGATTTGAAGAAACTCTATGCATGTAACCTTTCTAAAACACAGAATTTGCCTTTATTTGAAATAGTGGACCAAGAATGAGCACAACAAAGAATTTGAAGTCTCCAACTTGGACCCAGACACGGAATACAACGGCACGGTGTACATAAACCTCCTCCAGAGGAGCAGCAAGGCCCAGGTGTTCTGGGTTAAAACGCTGGCAGGTGAGGCTGATTTTCAGCTGGTATAAACCAACACAGTCTTGCTAAAGATATCAAAGCAACACCGACTTTGCTAATTTAAAAATCTAGTCCTATGAGACTAGACCTATAATATAATTTACCTAATCCCACGCAGTTTTTCTCTGAAGCTCCATTTTCCATTTGTTCTCTTCCTCACTAAGCAGACAAGTCGTGGCTTCTCTACTGCTTCGTGGCACTCGCCTTCTGTGCCGGGCTGGTGTTTGCTGCAATTAGCTATGGGATCTATAAGTACGTCAAGCAACGCGGCGCGCAGCCTATGTCTTTGGTAAGTGCTCCTAAACCCCTGCAGCAAATCTTTAAAGGGCTTGGAATTACGTGCGTGCACCTAAATAGCATTGCTAATTGAGGGGGTGAATGAGATGAGCAGAGTCTCGGCAACCACTGCGGATCACTGGCAGTTTACGTCTGGTCATCCTGCCACAAGTAGAGAAAATTGGTTACAGGGAGCTGTAAAATAAGACAGCAAAGATAGCTGAAGATTTGAAGAATCTTGGTTATTCTATTCAAGGAAATAAACTGGGTGTCTTGTCCCTAGAGGAGAGCAGGGCTCTACATCAATGTTAGAACCGCCCCCAAAATCACAGACATTCATTTCCAGTTTTTAAGTGACCCACTGGCAATTTGATTTCTATATTTTAGGATTGCACGGTTGCCATGATGTATAATGACAGATACCTGTACTCCCTTGAAGGGTCATTCCCCAGGAAAAGAAGAAGAAGAAGTTCTTTTGTTGACAGAGCAGATCCCTGTTGGTCATTACTGGCTTTTACCGAAATTTCTCCAAAGAAAAATATAAAGAACTTAAAGCAAACCTTCAAAGCCACAGCTTCTCATTATTAATTCACATTTGTCTATCTACTTCCACAGGACTTCAGAGGGATTTCATCGTTCCAGCCTCTTACGCTGACAGTGGAACACATTATAAAGCCCATTAATTTAACCAGACCTTCTCTTCTCATCCCGGATGTGCAGTTACCGCAGATCAGCCAACGCTTGGACAGAGCGTTGGAGCCACTGTGGACTTTCCGTCCGCCAGAAGCTGCCCATGAGCAGCACAGGGATGTGTCCACACTCCAGCTTTCCCCCCAGCCGCCCTGCTTGGCAAGCGCAGCTCCGGCGGGTTACGCTCCTCAAATCGTTGAGCAAAAAGTTCATGTTGCCCCGTCCAGCAAAATGCTGCCCCTGACCTACGGGGTGTGCGTCAAAGGCACAGATCATGTCGACAAGAAGAATTTGCAGCCAAAACAAATGCTAAAGGAAGTTTCTCTTGATAGTTCTGGTGGTGGAAAGCTCATAACGGAGGTGCTGGGTGAGAACTGCAGCCACTGGAATTACAAAGAACAGAGGCCAAACTTGGTATCGTGGAGCAGCAGCGACACAAAAGAATCCGGTTTCTTACAGGGGAGCCCGGGGCAAATGCAGCAACTGCTGCTGCGGACTGACAGGGTGGAAGGTGAAGTGTACGTACCCCAGCTGGCACCGCCTGTGCTGGGACACGGGGGATGCTACAGAAAACAGACAGAACGGCCGCTCTTACTGTCTGCGGTGCTCGCGGACACAGAGCGTGTTGCAGAGGAGGAATCGCCGTTGCCCCCACCAGCAGGCCTGCTCCTCTCAGTCCGTACCGGCAACAGCCTCCCTGGGGAGAACAGCACGGAGCACTGGGTGTTGCCAGATTCTTTCTCACATTCCGCAAAGTTGCTGTTTCCAGAGACTCAAGAAACAGAAACGTTAACAGCAGCAAAGAGGCTAAGCTGCACAAAACTGAGTAACGTTGTGTCCCAAGACGCTGTCTCAGAGCGGGACATGGGCACTCCCCTCACCATGCTGTTCAAAGACTTGGACTTAAAAGTACTGTGGGATCAGGAGGAAAACACAGAATTTTATTAGGATGACTTAATGATATTAAAATCCAGATTAGGTTTGTTTGCATGAAACAGTAGCCTACCCAGCAAACAGTGCGATGCAAATAAACACAGCTCATCTTGGGTGGATGAAGTCGTTCTATCACGGAGACGGGCACCTTCCCTGATACAATTACCCCTTGGTATACTGCAATACCCTAACTTTGCACTTAGATAGTAGGCCTTTATTTCTTGCATACTCTTCAGATTCATTATGAACTGGGCTACTTTAAAAGCTGAGTTAAGATTCAAGTTCGAATTCCAGATTCAGTTTTCTGAAAATTTAGTAAAATTCACAACAGCAACTGTATTTGCTCTTTACCGACACCAAAGATCCCGGTCCAAGGTATATCCATCCTTTAAAGAAATTCAAGTGCAGATGTATGCAAACCTAAAAGAATTAATTGTGTCAGGGTACAGGAAAATAATTAAATATATATTGGTAATCTCCCCTTGGGTATATGATTCATGCATAACAACAGTCTACTCCCATGCAATGGACTTTGCCTTTAAAGCAGCCATTGAAACTGGGCTAACAGCTTCCGCTGCAGCAATCCCATGAACACACATGTGCCCTGTCCTGCTGTGCTCTTCAGTGCCTGTAGAAAGATAAAGCCTTGGAATGAGCCAAACCCAACGTCAACCGAGAGCCAAATTCCTTTAGCACTGCAGCTTCACCAAAATCAAGCTAAACGGTGGTTATTCGGAGGACAGAGGAGGCAATTATCTTTCATTAAGAGGAAAGCACAGTTCAACCTGTTGAATTCCAGTGGTGTGGTGAAAAAGTGCAAGTGTCTGACGCCATCAGTTTCAGAGAATTGAAACCAGTTCAAGGAATAAGCCAGGCTTTGAATGGTATGGGGAAGTACTCGCTTGAGGAGCAGTGCCGGGGAAAGGCCGACCAGAAGCAAAACTCAGCTGCTTTCACCACGAGCACACTCAGGTGTTTGTTTTCGCAGCACAGGGAAGCTGAGGCTAAAGGCTGAATTCCACTTGCTTTATTTAGTGTGATTTTGCAAACAAACCATAGCCTTATGAAGTCAGGGCATCTGAAGACTCAACCCAGGATTAAAGGAATAGTCTGAGAAACTTTAGAGGTTCAGCTCTAGCTCCACCATCAATAGGAACAAAGCGCTATGGCCATGTCGTATGAAAGTAAAAGGCTGCAATGGCAGCTGTGGTGAAGCTGTGGTGAAGAGGTGCCACAGCACCGGGGTGAAAGGTGCGTGCACGGGGCTGGGCAGCACCCAGGAGGACATTTCCACCGTGCTGGCTTTACTTCATGCCATTCAGTATCAAAGGTTTGGTGGAATGTCGTTGGAGCTGTTTCATGTACTCTGTGTCTGATTATAGCACCCAAACCAACATGCACAGAAACACCACGGGTAGAGGAGTCACAGCAGCCCAGCTGCGCTGTGCGAGGGGTGCGAGACCCCCCAGGTAACGCTCTGCCCCAATAATCCCCCCTGGGAAGGCTGCTTTTCAAGCCAATAATACCAATTACCTTATTCAGAGTTGCCTGTGGGCTGCATATCTTGTTTCAACAACACTCCCCGTGATACTACTCAGGGAATAATCAAACGCCACAATGTCAACATTTTGGCTCATGTTGTGAAACATAACCCTCAGGCCAGGGTCAGTATGGGCAGCGTAGCGTGGAAGTGAAAAGGGCCTTGGGGAGCATTGGAGATACTGCTGAAAAATACAACATTTCCTATTTGAAAGCCTTTCAAATCCCTCTGCAGACCCTCTGCCACAGGGTCTGATCACGTCCAGCCCTTAATAAATCTGTCACTTTGGTGCCCCAGGAGCAGAGATATGAACTGAGATGCAGAAAGCCTGGGAACAGATTTTTAGAATGTATGTAGGTCCCTAAAGAGGCAAAGTGTCCCACAGCTGGGATGTCGAACTTCGGATGGCACTTTGAATAAATGGAAAGCTCCATTGCCTTTGATTACGCTCCAAAGCTGCACACAGCAGGAATGATGTGATAACAACCCAGTCATTGCCCCATCCTGTCTTCATCTGTTCTACCCCTGACAGCAGAACTAGAATGAATGGGGACTCAGTCAAGGCAGGTGCGCTGAGCCACGTCCTTAGCAGCTGATTGACAGCAATATTCTCAGCTTCCTGCTCTCATCATGGCTAAGTCAATATTTAACTTTAAGGCCTTGGTATACTAAACAGGAGGAGATCGGTTCTTGTCTCATGAGTCACCTCTCAAATTTACCAGGGGGATCATCCTTTCTAAAGCTATTTCTCTTTGGGAAAGCTTGAAAAGAGATGTTGACACAACGGAGCTTTGTTGTAGCCATGCAACGAAAGCGTCCATCCATCCCCCACCACCATGTGCTGACCCTGCTGCCTCCCGCTTCGTTGCTTTTGGTAATCAAACTGATAGCCTTGCTTGTTTTAAAATGCATCCCAGCAAACAGCTACAGCAGGATCTATTTATCTCCTTCTCGTTCTGTGTAAGCACAAACAGCAGGATTTCAACACTGTTTCAAAGGTCTTCCCACGCAAGCCATCTGTATTAACAACAAACCGCTCCTCATTATCTTGACTTTTCTAGATAATGACAACTAGAAGCGCCTTGCCACAAAGCCCGTGCTCATTCGCAGGCAGATGTCACGCCGATGACAGGTGAGCATTGCTGTCCCAGTTGTCACTGGGATATCGGCGGAGCAGGTGGCAGCTGTAACCCTATAGCGCCGTATTCCTCTTTGTCTTCTCAGCTAAATCTGGGAGCTGGCACTTGGCCGCTCCCCACGGCAGCAGCCCCATCAACACATTGCTGCAGACCGAGGCTCACGTTCCACCTCATTACTCGCTCGTTATTTTTGTCGGCGTCGAAAGGTGCCCTGTTTGAAGACTATAAAAGATTGCTGATTTCTTAACAAGTCCTTTGAGGAAAACCTCGCTCAAGGAACAAATGAAAAGCTCCAGATTCTGGAGATAGAATGAAGCAGAGTCGAGGGGCAGCTCTGAAAGTATTAGGGGCCCTGATAAAACAGACTTGTGTCTGAGCTCTGGCATCACGCTGGCGCAGCAGCGTCGCTGTAGCGACGGGAGGTACAACGCAGCAGAACCACAGCGGCTGGAGCGCAGTGCTGGGCAGTGACCGTACACTCGCTGCTTCAGAGGATTTCAAATGTCCACGTGTACCTTCTTTCTCCTCAGACTGAGATAATAAGAGCTGAGAAACACGATTACAAGATATTGTTGGAAGAAAAAGGTGACAAAGGTGGTCAGCATCCATATGAGGAGAGCATAAGTTAGGACTCATCTCCTTAAAACTTACAGCAGAAGGTTGATATGACAAAGATGAACTAAATTATCAACATTAAGCAGAATAGATGATAATTACTCATTACTTCTCACAATACAGAATTCAGGAAAGCACTCAGGTGGTCATGCAATTGCTCAAAAGCCATGAAAGAAAAGGGTTCCTTCCCTTTGGCAGCTCACCTTATACCAAAACGTACTCAGTCATGCCGGCCCAGTACCTGTTTACTGCTGCTGATGCGCTGACTCCTCAACTAATAAAATGCAGCTGGAAAACATCTGGCTCACAAACTGTTATTGCAGCCTCAGAGCTTCACTACTTTCAAACCTCCGTTCCTCCTTCTGACACCACAAAAAATATCACCCAGTTCTCACATTGCTGGGAAGGGTTTATCCTGAAAGCCGAAACTGCAAACCCATCTGAAATAAATGGAAAACCAGCCATTTCTGTTCTTTCACCCCACCCCAGGCTCCTCGATCCCGCCACGGGCAGCGGGAGATGTAAACTCAGCTGCTACTGCAGCAGCAAGACTCGGTTTGCCTGTAATGAGGAAAGTCTAATAGTCGCACCCAACCAAAACATGAGAGCCGCTGTTAGCTCCCGATCTAATTATACCCTGACATAATTTGGCTGGAGTTGGCATTCACTAAAGAGACGTCAAAGTAAATGATTTCGCTCTATTATGCAGCGCTGGCCACGTTAATCCAGGGGAAATTCCTGGAGGAGATGAAAACATTCGTAATTCATTTTAGATACTTTGTGAGCTCCTCAACAAGCAGAGGCTAATCCAACACTCCGATGCCTGAATTTTGGAGGCACCTGTCTTTCCTTATATCAAAAGCAGTAATTTGCCCCATCTGAAAAGGAGTCTGTGATCAGTTGCCATCGCAGCAAAGAGCTCCCAGCGCGTCACCCCCGCCGGGTCTCCCCATTGTCCCCGCGATGGCACGGGGACGCTATATTTAAGACTCCAGGATGGGCACTCAAACATGGGGAACATTCTTTTGGGGAGAGTCACTCTTAGTGTCATCACCAGGGGGAAGGAAACGCTCCTTTGTCCTTTCTCTTTCACGAGGACAGGCTCCCACTGTAGGCTCCACAGGGTGAGTTGGGCTTATCTGTGAATAAACTACTGTTTATAGCCACATTTTATAAGATCTTCGTAGCAGCATCAGTTATGTTGTGCGAGAGCTTTATTTGAATTGCACTTCAGAGATAACTGTGCTTCGTGATTGCTTTAAAGTGTCAGTATTGCTTTTCCAGTGTTGTTGTTATGAAAATCCTGCCTCGTGTTTTCTCACAAGACTCTGTTTTGCTTTACTGGTCTGTTTAGAAAATAAACCTTATACTCGGATTGAAAAGTGTAGATTTTAGCAGATCAGAACTCTGTATCTTTACAATAAATACAGGATTATAAAGCACTGAAAATTTTCCAGGAAAAATTAAAAAACATGATATAGCAAAACTTAATCTGGATCAGCAACTATTCAGGAAAATGGAAACAAAGGTCTGATAATTACTCTGCAGCTGAAGCAGCCCTGAAGTGAGCAGTATTCTATGAAATTATAGAGATATTTTTTCCATAAAAGTCTTTTTAATCTTCTCTTTCTTCTATTTGCCAACATTTCTCTATTTCTTCTGAAGCTGACGTCTACGGAGGAAATATTAGTGTGATAATTCTGTATTTTCTGGGTTATTTTGCATTTACCAAGACAACTCTGCTTTTCCCTACAACTGTGGTTTTCTATGGACTGTACTATCAGTAAAACCTCAGGGGTTTGTATTCGTTATCATTTCAGGATTAGAAAACAGTAAAACTAAAACGCAGGTGCAAAGTTTGCCAGGGGAAAATTTGAATGACGGAACAGGAGCTGGGGAAAGATTTACAAGTATGTTTGAACAAATATTATCCAGCAATGATTACATTTCCAAAGCTGTTTTTACAAAGTAACCTAAGCTCTTAGAAATTCAAAATCCCACCAGTTGAAGGACTGTGCTGTACGTTTCTGAATCGGTTGTAGGATGGAGTGAGCTAAAGAGGGATACGCTGTTCAAATTTACTTTTGTTTGATGCCCACTCGTCAGTGTGTGAAGCAGCACGGTGTTAATTATCAGAGAGGCTGCAGCACCAGGCTCGCTCTTCAGCAGTTAATGCAGAAGATGGGGGACCCCAGAGCTGGAGTTTGCTCCCGTGTTTCGCGACCTTCTTCCTTTCTCCGTGATTTATGAAGCTTTTTTGAAGACCAAGGAAGAAACAGCTGATCTCTCAAAAGACTGGATAAAACATTATCCTCCTGAAGTATTGAACTGTAAGTCTGTCAGCAGCCCAGATGCACACGTGGGAATACAGGCTGAACAAGCACAACGGCAACTGGATGTTTGCACTTGGATTTTTGTTTTGGCCTTTTTAGTAGTTAGTAGTAGTTGTTGTTTGTAGTTAGTAGTTTGTAGTTAGTCTTTTCTGTAGCTGTTTTTTCCTCTCCTTGCAAGGAAATCCTGGCAATGATCCTGCTCTCCATCCCCCTGCAACGACTGGACCTTGGTCATTAGCAACATCTCTCCTCCCTTTAATCCTTCTCCCAGTTCCCTGCCGGGATTAAAAGTGGTCAAATAGTGGGTCCCCTTCTTGTGCCATTAAAATACTCTCTGTCATGGTAGTAATGCCGGGTCCTATGAGGCATAACAGCCTGACATTCATACCCATAGTGCATGCAAGCTTAACACTTGTTCTGATTTAACCAAAAATATGTGTTTTAAAACAATTACAAAAAAGACCAAACCAAAATTCAACAGCAGTTGGATTTTCCAGCTGCCCCGGACACCAAGCGATTCCTGCCCAGCAGCCGCTGTGTTTGGTTCGGCAGTGTTGCCCCATCCAACCCCCAGCACATCCAGGCAGGAGAACTTGGTGCGATCACAACCTGGGTGGGAGGTCACGGGCTGTTTGGCATCACAGCTGCCCCTGCAATATTGATTCCAGACCAAAAATCTGCTTATTTTCTAAACTTTTCCTCTGTATCTCACTATCTGATGTTCCATTCCTTATTTTGTCCCTAATGTCCCCCTGATCTCCCTTTTCACGATGCTCCTCATTTGTCTGCAGGCTATATCAGGGGGCTGATCTCATGGAACTCCCTGGAAGAATATCCACCAGATTTAGAGCATAACATCAGTCCTAGGAAAATAAATCTACCCACAAAATGCTGCCAACCTACTGCTCTGTTACAGCTTCAGCTGCCTTTAAAGACTTACGAGTTTCTTCATCTGATTCCATTTTTCACAGAAGCATCACAAAACAAAGCCCTTTCACAGTGTGAACGCCAGAACGCAGTATTACATGAAATTTATTTCACAGCCCTTGAATGCCAAAGCAAAGCAAGGACTTAATCACTTAAAGAGATTCTGTTAAGGTGTCTTATGTGAAAGCCACTTGATGTTTTCTTCTATTCCAGCAAGAAAGTTCATTTTTGACTTCCCAGCATGGGAACCCGAACCTTGTTCCACCTCCGAGAGGAGGAGCAGAAGGAGGAGAGGCAGCAGAGCTTGCAGATGAGCTCCACAACTAGGAAGAAGAAGTTCAAAACCAGGTAAGCCACAGAATTAGGAACAGGCCGAGCTAACGAGGTCCAGACAGGACTTTCTGCACTTGGTACTGAGCATTGCCAGATTTGGTAAATTTTGAGTTTACGGAATTATGGAACTTTGGATTCTTTTACATGCATCTGCCTTTGGAAGTGAGGAAGAAGAGACCTTCAGCCCTTCTGAGTTATCGATAGCAGCTGCCCTTGCCTTGACCTCCGAAATATCACAGTAAGTCAGAACTCACTAAAACACAACCACTGTATGTAACATCATCTTTGTATACATGGCTCACAACTCATTTCAACTCATTTTGTGGGAAGCAAAAAGAGGAGCTTCAATCAAGAGGTTCTTCCTGTCAAACAAAACCCACCAGAGCTCAACTAAAAAGCAGGAAATGAAATTGCGTCACCTTAGTACCTGTGATAATGAATAAATATTGCCCTGCTCACAAGAGAAACCAGATTTCATAGGGATAAATGGAAAATACAATCAGATTAAGAAATTAATGGTAACAGATGGAACTTCCTTTCCTTGCAAGGAAATCTCGGCAATGATCCTGCTCTCCATCCCTCTGTGACGACTGGACCTCAGTCATTAGCAACATCTCCCCTCCCTTTAATCCTTCTCCCAGTTCCCTGCCGGGATTAAAAGTGGTCAAATAGTGGGTCCCCTTCTTGTGCCACTAAAATACTCTCTGTCATGGTAGTAATGACAGGTCCTATGAGGCATAACAGCCTGACACTCATACCCACAGTGCACGCAAGCTTAACACTTGTTCTGATTTAACCAAAAATATGTGCTTTAAAACAACTACAAAAAAGACCAAAACAAAATCAAAGGCATTATCTCCTAACTTCTGCTGGGTTTTTTCCACCCTCTGTTGTAGGGATTACAAGCTAAGAAGAGAAGCTGCCATCCTGGAGCTGGAACAGAGGGGGCAAAAGAGAGTTCGGTTTGGGAACGAGATGGAGAAGCTGGAAAAGGAGGTTATTAGGAACTGCAGGCTGCTGCGCGCCAGAGCTGACCGCAAGGCCCTTCGCAGAAAGGTCAGACAGGCATCTCTGTCGGGAGAAAAAACACCAACAGGGTTAAAATTGCCAAGTCTAACCAGCATTCTGGAGAGGATACCAAACCTAATCAGGTGTTAGGACAACCTCAAAACCACTAGAAATAAGGACAAGGCCTTATATTCCTGCCACTGAAGCACTGTCACGCGTCTCTTTTGTAAAAGAATTTGGGTAATTAGAACATAACCCCTTTCTATCGCCTTTATTCAGTGTCTCCTTGTCACAGGCTGTGGAGAAGGCACGTGTGGAGAAGGAATACATGGAGCTGCGGTCGGGGCGAGCGCCTATGTTCTGGATCCCGCTCAGAGTGCACGCGGTCTGGGAGCGGATGGAAGTGACCCTGGCATGTACGGTCCTGGCGTCCCCACCGCCGCACGTTACCTGGTACGTTGGCCAACAGCCGTGACTCATGCTGCCCACACCGTTAACAGGCTGTGTGCGTTTCGGGAAGCAAGCAGAGGAAAAACATCTGCGTCCTCCTAGAAAGAAGGAAGGGAGAGCTTCAGAAATCACAGAAAACACTTTCAATTCTCCAGTTCCACTGTTACAACCGGTAAAGACATTAAATATAGAGCGGACAGTCCTGTGCAGCTCCTCCAGGGACAGGACTGACATTCACGTAGCCCTCCCTGGGTACTGTCCTTCCTGCAGGTAAACTCAGGATTGAAGTCTCAGAAACCAGAATCTATCGCCAGCACTAAATCCCTGCACACCATGGAGGCCTGGCTGCCTTGGACACCATGCAAGATTTAACATTAAACTGCTCTCTCTTCTACAATTTGTAAAATACAAAGCAACTCTTTCATTTACTCAGCTTTGCACATCTACCAAACCACAGGAGATGAAGCGTTACACACTGGGCCCGACTGCAGCACTCACCATTAATACAAAGGGACTGAAATAAATGAAAGAACACCTCAAAAAAAAATTTGCAAAGGGTGCTTTGATCAGTTTGTTACAGCGATTGACCATTCCTCCCATGGAAGGTTCAAAGTATGCAAACATTTGGATTACTAATGACTTTGTAGGCAGCTAAGTCACTGCTGACGGAGCTCCTGATGCCCCGTGTCCTTCCGGAATTATGCAAAGAGAAAACGAACCTCCCCCAGATCGCAGCAAAAGGCATCTGCTCCAACTCCCTCACACAACCTGCAGAGCAGGGAGCATAAACCGAGGAGGGAACAACAACCCATCGCTGAGCTGCTGTGGGCAGCCTGCAAGGAGCCCTGGTCAGCTCTGGCCATTGCGGAGACCTGGAGAACAGGGAATCGTGTCTGCTCCTCCATTCTGTCGTCCCTCTGTTGCGTTTGACGTGGTTGATTTTAAAATAAAGTGTTAATTTTACCAGGCGATTTATCCGTCCTTTCCTAAGCAGCTTCTTTGTGTTCCTTAGGTATAAAAACGGAGTCCGTATTGACCCTCGCCTAGCACCGGCAGGAAAATACAGGATAAAAAACAAGTTTGGGATGCTGACCCTGCACATCAGCAGGTAACGTGTGTGCTCTTGTCCGAGTTGTTTTTGCAGTTGAATAAGACCTGTTCTGAACCTCACAGTTTGTGTATGCTAGACAAAAAAGGGAATTCTTCTGCAATCAGACCCTGCTTGACTTCAATGTGTTGTGTCTGAGCTAAACCTTTACCGTTAGGAAGCAATCTCAACAGCAGTTAGAGCCTTACTTATTACTTACTTACTTATTTTTGCTCTTGAATTTGTCATGTGATGTTTGAACAATAACTGAAACCCAAAAAGGAGGGGAAATTGTCTTTTTCCAGATGCTCCATGGAAGATTCTGCTGAATACAGTGTGGAAGTGAAGAATCAATACGGCGAGGCTTACTCATTTGCTACAGTGCTTGTCAGGAGTAAGTAGTCCTTTGGTTTTAAACTTGCAAATTCTTTAGATTCTTCAAAATATTCTCAATGCTATACATTATATCATAGGAACATACAAGCACTCTGGGAAAACAGAGAAAGACGTGAGCATTCTGTTAACAGGAGGGGAGAATTTAGGTTATTAGTGAGGGGAAAGCACAGCTGGGTAAAATAATCCTTGGTTATCACTAACTAATATGTACATGGCTGATATAACCTTCACTTGCAAGCCTTGCCAGATTCCTAAATTCCCTTTACCCTAAAGCAGAAATACAGAAAGTTACCAGCTGTGCAAGGCTTCTCTTCTACAAAGGTTCTTACGGTATGTCCAGAACTCAGGAGCTGGGCCCTTGCCATAAAGCAGAAGCAGCTGTCTGAAAAACACTCCATGGCAATAATCACATACTCCTCCCAATTCCCATCAGAATCTCTAAGATCAGAGCAGGCAGGATGATCGAACAAGAGCTGTGGTTTATCACCGAAAACCTTGGATGGGTCTGCTCTCTTCACCTCTAAGTGCCCAGTTAAACTGTCCTTCATCAGGCCTAATTAGCATTTCAAACGGCTTGCTAACATTGTTCCTTGTGACTGGGCGAGAGGCTCACACTGTTCCTTCTCCCCTGACCCTGCCTAATGCCATCCCAGTAACATGATTCTTCCTTTTGCTATTTGCTTTTAACATTCTGAAAATAGAGACTACACCAAGGTCTTAATCCTGCCTCCACTGGAAACATTCCTGTCCCCGGGCGGGCGATGGCATCTCCTGTCCCGGCCCCGCGCTGTCTGGAATGCCCGCAATGCCCCAGCAGGGCCTATGATCCATGGTTCCTGGACCAGAATCCACATTCACATTCCCCAAGACATCACAGAATCCCAGAATGTCAGGGATTGGAAGGGCCCTGGAAAGCTCATGCAGTGCAATCCCCCCATGGAGCAGGAACACCCAGATGAGGTTACACAGGAAGGTGTCCAGGCGGGTTGGAATGTCTGCACAGAAGGAGACTCCACAACCCCCCTGGGCAGCCTGGGCCAGGCTCTGCCACCCTCACCCCAACAAGTTTCTTCTCATCTCTAAGTGGAACCTCCTGTGTTCCAGTTTGCACCCATTGTCCCTTGTCCTGTCACTGGTTGTCACCAGAAGAGCCTGGCTCCATCCTCCTGACACTCCCCCTTTCCATATTGATCCCCAGGAATGAGTCCCCCCTCAGTCTCCTCTTGTCCAGCTCCAGAGCCCCAGCTCCCTCAGCCTTTCCTCACACGGGAGATGCTCCACTCCCTTCAGCATCTTGGTGGCTGCGCTGGACTCTCTCCAGCAGTTCCCTGTCCTGCTGGAACTGAGGGGCCACAGCTGGACACAATATTCCAGGTGTGGTCTCCCCAGGGCAGAGCAGAGGGGCAGGAACATCACCAAGGGACCTGGGATGAGGCTTTGCCTTTTGTGCTTTCTTATTTCCTTCCTCTTCATCTATTAACACTCAGTCTTCATATCTGCTTATGAGCGAGCTCTGCTACTGCCAAGCTTCATTCATTACAAAAATGGGCACTATTTTATGTGCATTTCTTGTGGCTTATAAATATAAGAAATTATCTCAATTTCATCCTATAAGTGCATCAATTCTTAGGTTCCAGCTCCAAATCATGTCATTGTGTGCTGTGATGCCAGCAGCAATCCCAGCCTGGGTCAGGTGAAGCACTTGGAAGGTTCACATTAAAAGCTGGTTTGAGGGCAAACCACAGTTTGCTGAGCATTGTTGTATGTTTTTGAGGGGAAGATGAACACTGGCATGAGATTTGCTCAATGTATTTTCTTCTTTTCTATAGAATATTATGGGAAGGAGTCAGGATTTGATTCAGAAATATACAGAAGTAAGTCAATTCTTGCTATCATTATTTCTTTTATAGCCTGAAGCAACTTGATTGTTCTTTTTTCTGAGCTGTAGCTTTTCCTATTAGTCTGACTGCACCTGAAAAGTGCAAAGCTCAGGTACCACTCTAAACATATGACAATGAAAATGCTACAAGGAGGAAGGCTCTGGGAAGTCTCTTTATCACGCTGAATTTTACTCTTTTTTCATAGGATCCCTTAAGGCCAGAGAGGCAGATTTTGCTTTTCCACTGAAGCCCTTATTTTCAAGAGAAAAGGAGCCTTTCACCCTCTCCTGTTACTTCTCTTCTGATTTACTTGAACATCAACGAGACATTACCTGGTTCAGAGATGGTTTGTATGCAATAGATAAGTTTCTATACATATACCTATACGAACACACCATTTGAATTCATAGCTGTGATCTAATGTCCACAGAAGAGAATTAGGATCACAGAATCACAGAATCGACTGGGTTGGAAAAGACCTCCGAGATCATCAAGTCCAACCCTTGGTCCAACTCCAGTCCGTTTACTAGATCCAATCTCAGTTTAAAAACCTCCACCACCTCCCTGGGCAGCCATTCCAATGCCTGACCACTCTCTCTGCAAAGAATTGCTTTCTAATCTCCAGCCTCAATTTCCCCTGGCAGAGTTGAAGCCCATGGCCCCTTGTCCTATTGCTGACTGCCTGGGAGAAGAGCCCAATCCCCACCTGGCCAGAACTGCCCTTCAGGTAGTTCTAGTGGTTTTTGTGGCCAGAGTGCAGGACCCAGCACTTGGCCTTGTTGAACTTCATCCCATTGGAATCAGCCCATTTTTCCAGTCTATCCAGATGCCTCTGCAGAGCCCTCCTGCCTTCCAGCAGGTCGACACTCCCTCCCAACTTGGTGTCATCAGCAAATTTGCTGATGATGGTCTCAATCCCCTCATCTAAATCATCAATAAAGATGTTAAACAGGACTGGACCCACCACTGACCCCTGGGGAACACCACTAGAGACTGGCTGCCAGCCGGATGCAGCCCCATTCACCAGCACTCTATGGGCCTGGTCCTCCAGCCAGTTCTTAACCCAACAGAGAGGTTCAAGATCCTTGAGCTGCTCTTGGCTTTTCTCAAGCTACAGATGTTATTAGTTAATTTGTATGTTTTCCTCATTTGTAAAATGTTTTGGAGGAAATGACTTAGTCCTGAGTTCTTTACTCCTCCTCCTGCTTCCCAGGTGAGTTGCTGCAGAGCTCTGAATGTCGGGAACTGAAGTACCAAGACCAGGAGGCTTCTCTGACGGTGTCATGCGCTTACAAAGAAGATGAGGGATTCTACACCATCCGCGTCCCCTCGCTGGATGGATATAAAGAGCAGACCACTTACGTGTTCATTAGAGGTATACGCAGGATTCTGTCTTGCTTAGAACAAAAGCTGCTTTCCTAATACTTTGGCCTAAAGAAATTCACAACTTCATGCACAAGAAAACGTCTCCCAATTGTATGGATACAATTATCAAAATGTCCAAATCTCATTCTCAGTAGTGATTTAGGCAGTAGAAAATACGACTTGTATTACTGGGAAGTAGGCCCTTACACACTGAAAATGAAGCTATTGAGTGAAAATTTTGGTACAGAGAAGAAAACAAACCAAACCGCTTGGTGTTTCTCTAGATGCCGCAGCAGAAACAGCTGGTGCACCTGGAGCCCCACTCAACGTGAAATGCCACGATGTAAATAAAGACTGTTTGATGCTGTCTTGGGTAGCACCCAGTGACAACGGAGGCAGTCCCATCCTGGGATACTACATTGAAAGGTCTGTATATCAAAAAAACCTCATTATTGTGTTGTGGAAAAACCATGAAGGGACTCCATGGGCTGCGTTTCATTTCAGGTGTGTTGCTGGGTCCGAGGATTGGGTCCCATGCAATGAGAAGCCCGTAAAAACCTGCAGATACCCCGTCGTGGGCCTTGCTGAAGGACAGACGTACCAGTTCCGAGTAAAAGCTGTCAATAAAAACGGCATCAGTCACCCTTCAAAAACCAGTGATCCCGTTACAACGTACGATCCCAGCAAGGACAAGAGAGTGACAGGTTTGTACTAAAACCAGGAAAATGTGCTCCTTAAGCACAATGTGAGGCTGCAGGTAAAACTGAAAGCAGTTTGTCCACATTCTCCTCATTTGCACAAATATCATCGCAACACACTGCCATGCCCTGCCTTTGCTGAACCCGCCCTAATGCAGTTCTGGATGGAAAAAGATCAGAATACCAGTTATGACATTTCATTGTATGTGTGATGAAACGTATACAATTATCCATATAACAAAATGATACAGTCGCGGGCTCTTTTTTGACAAGCACCTTCTCTTGGTGGCTAACATTGCCCTGTTTGACATTACAGTTATTCCATACGACAAAGGCAGGACGATAGAAATTTTCAAGGATGACCTGGAAGGTAAGTGTGAGTTTATACTGAGCCATTCCCTCAGAGAGAAACGACTGCCATACAACAGTGAGATCTGTAATAACGTGACTCGGACAAAACACACTTGGGAAAATATATGGTGAAACATCACAGTAAGCTCCATAAGGAGCAGAATCTATCCTAAACAGCACAGCCTTTTACAATAATTTTGATTTGCCTGCATGTTCGCAAAGGGTTTAAGTCTCCTCCTTTATATTGAACAATCTTACTTTACAGTGGGAAAACATATTCCATTTTAAAACAACTCTTTTTCCTGCCACATTACAGCTATAACAGCCTATTCTGACTTCCCATAGGACATATCAAAATTCCCTTGCCACCCACCAATGTTCATGCAAGTGAGGTCAGAGAAGATTACGTGGCTTTGGCCTGGGATGAACCAGATCCAAGAGGCAGAGAGCCACTGCATTATTATGTGGAAAAGGTAAGAAAATAATATCACGTAGAAGGGAAATTGCAGACCAGAATAACTGATCTCTCAGCTGGTCTATAGCACAAATTAGGCTGTTCACTGTGTTGGCAACTGGAGAACTACAGCCCCACAAACGGTTCATCCAGCCCCTCTCCAGCTCCTCGGTTTACCTGAGCTGTGGTCCTGACTCTGGACACCAACTCAAGCAGTAACGATTAATAAAGAATAAACAAGTAAGTTTTACACCCCAGAACAGGAGAAGAGTTTTAGCTGGAAGACTCTCCCTGCTCTGTGGACCCTTCAGTGTGGAAAAGCTGTGAAGAACTGCACAGTCGTTCACTTTCCTATTCCCCACTAATCATTTTGCTGGTTAATTAGTATCTTCTACCAATCTCCTTTCGCACATACGCCTTTCCCACCTGCTGGACCATTCCTGCTGCAAAGGGGCCCTCTGTTGCCAAGGAAGACAAGCTTGGGTATATCAACAAGAAACACATAATTTACATTTTTGGTTTGCTTTCAGTTTGTTTGGGTTGTTTTATAAAAACTACTTTCCTTAAAGACCAGCCTTGTTATTGCTCAGGAGGGTTTTAAGCTTGATTTACAACATGAGTTGTAAATCATCACGTTTTTGTTACAGATGATTGTAGGCAGCAACTCCTGGCAAATGGTTAATCTGGATACGCCAGCTAATTCCCCAAGATTTGCACTCTTTGATCTCGTTAAAGGAAAATCGTACTGTTTCCGTGTGCGATCTGTTAACAAGTATGGAATCAGTGAGCCATCCCTGCCCAGCGAGCCCATAACTGCTGGAGCAACACTGGGTAATTATTTCATTAATATGCTCTATACAAATGATATGGAAAAGGAGATATACTATGAAAGTAACGTATGGGTTCCCCCGTCCCCCCTTTCCTTTAAACTTCATGGTATATGATTACGCAGCAGTTGCTTTGATGCCAGGAAGTCTCTTAAAGCCTTAAATCCTTGTTTAATTACTTTGCAGTTGGTCAGTGCAGTGTAAATCTAGCCGAGCAACACTGGGGGAATTAAATTTAATAAAATAAGAAACAGTTGAAGCCTGTATTTAATCCAAGCATGCATCCAGCACTGTGTAAGAGAGAGGTGACCCAGACCAGCGCTGGAAGGAACGGTAGGGCTGCCGAAGCCGCCTGTTTCTGGGGGTTTCACACAGAATAGCAGATTTGTTGTTTTCTTCCCAGACTGAGATGACAACACTAAGAGACGCAAAAGCTCATGTTTCCATTATGCAGAAAGATGAGCAATTTTTCTTTTATATATTTTCATATTAAAGCTGCCCTTGTGTCATTTTTTCTTATGAGGGAAGTGGGTCCCATTTCATAATGGAGTTACATGAGATTTACCAGATGAGTCTCGTTTCTCCCCTGCTTCAGAGAAGGTTCAGTAGGTGTTACTCTGTACAAAACAATGGGCTGTAAGAGAGAGAGAGACGAGATATGGCAAACCCCCAAAATACAGGCTGCAGACTGGGACAATGTCTATGGGATTTTGGCATGAACAAAGGTGAATGGAAAAGGTGAATACATCAAACAGGCCAACTCATTTATAATATTTTCTTCCTCACAAATTTTAAACCTCCCCACTTTGCTCTGCTTTTTTCTTTTCTCAGCTACTCTGCCTCCACCATCTCAGGTTTTAGCTTTCAGAGACACCAAGACATCTGTTGTTTTGCAATGGGATAAGTTAAAGGATGGTCTGGAGCCTCTCGGCTATTACATCTATTGTCGGGAGACAGGGACAGAAGAATGGGAAACTGTCAATAACAAGCCTGTGACATGTAACGAGTGAGTTCAGCTCTTACATTTGCTGAGGGAAGACAGGGTGCCAACGCAGATTCTTCTGTTCATGGCTGGAGTCGTATTTCAGATAAAAAAAGAGCTTCATGGCACAGCCGGGTTTGCACGCACACAAACCCCACAGCCTCTTGTAGAACTAAGTGTTGCTCAGACTCTCAGTTTTGCATCCCAAGCCGGACTGATGGCAAAGTCTGGGTGTATCTCAGAGACTTGGGCTCTGCAGAAGGTACCAGCAGAACCACGTTCCCCTTTATCACTTGCCTTCCAGTACAGTAAACTGGTGTCACTCATATATGATTTAGAAAACCCCTCTAGCTGTGGGGGTCACATGTCAAACAGAAAAAGCCCATTAAAAAGTCCTATTTATTCTACTGACAATGCCAGCCCGCGGTGTGACACCTCTCTACCTGATCTGGACCTACTGGATGATTTATTGGTGGCCGTTTTATGTGACACAGTACACTTTGATTTCTAACGGCAAATAATGATTTTGTAAGTAACAATGCCTTATTAAAATATATCGCTGTCTGTTCAAAAACCTGTTTACCTGTACTTTGAACAGTCAAACACAAAGTCATTAATTTGCTCTCCTAGATTTACTGTTCCTGGGCTGCAGCCTGGAAAAGAATACGTGTTTTGTGTGAAATCTGTCAGTGAGGCGGGACTAAGTGAGAGCTCACCAGAAACAGACCCTATCGTTGTCAGGCCAGCTGTTGGTAAGTAGTAACCTATACATACACATACACACAAAAATTAAATCCCTTAAAAATGTATCTATCACGTATAGCTGTTATTGCATGTAGTGGTAATAATGTTGAGCAGGCAAGCAAAGCAAAGCAACAGGGAACCGATTTTCTTGTACCCTGCAGCTTCTGCCATCAATTATACTTGTCAAGGGTGGACAGAGTTCATTAGGATTTTGGCTTAGCAGCATGTTCCATTTTCAGTATTCATTTAGCGCTGGTACAAGTGACCATTTTATACCAATTATGCTGGCATCTTGCAATCAGCATTGCAAATTTCTCCAGGGCAATTACAAAATCCTCCCAACCACATTAGCCAGTATCTAACCCTCCATCGCCTCCATTACATCGACGCGCTGTTTCTGTCCTTTCTATCAGACAAATCGTAAAGTAACATGCAAGAAACATCCTGAGACACATCCGTGACTTTTCCTCTGACTTCCAAATTAGAATCTGGTCATTTTCAAATACTATTACACTGCAAAAGTGGTATCAGGGGGCCTTAACACAAATCAAATCACATCTGCTGTGAGCAAACATATTTCCTTGGCCCAGTTTATCCCGTACCTACACCTCTCTCCCTGATCCCCCGATCCCAAACCCGCACTGAACAATAAATACCGTGTTTTCTCTCTCCTTTTGCAGCGTGTCCATCGGCACCGCACGGGTTTGTTCTTCTCAGCTGCGGGAAGACCGACATGACCATCGGCTGGAAACCCCCGAAGCGCAAGGGAGGAGCAAAGATTCTGGGTTATTTCCTCGATCAGCACGACCCGTCTGAACCAGACTGGCATGAAGTCAATATTCAGCCAATTCCTCAACGCGTTTACACGGTACTCAGTTCAGATATTATACCGTCCTTCTTTAAGCGTAGGTATAGCAGGGTTGAGCTGTTTCTCCTGTACTTCCCCTCAGCCCAAACTCTCTTCCCACCCTCACAAGACCAGGACCACGCAGGGCTGTACCATTAATAATAATCTGCTTGCATTTCTGAACCCAAAGGTCAGCAACCTGGAAGAAGGTCACCTGTACGAATTCCGGGCCTGTGCCATGAACATGGCTGGTGTCGGGGAAGTATCTGAACCCAGTGACTTGTTCAAATGTGAGGAATGGACAATGCCAGAACCAGGTATCTCTCCTGTAAAAACAGCCAGAAATATATTACCAGGTATACTAGTTATCTGCTCGCTCCTCTGTGAATCTGAGAGACTTCTGAATACTATAGGTCTGTACAAGGGTGGCTGCTGGTATAGAAAAGCACACGAACTCTTCTAGGGAAGCCTGATTCAGACGTAGTCTATTACTCCTGCGTTGCACAGATACAGCACTCAGGTATTTTTAGTGTTTCCAGACAATGAAGAACCTGTATTGAATATCTCAACGCCTTTGTACATTACACCAAAGCCAATAACATTAAACCAGCTGACACACACTAGCTTCTAAACCCACCTCTACAGTTAATGAGCACAGAAAGCATCCCCTAGGGACCCACTATTCACTTGTTACCTGAAAACTCGCTGGTTTCTGATCTCAGACTCAAAGTTGCGTTTTTGAATGTCGCTGTTTGACAGCCGACCCTTCTCCGAACAGGCCCCCCTTACGACGTGAGGTGCAGTGAAGTGAGAGACTCGTCCCTGCAGCTGCGTTGGGAAGCACCACAGTACACGGGAGCCGGTCCCGTTACAGGGTATTACGTGGAAATGTGTGAAGAAGGCTCAGAAGAATGGAAACAAATAACCCAGAGGCCCATAGCCACCACCCACATGAAGGTCTGTATATGCACCTGGTATCCAAGTGTTGCTTCTCATCCAGTCTGATGTTAATTAATTCATTGTTTCCTGCAGGTTTCAGGTCTGGAGACAGGGAAATGCTACATTTTCCGAGTAAAAGCGCTGAACAAGGCTGGAACTGGACCTCCCTCGCTGCCCTCAGACCCCGTGGTGGCTAAAACCAAACCCGGTACGAAATTCAGAGTGATGGGATTGTGCAAGTCAGTAAACACCGTGATGATTCTGGTAAAAAAATACTTCACAAAACATCAGCTGCATGTTTCATAGCAAGCAAGAACCTCAGTCAAAATAAAGATGAGCAAATCAAACCGCCAGATGAATTTACTCCAGCTGTACACTGGCTTTTTTTTCCTTTTTCCATTATTTTCTGAGTTCGATGCCCAGAAGCTGAGCCCTGATCTCTTGTGGTAAGGAATGTTTTGCGGATTGTTTTTTTAATCATACAGGCACAAATGAAATTGAACTTGGGGTCGATGAAGAGGGTTTCATTTATATGGCTTTTGAAGCTCCTGAAAAGAACGATTCCTCTGAATTTATCTGGTCCAAGGACTACGAAGGACCACCAGACGCTGACAGAGTTCAGATTGAAGAGAAAGGCAATAAGTGAGTAGATAATGTACACTGAGAACACTAATGAAGAAAACAATAACCACTGAGAAAAACGTGAAGCCAAATGTTTCCCTCTCCTCTCAACACACAGCTAAAATACATGTACACTACTGAACTTCTGCAAATCTCTGTCCCTGATTCTCAGCTTTGGTGTCTGTGAAATGGGACATTCAGTGCAGGTTTCAGGTCACAAAAGGGAAGCATCGGCCATCATATTGCTAATGTTTTGCCTTGTTCCTCAGTGTCACACATAAGCACTGTATCTGATATCCCAGGTGTATCAAATATATTGCATTCTGTTACAGAAAGCATACTTTTTGAGGAAAATATAATTTTTCTTCTTATTTTTATTTCTAAGATCTAAGCTTATACTGAAAGACCCATCGGAAAAGGATCTGGGTGTATATTCGGTGGAGGTCACAGATGTAGATGACGACATCTCTGCCAGCTGCACTTTAACAAAAGAAGGTAAAAACTAATAACTGACAAGAACAAAAATCTAATGTGCTATGATTTTCTAATATTAGATCTTTAGAGGAAAGTTCCTTGTAGAGGAATAGTAAGTGATGATGACTGTGGCATCGTTAGGAAGATGTTTCCCATTCACTGAAGGCTCAAGGGCAGCTTCTTTTACAGTCCCCTAAGGAAAGATTCCATTCTCCAGGAAGGGCATTTTTTCCATTACAGTTCAGATTTCACACACAGCTACATCACAATGATTTAAAACTTCTTTAACGTGTTTCTTGAATTGATATGACCAACATTTTTTCAGCCATAACTAAGAATTATCTCCACAACCTTTCCTAGTCCTCCCCACTACTGTTTTGTACTTATTTCTCTTCTTCTTCACATAAATAAAGCTCAGGAACAAATTAAATGAAATTAAAACCATTAGTTTGTTTTGGCCGAGCTGCACTAATCTACATGACTTGCTATTCTTTGCATTTCAGATCTGGACAAGTTATTGAAACGTAGCCACGAAATCAGGAACCCATGTAAGTTAAAGCAGTGAGAAGTCACTGTCACACGTCTGGACTTCACAGAATCAAAGAATCCCAGAATGTCAGGGGTGGGAAGGGACCTTGAAAGCTCATGCAGTGCAATCCCCCCATGGAGCAGGAACACCCAGATGAGGTTACACAGGAAGGTGTCCAGGCGGGTTGGAATGTCTGCAGAGAAGGAGACTCCACAACCCCCTGGGCAGCCTGGGCCAGGCTCTGCCACCCTCACCCCAAACAAGTTTCTTCTCATCTTTAAGTGGAACCTCCTGTGTTCCAGTTTGCACCCATTGCCCCTTGTCCTGTCACTGGTTGTCACCAGAAGAGTCTGGCTCCATCCTCCTGACACTCCCCCTTTAGATATCTGCAAAAATTAATGAGTCACCCCTCAGTGTCCTCTTGTCCAGCTCCAGAGCCCCAGCTCCCTCAGCCTTTCCTCACACGGGAGATGCTCCACTCCCTCCAGCATCTTGGTGGCTGCGCTGGACTCTCTCCAGCAGTTCCCTGTCTTTCTGGAACTGAGGGGCCACAACTGGACACAATATTCCAGGTGTGGTCTCCCCAGGGCAGAGCAGAGGGGCAGGAGAACCTCTCTGATCTACTGACCACCCCCTTCTAACCCACCCCAGGTACCACTGGCTTCCTGGCCACAAGGGCCCAGTGCTGGCTCATGGTCACCCTGCTGTCCCCAGGACCCCCAGGTCCCTTTCCCCTACACTGCTCTCTAATAGGTCATTCCCCAACTTACACTGGAACCTGGGGTTGTTCCTGCCCAGATACAAGACTCTACACTTGCCCTTGTTACATTGAATTCAATTTTTCCCTGCCCAGCTCTCCAGCCTGTCCAGGTCTCTGATGGCAGCACAGCTTCCAGCGTCACCACTCCTCCCAGCTTGGTGTCATCAGCAAACTTGCTGACAGTCACTCTATTCCCTTGTCCAAATCATTGATGAATACATTGAATAATACTGGCCCCAGTACTGACCCCTGAGGCATTGCACTAGATACAGGCCTCCAAGTGGACTCCGCCCCATTGACCACGACTCTCTGGCTTCTTCCCTTCAGCCAGTTTGCAGTCCACCTCACTTCGAAAGGGGAACCCTGACATAACCCTGTGGTTTGCCTGTGAATCCCCCTCCGTGGTTGTCTCTGTTTTCCAGTGATCAAGCTGATATCTGGCTGGAACATCGATGTTCTAGAGAAAGGAGAAGTGCGGCTGTGGCTGGAGGTTGAGAAGCTGTCACCGAACGCAGAGCTGCATTTAATCTTCAACGACAAGGAGCTGACAAGTACTCCAGTACGTTCTGGTTTGGTTTGAATTCTGACTTACTTTCCTCCTGCTGAACAGGGAGATGGAGCAAATAGGTACGTTCCCGTTTTGATGCGTGTTTTTGGAAGACTCTCAGGCTCGGTTTTCCCCACATAAACCGAAAGCCAAACCAATTCTCAGGTCCTAGTACCGAGCCAGGCTGCAGCACTGACACTGTTAGTACAAGCCAGTGCTATATTCCCCTGTGCCATGGCCAGCAAAACCTTCAGTGGTGACACTCAAAGAGAATGTCCCCTCCTCCCTATGTGGCTTCCCTATTCTCCACCTCCCCCGAGAGGCTCCACTGACCATCTTTCCCTTTTCTAAGGGAATTTCCTGACAACAAACCTCAGCCACGTGTAATTCAGCTGATACTAGAAACACCCCTGCGCAGGACCGAGAGCCTTCTCTTGGATGAATGAACTCATTTAAATGGATGCTAAAGCTATAAGCTTTCCACCCTGCCTCTTTGAACTAAATGCAGACAAACCTCATTAATTCTAAGAGCAGATGAAAGTCATTTATTTCTCAGTCTGAAGTACTGCAAATAAAACCGCATCATGTGTTGCAGTGCACTCCAACCCTCTGACACATTAAAAAAATGTTTTAGCCTCTTCCTTGTCTTCCCATATCAAGTTAATATTATAACATTTAAAAAGTATTTGGAATGACAGGACCGGAGGGGAGAACAGTTGAGAATGAAGAACAGGATCAATCATTGGCCTGTCAGTTAAATGCAGTGGAGCGATGCCAGGACAACAAAAAGAACAGATAGAACTAAGGGAGAGGACTAGGCCAAAGAATTTCAGAGCTGTTATTGCCATGTTGGGGATTTTTAAAGCAACATGTAGCAAACTTATTGAAGGCTTCATCTGTTGTAAGAACTGTCTTTTCCACACTGGAGAACTGACACCGTTATGCACGATTACAACGTGTTTGTCAAGCTCTTTGTAATGATAATATTTGCTTAGAGCAAACAAGGCAGTAAGGCATAATGACGGTATTCATGGTTCGGCATCTGGCAGGTTTCAGGGGTGTAGGTAGAAAAGGTTCAGCCATGCTCGCTTCATCTCAATAGAGTGGCAACATTACTCATCACTGCCCAAGTATGCAATTACATGCCACAGATGGGTTATTAAGTGGAACAGTTCTATTATACTACACATCATAGAGTTTCTGGTAAGGTGCAAGGTCTAGAATATCCAACAAGAATGAATGTTCTGTGTTACGTGGTTTTAACAGAAACTTCTTCCCAGAGAAAAGTTCTTTTGTAAGCAATTCTACTGTTCTACTTACACAAACAAATAACAGATGAACCCCAGAATACAGAATATCAGAGTGCTCTGGCTTCATTAGTGAGTCCTGTCAGACAAGGGCAGTATATAAGGATTCATACAGAACAGGACTGTAGCGTCTGAGTGTTGCAGAAGACGCTGTGCCAGGATTGGGTCTTGAAACTGTTCCGCTGTGGAAAAAAATGATTCAGTTTCTCATATTTGCTTTGTTTTACACAGACACATAAAATAAACTTCGTCAAAGGAAAAGGTCTCGTGGAACTGATAATCCAGAATTTCTGCGATGACGATAAAGGGACATACACAGCCCAGCTGCAAGACGGAAAAGCTAAAAATCAATTCACCCTCATTCTTGCGGATGAATGTAAGTGGAAATTCAGGATCAAATATAGACTGCCATGCCCAGTGGAAAGTTTTCTAGGCACTTCAGGCTCCAAAGTATTTCTGACAGTTATAATGGCACACTGAGAATGGGGAGAACAAATATTTATTCTATCACACATTCAAGTCCAGAACTCATGGAAGAAATTATCTGAATTTCTCTTTAACATAAATTGAAGCTTTTGATCTCATAAATAGGGTCCTTGATTATAAAAATGGTCCAAGGCAAAAGATCCAGTGGAATGCTTAGGGTTTTTTTTCAAATGTTTTACATATTATCTTGCTATGACAAACTGTCTGTGGGTGATACTACTGTGGGTGTCTATTCTAGGCCACCAGATCAGGGTGAGGAGGTTGATGAGGCCTCTGCAGACAGCTGAGAGCAGCCGCACAGTCACAGGCCCTGGTTGTGGTGGGGGATTTGAACTTCCCTGGTGTTTGTTGGAAGGACCGTTCAGCCAGCCACAGTCCAGGAGGTTCCTCCAGTGCCTTGAGGATAACTTTGTGATGCCAAGGGTGGAGGAGCCAACTAGAAGAGGAGCACTGCTGGACCTCATCCTCACTGACAAGGAGGGGCTGGTTGAAGCGGTAAAGGTTGAGGGCTGCCTTGGTTGCAGTGACCGTGAGATGGTGGAGTTCAGGATCTCATGGGGCAGGAGCAGGATAGCAAGCAGAATTGCAACCCTGGATTTCAGCAGAGCAAACTTTGGCCTTTTCAGGCAATTGGTTGGGGAAATCCCATGGGCAAGGCTGCTTGAAGGCAAAGGGTCCCAAGAGAGCTGGTCAGTGTTCAGGAACTGTTTGTACCGGTCACAAGATCAGAGCATCCCGACACGTAGGAAGCCAAGGAAGGGAGCCAGGAGACCTGCGTGGTTAAACAGGAACTGCTGGGTGTGCTCAAGTGGAAGAGGAGAGTTTCTAGATCATGGCAGGAGGGGCTGGCCACTTGGGGAGAATATCAGGCTGTTGTCAGAGGGTGTAGGGAGGCAACTAGGAAAGGAATAGGCACTTTATGGAGAAATTCAGCACACGCTGAGTTCAGGATATAGAATCAGTTTGATGAATTGTGCTCTAGAAGTGCCCATTTGTCTTTACTGACAATGAAGGAAGTAGAGATCACTAAAATTACATGTGGATGTCTAAAACTGAGGTAAATTTTATGTTCTCTGACTTCTGTGTTTCTTACTTTTTAAGTATTTTAATGTCAGCATTTCTAGCCTAACTTTTTGCACAGTCAGAATTTCTGTTTCATTCCCTAAATGCATAATGGTCAAGTCTTCAAAGACCTTTTTGTTTTAACTAAATAAATGTCAGGTTCTGAGCAACCAGTAGAATGAAAGAATGATGGTACTAACATGTTCAGGGTTCTTAGCAGGTACCAGAGGTAACTGATGCACTAGAGATGTACAAACAAGTATCACAGCTCTAACCATAACACCTTTCGTGATCAGTAATTTCTGACGTGTTACACTGAGAAAGAGTGGGGGTTTTTCTGACTTTGACCATTGCTGTCCCCACAGGTTTTGCTAAAGTTGCAGAGGAGGCTGCTGCAAAACGGAGAGAATGGAAGAAAAAGCAGGGTAAGATCAGCTGAAGGTTTATGACTCGCCACAATGATGCTGAGAGTAAGGCAAAACCACAGCAAAGCTGTTGCACTGCTGGGACTCAGCACTAGATGGAGGCATTTTCATAGGTAACACTTGAGAGATGCGGCAACGCTTTGCAAAGACGTTTTTCTTTTATAGGTCCACATTTCATAGAGAATTTGAAATGGAAGGTTACTGAGAACTGTGAAGTGCTCCTTACCTGCAAGGTACACACGGCCATGGGATGCAACTGTACAGTCCGAGTTCTTTTAGCATTAAATTTTAGATATACATTTTTAGGGAAGGGTATGAACAGTGCTCAGCCAAATGCTTATTTGCAGACCAATGAAAGTTAAGAGCCAGTATACCTTGGAAAGACATTTTAATAAAGAAGTTTCTAAGATTCTGCAGCAATTCTCTAACACATTCAGAAATAAAATGCATTTGGAACCCTGATTTCTAAATGTTGACTTTCAACAGGCAACAAACCTGAGAAAGGACACCAGCTTCCAATGGTTCTTCAATAAGAAAGCCCGAGCAGGTGGTGTGTTTGATCCACAGACTGGGATAGGAACGCTTTGTATTAAAAAGGTGAAAACATAAAACAACTCAGAGGCTTTGGTGATCACACAAAAATGCAAAAAAATACAGGTTGATCTTATTGATATTCCTTCTGTGCTTTGGGCAGCACCCACTTAATGAAAGATATTGAACGGACACTGGAAAAAGCGCAAAAGAAGAAACCATTTAACATTGTAGTCAGATCTGAATTAGGAGGAAGATTATTTTAACAGTGAGTGGCTGTTAAGAGTTTAACATGTCCTGAGTGGCTAAAAGGAAAGTGGGGGCTTTTCAGGTTTCCTGATCAGGACTGGCTGCCTATTCTGAATGAAATTTTATGGATTTTATGGCTTGACCTATAGAGAGGGCCAGAGAAGCAGATATAACAATAAACCCCTTGATATGTTAAATTTCTGTTGGGCAGGGGGTGGGTGTGTTTGGTTTTGTGTTGTTTTCAAATAAATATTGCACATGTACATATGTATTTGGTAGATAACCAAAGCAGATGAGGGCCAATACAAAGCAGTTGTTTCAGATGACCGAGGCGAGGACTACACCCAACTTGATCTCACAAAGGGAGGTAAGAGAACCTTGTATCAGGTAATAACACATATTCACACCCCTGCCTGGGATGCATTTTGGATTTAAAACCAAATTTAATACCTCTCTGCCACATTGTTAATGACCACAGGACCTATTACAGCAATAAAAACTCACATACAAAGTTACTGGTCAATTCTAGGCTGAATTACAACAACAGAACAGTTGTTAAAGACAACATCAAGTGGAAAAACAATTATATGTCACTGCAGATTCATATTTCACTTTTCAGTGTTGTGAATACACTCTGGAAATTGAAATACAAATGTGCAGTTCTGACATTCTAATGTCATTTACATATGTAGTCATTAACCAAGCTACAACCGCATTATAAATTCTGTCAAGCACCAGAGTTAACAGCTCAGTAATGTTTCGGTCACTTCAACTCAGCATCAATCTGAAGATTCTGCTTCCCAAGATTAAATCCTACCCTGACGTCTGGAACCTATCACTTAAACCTGACACAGAAATCTGCTTTCCGTGAGGCAGTCTGTTGCACACATTGAGTGCTAAGAAAGATAGAAGCATCTAAATTTAGTAAGAAATGCCCAGCAAGTAAAAATAAGTGAGTCAGTGGCAAAAACTCCACTTCCAGTAAGCTTTGCAATAGAAAAAGACGACAGATTTACTACTAGATATAAAACATCCTAAATATAAGAAAATTAAGTGGGTAGATCAGATGTGATTTGCTAAATATTGTATTTATAGACACTTAAATCTTTATGTCTTGGCAGCCTTTGAAGACCTCCTGAAGGAGCTGTGTCGGCTCAGTGGTACGTCATTGTCCCCCCACTCACACCATAATAACGAGGGGGATATATGGACACCCCAAGCAGAGCAAACTGCTCACGAGCTGTCCCTGGGTTTGGATCAATGGGTCAATATTTACCACCTCAAGTACAATACCACCCATTTACTGTTCCTTTCGTGTTAGAAGCACCTTCAAACTGTCAAGGAAGATGGTCAGTAAATAAACCAAGAGACATAAAACCCTCCGCACTTACAAACCAGCTCTGTGACCTTTATGTGCCAGCAGCTTGCTGCTTGGCACAGCACTTGCTGGGGGAATGCGGGCAATTTTTACTATTTCTGTCCATGAGACGTGTATTCCAGACCCAAGTCTCTACAGGAGAAGCTGACATTTTTCTCCCGGCTGCTGCCTAAAAGATACAGGGTCTTAAGGAGGTAGAATACCATCCAGCTTTCAGCTAGCCACATTCTCCAGAATGAAATGTTACTATGTTGCTTGGGATTTTTGTTTGTGTAACATGTAAAATTCTGCATCCTTGAACGTCCTCCTCAATTTCAGTCTTTTCATTATACTATTAGCTCTTTCTGCTACACCTCTGAAAATTCAGCCTACTGAAGAAGGCATCAAGATCTACACGGATGTGAAGTACTACTCAGACTACATGAAAACAACCTGGTATCACAAGTAGGTTCCCAGAAGATGTTTGTGAGGCTTCCAATCCCTAACATTCTGTGATTCAGTGAGTTTGTAGAGCTTTGGGGTCCCGTCTGAAAGCACAGCCAGATGCCCCATGAGACTTTCAGAAGTGACTGAGCACACAACTCTCCATGAAACCAACAGCGAGGTCCTGACTCTCACTGGTTATTCTAACCAGCATAGGTCTAAAAAACGTTAGCGTTCTAATTTACACGGCTCTGCTAAATACTATTGAAATTATATCGTTTGTTTACTTAGGGAGAAAAAACTGGAAAGCCGTGACCGACTAAAAGCTGGAAGCACAATGAATCAGATCTGGCTTCACATCCTGAACCCAACAGATGCAGATAAGGGAAAATACACCCTGGAGTTATTTGATGGGAACAAGTCTTACAAACTGTCAACTGACTTGTCTGGACAAGGTAAGCTGAGTCACACAATAATTCCATAGGAATGAGAGGTACCTGAGCTGCTTTCCAAGATTAAATCTACTAAGTCAAATAAAATAAATGGCAACTTTCCCTAAAACAATTCCATTCCTTGCAGCCTTTGAAGACGCCCTGGCTGAGCACAGAAGGCTAAAGTAAGTTCCTGCCTAAATATTTTCACAGCTAAATCTATTTGAGTGTCACATGCTGTATTGAGAATACAAAGCCTAATAAATAAAACCACTATAATTTTTTCTCTCTCACTTTCAGGGAAGCAGCAGTAGCAGAAAAGTGTAAGTAAATTGATTTCCTTCCTTCTGTGAAATGCAGCCAAGTGGTGCCCTGGTAAGTAAAACTGAGAGGTCATGTTTGTTCATTCCCAGGTCGTGCCAGGGTTGTCCAAGGTCTGCCAGATGTTGCCACCATCATGGAGGACAAGGTAACATTGAGTAACTGTTTGTGTAACTGGCCCCGGCACAGACATAGAAGAATAACTGATGGGGAGAAAACCACTTGTTTCCACCTCCTGGATGTTCCCAGGAGCTTTTCTGAGCAACTGCAGTTGCCCAAGGTGTGAAGTGGCTCCTTCCACAATACCTGGATTTGCCACTGTATCGGTGGTGCTTCCAAACCCGCATGTGCTGCTGCACAGAGGTGCTCCCTGCGGCACAGAACCTCTCATTTTGTAGGGCGCAGATATTACTGCTTCCTAGGTCTAGCCAGATCCTTTCTGTTGTCGTCCCATTTCACAGGATTCGACTAAGGCCTTTAAGTGCTGGACCTGATTTTCCCATCATATAAACTTGCTGCTTACACTTGAGTCATGTTCCCCTTTACTGGTACACAGGCAGAATAAAAATCCTGTAAAGTAACTGCAAATTCACCATGTGCCTATTTAACTGTCACTTCACAGTGTAGCTATAAAAAGACAGTAACGCAAGTATGAGTCAGGCCCAGTGAATTCAGTCACGTTCATATTGCTTATACTGGAGGATATCAGGAAAAGGAGCGGACAGTCCTGGAATCTCCCCTACTGAAAATCTAAGAGAATTTCCAAAGTGTTTTATTACTACGGTTGTGAAAGTGACCCCAAAGTCATTAATGTAAGAACTTTCTAGTTCCATAGCAGCTACAAGAAACAGCAACAAAATTTAATTAAGGCCCTTCATTTGCTTGGAGCCACGAACCAGACAATCAATTCAATGGCATTGTAAACTAGCAACTTTTCAAATAATCACTTTAAATACCAATCACCTTTCAGGAATCATTCTCACTTTGTAAAACAAAGATATCAGAGAAAAATGTTGGTTACTTGAGGAATACAACAGAGTCAATTAGTTCATATCAGACTGGAATAAAGAAGTTATAGATAAGCAACCCCTGTGGATTTTTACTGACGTTGATTTCTATTTTTCTGAATTTCTCATCAACTGAATTTCCTTGCTCATTTATATCTTCATAATCCATTTCTGCTATCTGTTTCACAACAGACCCTGTGTTTAACTTGCTGTGTCTCTGGAGAACCTTACCCAGAAATCACTTGGTTCAAAAACGAGAAAGTTATCGTCTTTAAAGATCGCTACAAAATGGATGTGAAGGGGACAGTTGTCACAATTACCATAGAGAAAGTCTGCAACGAAGACACAGGAAAATACAGCATCTATGTCAAGAATAAGTACGGTTCTGAAACAGGGCAGGTCACTATCAGTGTCTATAAGCACGGAGAGATACCAACAGGAATGGAAGAGTAAGTCCCAGGTGGGATGACAAAGAAAAAGCCTAAATGAATTGGTCAAGTATGTCTCATTGAATTTAAAAGGAATTTCACTCCTTCGGATTCCTTTCTATGTCTCTGCCCTAAAATCCAGGCTCATGTCTCCATTTTTTTCTGGTAATATTTTAGTATTTTTATTTTGGTAGTTGTTAGAAAACAATTCCCACGTGTGTGCACAGGTGCGTGGGTACACATGCACCTTCACCTTACAGAGAAACTCTTTCCTAGTAAACCTGTGCGGGAAACGCCAGAGGATTCACACACGAGAACCAGGATTCCAGTGGAGTTTTTCTGTAGTAAATCACTATGTATTACTGATTATCTAGTAGCTGACATATACGCTTGTGTGTGTATTATTAAACTTAAACCCTTGATGACTCCTCAGCACTGTTGTCCGGTACATCCATCTTGAAATCAGGTGGGAATTTCCCCAAGTTCCGTGCAGAATCAGGGCCCTGCAGCACACACCTTTACAAACCCAAGCCATCCAGGAGGAAAACACGGCAGTGACTTTTTCCAGCTTGGCTCTTTATAGAGAAACACATTCCACTGCTATATGCACACTGATACACAGTAAGAGGAGAGTTTCTAGATCATGGCAGGAGGGGCTGGCCACTTGGGGAGAATATAAGGCTGTTGTCAGAGGGTGTAGGGAGGCAACTAGGAAAGCTAAGGCCTCCTTAGAATTACACCTGGCCAGAGGGGTCAAGGACAACAGGAAGAGCTTTTTCCAACACGTGGCACATAAAACTAACAGCAGAGGCAATGTAGGCCCACTGATGAACGAGTTGGGTGCCCTGGTGACAGAAGATACAGAGAAGGCAGTTACTGAATGCCTTCTTTGTCTCTGTCTGCTCTGCTGGAGTCTGTCCTGAGGAGCCCCGTAGCAGGACAATGGAGGAGTTTGCCTGGGTTGATGAGGACTGGGTTAGGGAGCAGTTGGGCAATCTGGACATCCATAAATCCATGGGTCTAGATGGGATGCACCCGCGGGTGCTGAGGGAGCTGGCTGAGGTCATTGCTGGACTGCTCTGCATCATCTTTGCCAAGTCTTGGGGAATGGGAGAGGTGCCTGAGGACTGGAGGAAAGCAAATGTCACTGCAGTCTTCAAAAAGGGCAAGAAGGAGGAGTCGGGGAACTATAGACCAGCCAGCCTCACCTCCATCCCTGGGAAACTGATGGAACGACTTCTCCTTGGTGCCATCTCAAGGCATATCAGGGATAAGAGGGTCATTAGGGACAGTCAACATGGCTTCACCAAGGGAAAGTCGTGCTTGACCAACCTCATTGACTTTTATGAGGACATAACAAGGTGGATGGATGATGGCAGAGTGGGGGACGTGATCTACCTTGACTTGAGTGAGACATTTGACACAGTCTCCCACAGCATCCTCACAGCTAAACTGAGGGACTGCGGTCTGGATGACCGGGTAGTGAGGTGGACTACGAACTGGCTGAAGGGAAGAAGCCAGAGAGTTGTGACCAATGAGGGGGAGTCCAGTTGGAGGCCTGTATCTAGTGGAGTGCCTCAAGGGTCAGTACTGGGGCCTATATTATTCACTATATGATTCGGACAAGGGAATAGAGTGACTGTCAGCAAGTTTGCTGATGACACCAAGCTGGGAGGAGTGGTGACACTGGAAGCTGTGCTGCCATCAGAGACCTGGACAGGCTGAAGAGTTGGGCAGGGAAAAATTGAATGAAATAGAACAAAGGCAAGTGTAGAGTCTTGCACCTGGGCAGGAACAACCCCAGGTTCCAGTATAAATTGGGGAATGACCTATTAGAGAGCAGCGTAGGGGAAAGGGACCTGGGGGTCCTGGTGGACAGCAGGATGACCATGAGCCAGCACTGAGCCCTTGCTACTCAGGTATTATAATATGCAAATGTAGTTACAAAATTGGCTCTGTGTGAATCTTCTTTAAAATTACATACTGAAAAAGAGTTGTGAATTTGTAAGAAAAAGTTCAGCATTGGTTTTCTATTAAAACAGAAGAATTACTGACCAATATGGGGTAATAAAAGTTAACTTAGAAAGGTCACCAACCCCTGGGATACAGGCTCCATCTGAATTAAGCAATGTAATTGCAAGACACATAATCTCATGAATATCTTCCAAAATCAACAGTTGTGCTTGCACAGACAGCAAGAAATATCACTCACCAACTATAACAAGTGAGAAAAAAAAAATACATCCCATTTACTTCTTTCATTTCGGTCTCCAAGCAACCTTCCCTATTTTATTTTACCTTTAATCTCCTATGTATGCAGTGATTATTAGAAAAAATAATAATAAACCAAATTTAATACAAATTTAGATACACATTACTGACATCTACTGGATAAAGCCGTAAGTAACTGTCCCATTCCAACATGATTTTTCCTGTCCTCAAGCAATTGGAGGCCCACAATTTTGGAAGAAATAGCTGTTAATTTTATTTTATTCCCACCATTTAAGGTCCAAGTGCCCATATTGTGGTAATTAGGAAGCTCCTGCTGTAAGACAGTAACTACCTCACACCTATTGTATAAGATGCCATTTTATCCGAAGAATTCTGTCCAAAACAAGACGTGAACAAAAAGACAACAGATTAATCCATGCACACTTCACAACAATTACCCAAGTTCAGTAACCCACAACAAACATAACATCCCAAACCAGTTGGTCAAGGTAAGACTTCCAACAAAGCAAAATGAACTAGAGGTTATGATCATTAAGAATAAATAAATGATTAATAATTGTTACTCCACGGTTAATAATTAGCCTGTCATCTCACGGTTTGGGCTGGCCTTTCCCTTTCCATAAATAGCACCTGAATAACCAGGCAGAGCCCTCAATTTCCTGCTACCATCACCACTCTAAACCGCGTTCCAGCATCCAGAATGGCCTTCAGTGGCACCTGGCAGGTCTATGCTCAGGAGAACTATGAAGAGTTTCTGAAGGCTCTTGGTAAGTGTCCAGTTACTTTTGAAATCATTTGCTCAGATTGCAAGAGATATATAACATCAAAATTTATACAGACTTAGATGGAATGGAACAATATACCCATAGAGAAGTGATGAATCCAAAACAAGATTTGTCTTTTAACTTGGGCATCACTTTCTCTTATTGGTTTGTATCTTTTGCACCCTTATCAGAGAAAATAATTTGTTATTTAATATCAACACACGACTTCAAAGAAGCCCTTTTTTGCCTTCTTTTACAGCACTGCCAGATGACCTTATCAAAATGGCCAAAGATATTAAGCCTGTTGTTGAAATACAACAAAAAGGAAATGACTTTGTTGTGACATCAAAAACCCCCAAGCAATCTGTAACCAACTCATTTACACTTGGAAAAGAGGCTGACATCACTACTATGGATGGCAGAAAGCTAAAGGTAATTTATTTCAGGAACGGGTGCATTTCTTTACTCATCCTTATACTTCAGTTTCTGTGCATGAGTGAAACTTGTTTGTACTGTTTCTATTAGCATACATATCTATCATTTCAACAAACATAAATCCTTCTTCTAAAACTCTTATTAAAATGCTGTGGTGTCCAGTTTAAATTAGCATTTCCGAATATGTAGTCCCCTACTTCCTCTAATTTAATTCCAAAATCTAACATTTTTTATAATTTGTAAATGTGCTTTGACAGTGTACTGTGAACATGGTAAACGGGAAGCTTGTGTGCAAATCAGAGAAGTTCTCTCATGAGCAAGAAGTTAAAGGAAACGAAATGGTGGAGGTGAGTGATACATTGAGAAAAACGCTGAATTACACATGAATTACAGAGACTTTGAGCCACTTAGCTCTGAAGAAATTTCCTAAAGTCTAAATGAGAAACAAGTTATGCATATAACCAGGACCTGGTGGACAGCAGGATGACCATGAGCCAGCACTGGGCCCTTGTGGCCAGGAAGCCAATGGTACCTGGGGTGGGTTAGAAGGGGGTGGTCAGTAGGTCAGAGAGGTTCTCCTGCCCCTCTGCTCTGCCCTGGGGAGACCACACCTGGAATATTGTGTCCAGTTGTGGCCCCTCAGTTCCAGAAGGACAGGGAACTGCTGAGAGAGTCCAGCGCAGGGCAACAAAGATGATTTAGGGAGTGGAGCATCTCCCGTGTGAGGAAAGGCTGAGGGAGCTGGGGCTCTGGAGCTTGGAGGAGACTGAGGGGTGACCTCATTAATGTTTACAGATATATAAAGGGTGAGTGTCAAGAGAATGGAGCCAGGCTCTTCTTGGTGACAACCAATGATAGGACAAGGGGTAATGGGTTCAAATTGGAACACAAGAGGTTCCACTTAAATTTGAGAAGAAACTTCTTCCCACTGAGGGTGGCAGAGCCTGGCCCAGGCTGCCCAGGGAGGTTGTGGAGTCTCCTTCTGTGCAGACATTCCAACCCGCCTGCACACCTTTCTGTGTAACCTCATTTGGGTGTTCCTGCTCCGGTGGGGTGATTGGACTAGATGATCTTTCGAGGTCCCTTCCAATCCCTAACATTCTGTGTATCTGTGATATATGTCTCCTGCAGACTATGACTTTTGGCGGAGTAACACTTGTCAGAAGAAGCAAGAGAGTTTAAACACAGATCACCTTCTTTGTGACATCTTTACGTATCTAGAATAAAGTGCCATTTCCAAAAGGTGTGATCTTTGTTATCTGAAAAAATAGTAGAGAAAGTAGTTATGATTTCTACTCTCCTTTCACATACACATCACTTCCCATTATTATAAGACTGTGCTTTCCCTGAGTAGACTTACAGATCCCTTCTATAGTCCAAGTGACAGAAATCTACCTCCCAGACAACCAAACCTGGACATTAACTGGAACGTTATGATTTATCATAATAATCTTTGGGAGCAGACAAAAGCTGATATAAATGCTTCTTCATTTCTTACATACTCAGTGAACATATTCAGCTTTAATTCCTTTGCCTAATAAAGTTTGGTCTTCTACTTAAAATCCTTTCTCTGTAACCTAGCCAGCAAAGAACGATTAGACATTTACTTAGCGACTCTGCACCACGTGTCTGTAACAGGAATAGACACAGTAATATTTTAAAAGCTATGAAGTATTTAACAGTCATAAAGTAATAACAGGAACAACTGCTCTTAAAATGAAGTACACAAGAGTACAATTAAACAAAAATGAGGCACTACAAGAGCAGAGGGAATTAAACATGCTTCCAATCTGCAACATATTCCCGATATTTGCTTGTCACTGTTCGAGTTTGTGAAGCTCAAGTACAAATAAACCATTTATGTTCAGATTATGTCTCTACTGCAGTATAAAACGCACAGTACCCATGCCTATAACCGTTTCTCAGTTCACTGCTGATTAGATCCTACTGCTATATTAGCAGTCCGATTTCATACTTATTTAAGTCACCGCAGATTTGTTAGAGTGTAAGACCCCCATGAAAAAAAGCTGCTGGACCAATTATGCCATTTGAAATCCTCAGGGGCTGTTTTAGTCCAATTAAGAATGTTGAGTCTACATCTTCCTATGCTGGGAGAAGAGCAATTTGTGAGTGGGGATGTTGTGTTTTAGTTATTAACACCTGCAACATGATATAAGCAATCTGGGAAGTGTATTCGTATTCTGGGATCAGGTTGTCCTCAGGAGGAGCTTTACTAGTGTAACCATGCAAGTCTCATTGCGTTCATTTTGCTTCCTAGGCAGCTCTAATGCTAAGTACAATTTGCAGGCTAAATTAAATTCCACGTGAATTACACATAAATAAGATCAACAGAACAGAAATGAAGACACTGCTTAAACTCAGGGAGAAAGCTGCTTTAAAACATCGGTACAGCAAAAAGCCATATAAGAGCCTGAAACAACCTGTGTTTGGAAGTTGCTGGGTAACTGCTGCCCAACTACACAATGAAACACCACAAAACAGCATTCAGTTCTTTTGATGACTTGTACAAGCAGATTTGTATATACACTGCACAAGGCAAAAAACTCAACCTGCTGTTAGTATACGTAACACAGAATAGCGTTAACTGTTAATATTAAACGCAGAAAACACTGTCAGAGACTCCCATCTCTTTCCTGCAGGGTCCTGAACACAGATCACTGACAATACAACCACCATTATTTTTTTTTCAGAAGAGCTGCTTATATAGTTGATATATACCTCCTGTGTTGGTGATCAAACTCCATCTGTCATTCAAAATCTGTAGAAATGCCTGGCAATTCCGAGTGTGCAACTGGCAGGACACGAACAGGAGTGTCCACCCACCAGAGTTTTCATTCATGTTCAGCCATTTAAAAGCAAAAATATGCTAGTGGCAGACAAACCTGCATTAACTCTTTCCCATCTGTAGCGCACTGAAAATCCCTCACACCAGCAATGATAGACACGCTGCTTTATTGAACTCTTCATCAAATCACCTATAACTGTTCACTCACAGATCTGCTGGTGAGTCACACAATAAGGTGTTCAGAAATCACCTCTCACCGTTCTCATCGCACAAACACCTTTAGTGAAAAAGGGCTGGTCCTTTGCATACAGCGCTTGCTCTACAGCTGTCTGATGAAAACTCCCGGGGCACAACAACACCGTCCACGTAGGAAACAATTATTTTGCAAATATAATAGTCTTGGGCAGGACCTCTCAGCAAAGCAAATTTTTTAATAACGATATTGCAACACCAAGTGTTGTACCTAAAGGTAGGCACATGTAACAGGGCAATAAGCCCCTGCTTATATCCCCCCAAAATCTCGGCCGCAATTTCCCCCCCCTGTTCCCCACTGGTTGGTACTTTGGGGTCTACAGACCACCCGACCTGCCTCAGTTTACATACAATATCCTTCCTCTTATCAATCTATTTAAGATATGGATTCCTGGTACTTTGGCTACCTTTCCCCCTAAATTAACTTGTAAATGCAGGTATGAGTATGCATACTATCAGTATATATTCCAGGAAGAGACTGTGTTTTATGTCATGGTTGAGCCGGACAAACAACATAGACCAAGTTCTCAAGTACAAACAGCAGTCTCCATTTATGGCCACAAACACCTTTTTATATAGCCTTATACCAGCTCAAGTGTCTTTTTGCTATTGGTTACAAGTTGCAGTAGTAACACCTCACTGGCTAACTCTGCTATCATCACTGTTGCTCTTTTACTCCCTTCTCTCTCACGGGTACACCTTAATATCTCCTTATACTCCTTTACTCCCATCTTTCTCACGTGTAGGCCTTAATATCTTCAAGGCTAATTTCTGTTACCATACCCTCCATCGGGAATCCATGGACCCACCACAGTCCCTCACAGTTTTACATTAAGGATTCATAGTCCGATATCTCTCAGCCCTTCCCCCATGCTGGGGTCAACATAAAAACAACAGTTCTTCGTTAAACGCTCCTTACAGTCAGTAACGGGCCAAGGGTGACAGCGTGAGGCTCCTTCTCTCCTCACAGCGAAGGCGCGGTCGCCATCTTGTCGCTTTTCGGCGGGAAAACTGCGCTGAGGGGACTGTGCCCACTGCGCCTGCGCATTCGTGCGCTCGCGGCGAGTAGAGGGCGCAGGCGCAGTGAGCGGAGAGCGGGATTTGGCGCCGGCCGCTCTCGCCGGAAGCCCCGTGGGAAGTCTCGCGAGAGCCGGTGGGGCGGGCGGCGGTGGCGCTGCGTGCAGCTCCGGAGGGGTCTCCTCAGCCGCTCGGTTCCCCGCAGCGCCTGGGCCCTGCCGCTCGTTCCCTCCCTCCCTCGTCCAACCACCGCCATGTCCCGTTACCTGCGCCCCCCCAACACCTCGCTGTTCGTGCGGAACGTGGCCGACGACACCCGGTGAGTGGGGGCGGGTGCCAGCGCGGGGGGGGGGGCGCGCAGGCTTTGGCGGGCTCGCTAGGCCGCGCCGGCGGCTGAGGCCTGAGGGGACTGGGGCTCTCCCGGAGCGACGGGAGGGGAGGGGGCGAGTCCAGCCTGCTCCTTTCCTCGCCTTTACGTTTCTCCCTGCCTTGCTTTCCTCCCCCTTTCTCCATTTTCCTCTGCCTCCTCGCCACGCTGCTCTATTTCCCCTCCTCTCCATGAGGGTCGGTTTCCAAACAACATCCAGCCAGAACAAAGCTGGGCCGGGAGAAAAGTGCAACTCTGGTCCCCGCCTTTTTGAGTTTGTCCAGCGGGAGACTGAGGCGGGATTTTTCACGACGAACCGCCGCCTTGGCAACGCCGCTGGAGTTTTTAACGGGCTTTGAAAGCGTTTGTTCCAAGAAGGGAGAAAACGGCGCCTTTGCTGCGGGTGTCCCCAAAATATTCCTGGTGTAGTTGGTTCCGTTAGGATGGTAATTGCTGCCAGTTCGGGGTGGAGGGTTATTACGTTAATTGTTGGGTACCATGTCCTCTTGTGACCCTCACTCACCGTAGAGGGGGAGAAACAATCCTCTTTCCTTCAGAATTGTGTTGTAGCAAAATTCTGTATGTGTATGTGCAGCAAAATAGTGAAATACCTTTTAATAAGGAATTGTTTTAAATTTCAAGGGCATATTGCACAGATTTTTATTTACTACCTAGATTTTTTTAAAATAAACTGCCGGATTTCTCCATTTCTTTTTTACAGTTAATTGTGTCCCTCTTGTCTTTATCGTCTGTAAAACATTCATAGAGCATATTAGTATAGAATGCACAGGTGAATTAGAGCACTTGTATGTTTTTAATTATAGTAGAATTTGTATGGAAATCCCTGCGAGGTCTAGTTGTATAAAATACAAGCACGAGTTTTCAAACTTGCTGCCTGGGCAGCTTGGCACCAAAGTTGTGCAGCAAATAACGGTAGCGTGGGCACGATGGAATGGAATACATTAAGAACATTATTGTCATCAAAAGCATCAGTAGCTTCAAATTAAAAATTTTAAATTTATTTGCATGAATTTTCTTTCCTCTTTCTGGTAGTTTTACTGTAAGAACAGCCAAGGAGAACTATTACTTCCAAACTTTTAAAAAATAATGTGGATCCTATTGAGGCTTTCACCATAAGCTTATGATTAGGCAGTACATTCTTCTTAGAGATGGTTTCATTGTAAGATCTTGATAGTTTAGTTCCCTTCTGCTGTCATTGACTTTATGCACTGTAGGTTCTTTCCCAACCAATGAGAAAGAGAAATGAATAGTAGTAACTTATACCACATAAATACAGTATTACAGGGTCTTTCTCATGTAGGTTGTTGTCCTCAGATGACACAAAAATACATGTAAAGAAGCTGATGTGACTAAGAAACCTCTTGGTTGAGGAGACAGTAGTTTTTCCAAGTGTAGTTCCAGGTCTATTCAGCAGTTTAGTGCTCCGCTCTCTGGAAAAGCTGTCCTAAGGGCACGAGTGGTTGCTCACTCAAGTTTTGTTCTATTTGATGTGGTTGTAAGTATTGATTCTTCTATGGAGATGGGTTTGTGTGACTGGTTTATTATTATACTCTTTCCTTGGATCCTACGAGTTGGCATATGCGTGTTGCAAAAGCATTGTCAAGAGTTATATGAGATACTTGAATGACAGTCATTCTTAGATCCTTCTTTTTTCCTTTCTGCCCACCTTTGCTAGCACATCCTGCATTGAATTGAGTAATATGTGTCACTTCTTATTTACACTCCTGTTGTAGAGTTGTTTCAAAATGCCAGGGTGGATCTTAAGCATCCTAAGGCTTGAGTGTTTCAGAGAAGCCCCATGTGTTGCTTAGGAATGAACTGCTCAAACACTTCTTTCTCAAAACATGTTTTGGTACATGCATCCTCTACCAACCGCTTCCAAAAAGGTGGATGATCTTATCAGTTGTAGATTTTCAATTTTGTGTGTGTGTGTATGTTTTATAGCACCTTAAACAGTGAAAAAAAACATATGAGATATTTGTGATATTCTAGGTCTGAAGACTTGCGCCGTGAATTTGGTCGGTATGGACCTATAGTTGATGTATACGTTCCACTTGACTTCTACACTCGTCGTCCCAGAGGATTTGCTTATGTTCAATATCCTTTCTTCAGATGGCTGATTAGTGAGGGGTGTTGAAGTTTGAAATTCAAGTTTGTGTGAGAGGTAACAAATCTAAATGAAACAGCAGTTTACTTTTGTGTTGTATCTAATAAGTGTCTTACATTGTGGTGTTGATTTTCATAGATTAACTTCTCTCAATTGTTCTTTGCCTTTTTGCAAAACTTAAGTCCAGTAATATAAAAGCTTGCTTATGTCACTGAAATTAATACTATCTAATTTAACTGAAAATTTATCACTGACTCAAAATTGTCTAGCACGTTTTTATTATCACTGGTATGTAAGTAAACTTGTGCTTAGCGAACTGTGGCTGGTATTCATTGTTAATTTAACAAATGGAAACTGGAATCACTTGATCAAAATCAGATTGTATAAAAAATGAGGTGAAGTTTTTTCTTTAATATTGTCCCCTAATTTACTGTCCTCTGTTGTTGCCTCAGAATGTAAAGCTGTACAGTAATGGCGACCCCAAAGAGAAAGCATGAAAGAACCTTTAGAGTAGAGTTCAACAATTAAGGCAAGTAGACAAGCCAAAGACCTCTTAAGGATCAGGCTTGAAGAGAAGGGAGAGTTTGGGAAAAGAAAAAGTAAAGAAAAGCTGGAAGAAGGACAAGCCATAATGGGAGACAAAGCTTCGCTTTATCTGCAAAAGGGGGAAAAGGTTGTTTTTCAAAGTAAAAGATAAAGCCATCTGTCATTTTTGGCCAAGCATCTCATGACAAGTCCTTCTGACAAGCACTTAAAGAGTTAAAGGTCAAGATGAAGTTGAATGGTGGCCAAGATTAAAGGAGTCATACCTGATGTATCCTACAGAATAACAGTTTTTCTTCTGTTTGTCACGTAAGCAGCAATTTGATGAATGATTCTGGTTTAGTCCGTTGACAAACCCTGTGATATTTCTCTTGTGAGTGCTATTGTAACTGTGCTCGAGTGAAAGTGCATTCGTTCTGGGTTTCTCAAGATCTACTCCTACAGCACTATGGTTTAGTTCTTCACAGGTGGTGCTGAGGATGAACTGAGTTGCTACCAGGAGAAAGGCAATTCCTTCTCCCAGGTCACAGCTGGAAGGAGGTGTGCGAATTACAGTTGTGGTCAGTCTCAGAGGTTAACATTAGTAAATTAGTAATGTCTGTGTTATTGAACACCTGACCTGACTGACAGTGCAGGGGGCTTAGTGTGTGGTTTTTATCTCAGACTGTTGAAGGTCTGGCATTACATAATTTAAACTTAAAAATTGGGAAGGGGTGGCGGGAGGCTTTATTTTAAAATAATTAGACACTTTTTAATTTTTACTGTTGGTATGCCTAGCATAATTTAAGAGCTAGGGTTTAATTTTCATAAAGTCAATGTAGTGGACAGACCTGAATGACCATTAACAAATGTATTTTAAAAGGATACCGGGTTTTTTGCCTTGCATAAGTACAAGTGGGAGAGGAAAAAAGTTAAGAGTATTGCATAGCAACTGCTTGCTTATGGATAAGTACATGATCATATTATGAGATTTTAATTTTAGTATAGGAGTGCTTAGATAGCTGGTGGTTAATAAAAAAATAATAAATTTACTAGTGTGTACTGTAGCACAACCAATAGAACTTTAAAAAAGAAAAAAAGTAAGATTAGAAAATAACTGGTATTTTTTTTTTATTTTAAATACCAAATCTGTAAACTACTCAAATTCTCAAGTACCTTAACACTCACCACATTTGAAGATGTCCGTGATGCAGAGGATGCTCTCCATAATTTGGATCGAAAGTGGATTTGTGGTCGGCAAATAGAAATCCAGTTTGCACAGGGGGATCGGAAGAGTAAGTGCCTTGTGTGTGTTTCATCAGACTGATTTTAGCCTTGAAGTTCCAGTATAATCCCAGAATGTCAGGGGTTGAAGGGCCCTGGAAAGCTCATGCAGTGCAATCCCCCCATGGAGCAGGAACACCCAGATGAGGTTACACAGGAAGGTGTCCAGGCGGGTTGGAATGTCTGCACAGAAGGAGACTCCACAACCCCCTGGGCAGCCTGGGCCAGGCTCTGCCACCCTCACCCCAACAAGTTTCTTCTCAAATTTTAGTGGAACCTTTTGTGTTCCAGTTTGCACCCATTGCCCCTTGTCCTGTACTGGTTGTCACCAGAAGAGCCTGGCTCCATCCTCCTGACACTCCCCCTTTCCATATTGATCCCCAGCAATGAGTCCCCCCTCAGTCTCCTCTTGTCCAGCTCCAGAGCCCCAGCTCCCTCAGCCTTTCCTCACACGAGAGATGCTCCACTCCCTCCAGCATCTTGGTGGCTGCGCTGGACTCTCTGCAGCAGTTCCCTGTCCTGCTGGAACTGAGGGGCCACAGCTGGACACAATATTCCAGGTGTGGTCTCCCCAGGGCAGAGCAGAGGGGCAGGAGAACCTCTCTGACCTACTGACCACCCCCTTCTAACCCACCCCAGGTCCCATTGGCTTCCTGGCCACAAGGGCCCAGTGCTGGCTCATGCTGCTGTCCACCAGGACCCCCAGGTCCTTTTTGCCTACACCTTGTATTCTCCCCAAGTGGCCAGCCCCTTCTTCCATGATCTATAAACTCTTCCACTTGAGCATGCCCAGCAGTTTCCTGTTTAACCACACAGGTCTCCTGGCTCCCTTCCTTGACTTCTGAACAGATACTTGTAAAGAGAACTTACCTCTTTTCTATTTGTTAGTCTTATACATATTATTAATATATAGATAGATACAGATATTACATTAATATATTGCGATTTTTTTACAGCACCGAATCAAATGAAAGCCAAGGAAGGGAGAAACCTGTACAGTTCTTCTCGTTATGATGACTATGACAGATACAGGCGATCTAGGAGTCGGAGTTACGAAAGGAGACGATCTAGAAGTCGTTCTTTTGATTACAGCTATAGAAGATCGTATAGTCCCAGAAAGTAAGTGTAGCGTGTGTTTGGCTTCAACTGCACAGCAGACTGGTGGAGGAGAAATGCCACACTGACTATTTAATTGTTAAAATTGCAAATAATCTTTTTCTATACTCACATTGTAATTACTTGTGGGAGTTACATATCTTGCATGCTACATCAAATCATAAATATTGAATGAAATGATTCTGTGCTGCATTGAAGAGTAACTAAAAGCAAATGCACAGCTTAAAAAGAATTGATTAAGCATTTGTATACAAACACAGGTATTTGTCACCGTTTACTTTTTCTGATGTACCTTTTTAGCAGTAGACCTACTGGAAGACCTCGGCGTAGCAGAAGCCATTCGGACAATGATAGGTAAAACACTTTTTACACCTTTTAAATTGCAAACTAGATCACTGTATTCCTTTAACTATAGGTTAAAAAAAGTTTCTCCTGCAAAAAAAAAAAAATGGTAAACAATTTTTAATGTACTAGATGTCTAAGAATAGTGTTTTTACATTCAAATCTCCTCTCTCCCCTTTATTCTGATAGGTTCAAACACCGCAATCGATCTTTTTCAAGATCTAAGTCCAATTCAAGATCACGATCCAAGTCACAGCCCAAGAAAGAAATGAAGGCTAAGTCACGGTCTAGGTCTGCATCTCACACCAAATCTAGAGGCACCTCTAAAACAGATTCTAAAACACACTATAAGTCCAGCTCAAGATATGAAAAGGAGTCGAGAAAAAAAGAACCAGCTAGATCCAAATCACAGTCAAGATCACATTCTAGATCTAGGTCCAAATCCAGATCCAGGTCATGGACTAGTCCCAAGTCCAGTGGCCACTAACAGCATATCCACGTTGGTTTTAGGCATGTAAGATTCATTTACACACAGTTCAGTTTACTTAAATTATCAGGAATATGATGTTGCAACAGTGCTAAAATAATACTTTCTTTGTCAGTTTTCCCTGTAGCCGACAATGGTTAAAATTAAAACAGTGTTGAGAGGCCACTGAAAGAGAGAGAGAGAGAGAGAATGTCCATTTGGTTAAATGTTATGGGCAGCTACTGATTTGGTTGTGGTGTCTCTTTGTATATTTTTGTAAAGATTTGCATTTTTAGTGCTTAGATATCGGTGATGACTTGATTGATCGTAACTTGCAACATTAAAAATGTCATACCCGTAGAGAAATCGATACCAGTTTGTGCTGAACAGTTAAACCAACTGTTTAACTTGGTTTTTGATGCTCCATTTTGGGATGAAACCGGAAAACTGGACAGCCGTAGCACAGCACTGACTACTGCGAAACGCAGCCTGGCCGGTTTACGTTCCCATTGTTCAAAGGCAGGTTTCTGTGTTCTCCGTGCCCACTGACACAAGGAGGAGAGAGAGTTTTGAGGTTTCTCTTTAACCCTGCCATCCGGAGAGGTGGTACTAACATTGCGTGTACGACATGGGGAGAGAGTTGGTCTTGGGAGCTCGTTCAGAGATCGTGCAGTGGCAGGATCGAGGCTTCGCTGCTTTTGACCTGGCTGCTAGTACTGAATGTGCCAGGGGAAACAACCCCTGCACCTTGAAATAGAAAATTAAATTCAGATTGCAGCAAATGGCAGAGCAACTAAGTATTAGGTTGTGTGTACATTTTATGCAGTTTTTGTATCTATTCTAAATTTTAGTGAGCAGTTAACCATAAAATTGCTTAGTTTTCCTGCTGTTAGATACCAGTAGATTGTTTCGAGTTGTGTGTGTACAGTATATAAGAACTAAACTTTTATGCCAATGACTCCTGTGGTTAGTTGGTGTATTCCTAGGTATAAAACTGTAGCCATCTCTCTTCCGGAGTAGCCAAGGCTTGCTTTTACACTGCAAACAGTATTGGGTCAAGCAAGCCTGAATCACTCCTTCCTGGGAACAGATAGTGGTTTGGTTACAAGCTTTCATTTTCCTTAAGAACAAACGTTTGAAGCTGGATATGAACAAGAGCTGCATCTCTAGCTATTTAGTTCTCACTAATACACTATATTTAGTGAACTGAATGTGAACAATAACAAAACCAGTGTGTAATCTTACCAGTATTTCTCTAGAAGGCAAACACTTTGTGATGAAAACGGCTTTTGGCATCGTTTTTTCTAGTTACCTTCAAAAGCCAGCGTCAAACACGTGGAGTTCTTGCTGTCTCACGTAGTAGCATATAAAGACATTGATTCCCAAAAGTTCCTTTTTAGAGCAATGTCTTAGGTTTGGGGTTTAGTGTTCTCAGCAGGGCCTTTGAAGAAACGCAGATGGCTTTGGAATCTCGGCAGTGGAACGTGCTTAGGGGCTTGATTCTAGAACCTTTGTACATTTGATAGTCTTTCTAACTTTTTCGTTACTGTTTGCAGTTAATGTTCATGTTCCGCTATGCAATCATTTATATGCACGTTCCTTTAATTTTGTAGACTTTCCTGGATGTATAGTTTAAAAAAAAACAGCAAAAAGTCTATTTAAAACTGTAGCAGTAGCGTGCAGCTCTAGCAGAGGAAAGTTGTGGGATTAAACTTTGTATTTCCTTTCTTATAGAGGCTTCTAAAAAGGTATTTTTATATGTTCTTTTTAACAAATATTGTGTACTACCTTTAAAACATCAATGTTTTGATCAAAATACCTAAAGACCCAGCTTATTTTCTGCTTGCTGTAAATTTAGCAAACATGCTGTAATAAAAAAATGAAGGAAATACTGATCCACTGGAATTATTGTAGCTGTAGAATTTGACTCCAGAGCACGGTCAGGAGTAGAGCTGTGCATCCCTTATGGAGTGAAATCCTTACTATGGTATTTCAGTCAAGTCAGGAATTTATTGTTTAATGTCTGAATAAATATCATTTCACATTTTAAAAGGGGTACTAGACAAAATAAGAATGATAAGCATGCGTTTTAGTCTAATATATTGAACTTACTTTTCCATTATCTTCTGTTGTTGCTGGATGGACTTCCTGATGGTTATAGTTCAGATATGATTAGCCAGGTTATGAACTACTTCAAACCATATAGAGCCAAATTTCTCGTATCACCTTATCGATTTATATTTGCCATATCAAAAATTGTGCGAGCAGCGGTTCTCTAGAAGGTGCTGAAACTTTGCTGATGACTTTTAAAAGTCAAGCTGCCTCCTGGCACTTGTATTTACAACCAGTTCTTCTTATGCCACCGAATGAAAAAAAGACCTCTGTAAAGCTCTTAATTGCTTTGATAAATCCACCGTTACACTTTAAGTCGAGCTGTGATTATCCGTCCATAAAAATGGCTCGTCACAGCAGAACCCCCCACCCTTTTTCAGCTCTCTTAAACAAATAGAGTTGTCCAGACTAAAATCCTGCTTAAATATGGTCCACCTGACTGTGGTGTGGGAAAGCTGGCGGTGGTTTTGTCGGCAGCCTGCAAGGGGGTGCTGTAATTAATGTTCTCGTTAGTCCAGCCAGAGTTACAGCTGGATGGGTGGGGAGGAGGGAGGAGAAATCTGTGTCCAGGCTGAGGTTCTCATCTCAGACTGCCGAGTAACAGTAACTTGATTCTGTCAGCATGTCCTTATATTGTGTGCCTCAACATTTATATATAGCACAGTTTAATACTTTTTGTTTTGAAAATCCAATTCATTGCAAGTATAATGTAGTATCTGCCAGTTCTGATGGTTCTTTCTTTCTCTCCCAGAGGTAGGACTAAACTTTGACTTGACTTGTGTATATGAACAAGCCAGAAAAGCCGAACACAAACCCACGATGTTTCAAGAGTGCATGAATAAAGATGTTGTCCTAGTTCTTGCTCCCATGGAAAAATTGTGAAGAAGCTGTTCTGTGGGCCTTTCAGTTGGGGACCGAGTTAGCAGGATGTGGCCAAAAAGGGCAGGGAATGTTCACGCATTCACGCAAGTCAAGCCACAGCCCATCTAGATAAACATCTCCCTTGATGCAGGTATTTTAGTCCTGGTCTAAAAACCAAAAAGCAGTAGCCTGTCTGGTGCAAGCTACCCGCAGGTTATGCACAGCTGGAATGCAAGAACAACACGCAGGCTACAAAAGATCACGTATAGGCATCTTTCTTGTGGAGTCTCAAGAACGGTGCGAATTCGGATGGGGTTTTTTTTTCCTGTGGTAAACTAGATTTTTGTCATTCCTGCAAAATATGTAGAATTGTAGTATGTAAAAAACCAACTCTGCTGAAAGTTAATGGCTGTGCTCCTAAGTATCTGCAGCGGATTGATTTATCTCAGCAGTAATAGAAGGCTCTGTTGGAACTTCTTTTTCACCAAAAGTCCATGCACCCAACTGGTAATTAAAAGATATTAAATTTAGTGTTTAAGTAGCTGGGTGTCTCAATTAGGGACTATAATAGGCTGGTCTCTGAAAGCTAAATGTTATCCTTTCTATGTCTTTAAAGATGTTTAAATGTACAGTATAATGGCTTTATTCAAAGTGGAATTTTCAGTTTAAATGTTATTTTGAGCTCTCTGTGGAAAGAGCTGCTTTTTTTCCTTGCTGTTTAGTCTGGGTAACAGCTCGAACTGTGTTCAGAGAAGGGCAGTTGGATCGATCTACATCGCAGCACTGCTACTTGATTTTTTTTTGGCAGGAATGTTGCAGATTAACACTTTGAAGTACAAAGGGATAAACTTACACATTTTTAGGACATAATTACCCATTAATAATTGCTGGGTTTCTCCATTTATCTTGTAACTTGCTTAAAAAGTCTGTAGTCCATTGCTATAATATTTGTCTGAAGATGCTCTTACTGATGAGATTATTTAGGAAGGGAAGACTATGTACCCTGTAGCGTGTTTGATCAAAAGATGCTAATGTTTTATTCATACACATCCTTTCTTCTTGAGTTTTGTGTTCCATCTGTGCAAATAACCCTGTGAATTGGGAATAAAATGTACAAGTTTTGACTATAACTCGAGAGCACCTTCTGACTTAATTAACACAGCCCTAGTCTGATGGAGATGGGTCCCCGAGCACCGAACACCCAAGTTCCCTCTGACCCAGCAGAGCAGAGAGTGGGATCACAGCTGGGCTGAGCTTAAGCTTGTCTGCTTGCAAGTCTGGCTTTGTTGGGCAGAGCCCAATCGCCCCTCAGCAGCACTGGTTTCCCAGGGATGGAGGTGAGGCTGACTAGTCTGGAGTTCCCCGGCTCCTCCTTCTTGCCCTTTTTGAAGACTGCAGTGACATTTGCTTTCCTCCAGTCCTCAGGCACCTCTCCCATTCCCCAAGACTTGGCAAAGATGATGCAGAGCAGTCCAGCAATGACCTCAGCCAGCTCCCTCAGCACCCGCGGGTGCATCCCATCCGGACCCATGGATTTATGGATGTCCAGATTGCCCAACTGCTCCTAACCCAGTCCTCACCAACCCAGGCAAACTCCTCCATTGTCCTGCTACGGGGCTCCTCAGGACAGACTCCAGCAGAGCAGACAGAGACAAAGAAGGCATTCAGTAACTGCCTTCTCTGCATCTTCTGTCACCAGGGCACCCACCTCGTTCATCAGTGGGCCTACATTGCCTCTGCTGTTAGTTTTATGTGCCACGTGTTGGAAAAAGCTCTTCCTGTTGTCCTTGACCCCTCTGGCCAGGTGTAATTCTAAGGAGGCCTTAGCTTTCCTAGTTGCCTCCCTACACCCTCTGACAACAGCCTGATATTCTCCCCAAGTGGCCAGCCCCTCCTGCCATGATCTAGAAACTCTCCTCTTCCACTTGAGCACACCCAGCAGTTCCTGTTGAACCACGCAGGTCTCCTGGCTCCCTTCCTTGACTTCCTACATGTCAGGATGCTCTGATCTTGTGACCGGTACAAACAGTTCCTGAACACTGACCAACTCTCTTGGGACCCTTTGCCTTCAAGCAGCCTTGCCCATGGGATTTCCCCAACCAATTGCCTGAAAAGGCCAAAGTTTGCTCTGCTGAAATCCAGGGTTGCAATTCTGCTTGCTATCCTGCTCCTGCCCCAGGAGATCCTGAACTCCACCATCTCACGGTCACTGCAACCAAGGCAGCCCTCAACCTTTACCGCTTCAACCAGCCCCTCCTTGTCAGTGAGGATGAGGTCCAGCAGTGCTCCTCTTCTAGTCGGCTCCTCCACCCTCGGCATCACAGAGTTATCCTCAAGGCACTGGAGGATCCTCTTTGTGAGTAAACCCAGTGTTACTTTTCCAGCCCTGTGTTCACCCTGTAGGTGAAGAAACTCAATCACTGGGATTTCCAGACCTACAGATTCTTAACAGATAAAGACAATTCTAAAGACTTTCTTGCCAGTTAAGGATACAAAAGGGGTGTTTAAATACATTAATCCATCTGCTAAAGTGTTTAATATAGAGTTTTATAGAACCCTCGAGCTGCCAAAATACCATAATCTCACTTCTCCATCACCATCTTAAAAACCAGAGGATGCTTTTAGGGGGTGAAAAATGTTTTATTTAAATTTTGTGTTGTTTCCAATTTGTACATAGACCATTAGTAATTGACAATTTGAGGTTGAATACACAGAATTGTAACTGGGAAACAGCTCCTTTGCTGGTGAATGTCCAGGTCACAAAAACATGAAGTTTAACAACTGCCAATTCCATCTTATTTGGAGCATTAAGATTTGTAAACATGCAACAAGCTGCCAATTAATTTTGAATGTACAGAACATTTTAAACATCATTTCCCAATCTGCAAAACTCCCTTTCAAGGTAAAGTTTGTGATTTTGTTTTATTAGTTCCCGCATTTTAAAAGAACCTTGCGATGTGTTGTCACGGGTCAGCTGGTCCTGGAACGGAAACAACTGACCTGTGACAGCGCCCGGAGCGGCGCAGGCGGCCGCCCCAGCTCCACGCACACCAATCCCCACATCCTGGGACAAAAGGACCTTGTAGCATTGACTGATTTTAGAAATAGAAACACTGTTCCAATATCTCCAAATTCCTCAAGCACCCAAACCCTCAGCCCTTTGTATTTCTCGTGAAACATCCAATTTGATTTTGAACAGCTTATTCTTGGTGTGTTTTGACCATTAAATACACACCTCTCTGATACATTCAGAACGTTAATCTTCAAATCCAGCAGCTTTTTTTAATTATTTTTTTAAATTTTATTAAAAAAATTCTAAATAAGCCTTTTTTGCACCAAGTTTACTGTAAGAATGATCTCACAACCAAGTAAAACATGCGTATCCACTGTATGTTAAGTGCAATGGCACAGCCACAAATGTCTTTTTTTTTTCTTTTAAACAAAATAATTCTTTTTTTAAATCATCTTACATTCAGCAGTTTTGTACTAAAAATACTTCTGTGCAGGAAAGCCCAGCATCAATTTACATATGCTACAAAGTCTTACATTTATTTACATGGCTCTGCCTTCCCTATGAGAACATGAATACCTGCCACAAGCTACTGTAACTTAATCATTACAGGGTAACCAATTTAAGCGCATTTGTCACCATTTTAAAAATGCATTTTAAAAGTCACCAGTGCAATGGGAATACAAAGGATTTTTGGATACATGTTTTTTGGCAGTCGCCTGGCAATGCAGCGTCATTAACTGGAACTAGAGCTGGACAGACCACTTCAGAGCCTCCTAGTGTTCCAGATCTCGCGGAACATGCGCCAATATGCTTCCTATAACCCCGTTTTAACCACAGGCTTGAAGCGTTTCTCCATCCATCAAAGTGCCAAATAAGACAATCTGGTTTATCTAGTGCCCAGGTGGGGTCTTTCCTGCTTGGAAATCTGCAGTTTTTATTAACTATCCATTTTAAAAGGCAGCAAAGTACCTGCCTAAAGCTTTCAGTGCATTTTTTTCCCCAGTTAATGCTGCATTAAGTTAGGGAAAAGCTGGTTTTCTAACACCAAAAAGTAGTCACAATTCCAATCTTGAGGCAGTCCCATTTATTCTTACAATAAATACAATAAATGGTGACTGTCCAGAATTTGATTAGATTGATTGTAGAGCAAATACCTATTTCACAGTGAACACAGCACACAATTTTGGAGGTAAAACAGGAAGGGAATGTAAACGTCCAGCCCCTTCTACTCCATGCAGCAAGAACATCCAACTCTGTACAGCCGGGCACTGGACTTAATAGTCTCAAATTTGAAACCCTGTAAATTTAAATAACTTTAAAAATATGAAAAGTTATATCTCAAGCCTGGACTTTAAGTAATGTTTTAAGCTGAAATGTCATCATTTCTTTATCAGAAGGTTTAAAAGAAACGGGTACCCAGTGACTTGGTGGCTTGGGAAGAACACTTGGTGAGGGCGGCTCACTAAATTTTGCTCCAGCATAGTTCTGATTGGTTTGAGGTGTGAAAAACAGGTTGCGATTCGATAAAGCAGGACTCCAATTCTGATTGTTGGGGAAATGAACGTTGTTCTTTCCCCCTTTTTGCATGGCCTGCCATGCACCAGACGATGAGTTGCATCCGTGTCCTCTCTCTTTCTTCATATAGGTCTTCATCTGCGAATTCTGGTCTTTATTCTTCTGCCTGTTTTTAAGCTGTTGATGGTTCTTGGTGGTATTTCTAGACTGGGGAACTGGAATGTTGAATCTTTCTCCACCACCCATCTTCAACTTCAATGTCACCTGTAGAAACAGGGGGAGAAGTCAGTGGAGTTTGCATTGCTACTGTTTTTTAAAATAGAAAATATGCAGAGAATTCTAAGGAAAGGAACTGAAATCAATCTAAACAAACTTAGATCTGACTACTGAATACACTTCTCCGCAAAAGGTGTTACTGGAAGAACGTGAAGCGCGTGTTGCTCGTGAAAATACAGTGCCAAATTTAAGGTGTTAGTATTCAATCCCAAAGACACTTAAACCAAGCGTTTTTACACCTCAAGATCCGGGCAAAGTTTGCACTGATAAAGCCGCTCCCCAGTCTTTCCGCTAAGTGCCAGTATTACTCTGATAAACCCAAAGCGAGCTGAAAACAACCTCAAGGGGAACAGCATTGATTTGTGACTGAATTTCCAAAGCAGCCGGGCAGATCCTATCGCACCCTGAGCTCACCCTCCAGCACCACGTTCCCAACCACCCCATTTACCTTTCAGTTGTCTTCTCAGATTCCGCCCTCTCCAACTCTTGCCCCCTTTCTTGCTTCCAAGCCTGAAAAAGCAGGTGCTGCCTTTCGCTGGACTCCTTCCTTTGGCCAGGAATCGAAGTTTTCATGGGCTGATGTGCTGTATTCAGCCAGGGAGCCGAGCCCAACATCGGATTCTCGGCACAGACGCTCTGAAGGAGAAGTCCCGCTGCGCCAATGAGAAAGAACTTTCAATTCAGGGTCAGGAAACAATAGTTTCTCTTTCAAATTTGGAAGGAGAAAAAGGCAGCTGAACTAATTCAGAAAGTCGGTTGGGTTTCTTATTTGTTAAAGATGACGATACATTTCAAACTAAAGAAAAAAAGATGGCAGTATTTATCCTACTCTATAGAAACTCCACCATCATACTTAGTATTTCACAAACAACAGTATATCTATCATGCTTTCTATATATCTTAATAAGTATTTCAATAGGCAAGCAAGAATCTTATCCTTTAATAGGGAAAAAAAGTCAAATACACTAATAGACTGGAAAATACAGGGAACTAGAGCGTCAATGCATCTCTCCTCAGCGAAAAGAAACGCTGAAAACCACAATTCCTGACCCCCAATGTCCCAACACGCCCATGAAGCCCCAAAGCCTCGTCCACCCAGGGCAGCACAGCTCCACTGCTCAGTGTCACTTTATTCCTTAACCATCCTTAGCAGAGCAATTCCTCTTTAACTCTTAAAACACTTTCCTGTTTACCCCACAGCTCGTCCTCTCCTGAAATCCTATTTAGTATTTTAAGCACTCCAGTCTGTTCACCTCTCCCTAATCGACGTGTCACTTCAGAGTCTCTGGCACCCCCAGCCCATTTATCTCTACAGCTCCAGGAAGAGCCGCCCATCTTAGTTTTAGTCACAAGGCGAGAGCTGGAAATCAAGGGCTGAGGTAACGTCATTAGCACGAACAAAGCTTGTTCGTTCCCCCCGGAGCGGACCTCACAGGCCCGGCGTTTGTCTCCAAACTTTATATCTTTATCTTGCCCGCAGCACCGGGCCCCTCGTCCCGCCGGAGCCCCCGGGGAGCCGGGAACCCCCGTCCCCGTTCCCCCAACAATGGGGCGGCCCAGCGAGCACAACATGGCGGCCGCAGCACCCGCACCGCTCCGCCCTTACCGACTTCCGTCCGTCTCGTTCGCACGACAGCACAGATACACACACACGGGCCTTTAAGAACCGACCCCGCTGCTCCTCCGCCGTCACTCTCCGACACCCACGACTCGAAGCACGACCCTAACCCCTCCGCCGCTGCCCCTCTATCTCCCACACAAAATGGCCGCCGCTTCCTTACGCCGTATAACCCACTCACCCTCCACCCCCCTCCCCAGGCTACGCCACTCCAGCCAATAGAAGCGCGCTGCCCGCGCTGTCCGCCAATCAAAATTAAGCCCCACCTTGTTGCCAGGAGGAGACGGGGCAGACTGGCCGCCTTGGGCGGGCGGGGCCGCTGTTTGAATCTCCTCAGCGCAGGGCAGCTCGGGAGCGCGGCCGCGGAGCTTTGTCCGGACACCGGCCTGTCCGCAGCCCTCCGGGTCACGGAATCCCAGAATGTCAGGGGTTGAAGGGCCCTGGAAAGCTCATGCAGTGCAATCCCCCCATGGAGCAGGAACACCCAGATGAGGTTACACAGGAAGGTGTCCAGGGGGTTGGAATGTCTGCAGAGAAGGAGACTCCACAACCCCCCTGGGCAGCCTGGGCCAGGCTCTGCCACCCTCACCGGGAAGAAGTTGCTTCTCATCTTTAAGTGGAACCTCTTGTGTTCCAGTTTGCACCCATTGCCCCTTGTCCTGTCACTGGTTGTCACCAGAAGAGCCTGGCTCCATCCTCCTGACACTCCCCCTTTCCATATTGATCCCCAGGAATGAGTCCCCCCTCAGTCTCCTCTTGTCCAGCTCCAGAGCCCCAGCTCCCTCAGCCTTTCCTCACACGGGAGATGCTCCACTCCCTGCAGCATCTTGGTGGCTGCGCTGGACTCTCTGCAGCAGTTCCCTGTCCTGCTGGAACTGAGGGGCCACAACTGGACACAATATTCCAGGTGTGGTCTCCCCAGGGCAGAGCAGAGGGGCAGGAGAACCTCTCTGACCTACTGACCACCCCCTTCTAACCCACCCCAGGTACCATTGGCTTCCTGGCCACAAGGACACATTCCCCAGGCTGCTCTCCACAAACCCCCGGCTGGGCAGCGACCTTCCCCCTGCACTCGGGAATTAGCACAACAAAAGATAGGGGGTGGCCGTGCCAGCTGCCTCTTGGGCCTTCAAAGTGGTAAAACAATTAACAACAACAAAAAAATCCTCCGGCTCTAAGAGGATTCACTGAACAAAGAGCAAAACCCAGCTCAGCAGGGATCCCTGCTCAAGTCACCAAATGTATCTCCAAGTGAGGGATTTGTCGAGCCCATGTCCCACACCTTTTTTTTCTGTTAAGAATGTTAAAATTTGACATTGTTAAATAATATTTAGAGACACTTTTAAAATGCAGGGAAATCCGTGAAGGGGAAAGCTTCCTGAATTCTTAACTCCTGTTGTGGGAAGGAAAGCAAAGCTGCGGAGCCAGGTGCTGTTCATAGCCACTAATTATTTCCACTGAAACTCACAAGATTTGGCCTTTACCCTGAGTCAAAATTACGTTTTCACAAGAAACCAGCGCACTCTAAGAGCTCCCAGCACTGGCTCAGGCACTGTGCCCTCCATAAGGACCAAAAAAAGAACTTTAAAAGGAAAATGAAGAGGAACTCATACAGTTTAATCAAGTCTGGGGTGGGGGAAAAGTACTTACAAGCAATACACGGACATTCAAAACATTTTCAGGTACAAGCCTGAAGGGTTCATTGAGCTACTCCACGTTTATAGCCACAAAATGTAAAGCTTACTTCTTCCTCCATTATCTGTAAAGCATTAAAACGGGGCTGGTTTACTGACCAGCACCCAATGTTACACAGGGCTCTGACCCATCGTGGGCTTTCCAGACACTACCAAACATTTTTTCTGTGTAATTACCCCAAAGAGATGGTGCCTCGTTAAGAAGTTTGTATTTCATTATGCAGCGTTATTAAAAAGAACATGGAATGTTTTAATATATAAAATGTGTTGACATAACGAAGCCCAGACCTTTGTTCATGTTCTTTATTGTATGTTTGTATAAGCAAGCTGAGATTCATTTGTTTTCCTCCCTTTGCTCTGTATTTCCTGGCACTTGCTGTCGTTTCTAAGATACTTCTCATAGCTTTCATTTAGATAGAGGGCAACAGTATCTGCTGGAATCACACACTTCAGCCTTGAAATCCCACTAGTTATCTCAAACAATTCTCCTATGTTGCAAATCAGCAGATTTTTGCTTTGGTTCCCTCTTTAGTGTTCTTTCATCTGCTAAAGCTGAGCATGTAGATGTTCTTAAGCCAGAACACGTCAGCAAGATTTAGAAATAGCATTTTTACTGGCTGCGAATGTGCTGTCTTGTTTGGGAGCAGAACAGCCATGTGCTTTTCAACTCCCATCAGGGATGACACGAGGTCTGGAAGGTTTTTTTCTCACTATCTTTTAGCTATTTAAAAAAGCATCTTGCCTTTCAGAATTCATTTTGGGGTCAGGCTGACACATTAAGCCAGAGGGGAGCAGGAGATGTCAGTGATAAACCAAGCCTGTACTTGTGCAGAAATCCTCCCAACCCTCCAGCACAGCGACACCAACTCAAGGTTTTTTCCCTCGCCACTATTATTTTCTGGTTGGCATTTCCATTCCCTCTCATAACAAGTGTTATATCAGCCCAGGGAAGCAGCTCCATCTGTGCTGGCATTGCAACAAATAGCCATTTCCACAGAAATTCCAGTGAAGACAAAGTCCCTGGAGCTTCGTTAGCCCCAAACTGAAATGCTTCCAGCTGCGATTGAGATGGATCTAACCACACACAAATATATTAATGCCAGAGCATTTCAGTGGAAAAACCCGCTGCTGGATACAGGGAAGTGAGCAGCACAGATGAGCCATTTGTTGGGTCAATAATGAACCGTCACCCGCTTTGTTCCACAGGTGACAAGTTTCCTGTGGTACTTGTTTTTGAGAGCCATAAAAAGTAAACACCTTGGGGTTACTAAGAGTCCTGTGACACACTTGAAACCAGTCAGACGTTTCCATCTGAGCCAAACATTAACCACTGCATGGAAGTATTGAGCGTACAGTAACATTTGGATTAAATACCCTTTATTCTATTTGGCAGACGACCCCTGTTTCTCAATCAAATAAAGCTCAGGAAACCCACAGCAGTGATCTCCAGAAACCAGGTGGATATTTAAATCTCTCCGGAGTAAACAGAGAGCAGGTACAAGGCAAGCACCCCAACAACTCAATAAAGTGATGTGCTTTAAGCACGGAAAGCTCCTTATAAGTTTGTTGTTAAACAAAGCGGAAGCAAGATACCTAAAGATACTTTCTATATGAGCTGTAGATTTGATTTAAGTCAGTGTCCAGCAGTACCTTGGCTTGGATTGTCTCTGGAGTAAAAAGTTCCCTTCTCTGCGCTGCTGAAACCACTTACAAGCTTGGGATCCGTGTCCTCTGTGTGACTGCAACATGCATATATTTTTTGTCTGTATATATATATATATATATATACAGAGAGCAGAACAAAACTCAGCACCAAGAATGCAAACACCATGGACACACACAGCTCATTGACGATCAGTTTTCCCAGCCCCGATCCTCACAGCCCAGAGGGGCCATTTAAAGGGCTTGTGCCCAAGCAGCTCCATTGCAGCTGATGTCTGAACTTGGTGAATGAAAACACATCCAGGCACGACTCCCGAGTCACACCCTGGACGTTTGCTGGCTCAACAGCTCCCTGTTCAAATCCACAGCAGCACTGACTCACAGGATCCTGCAGGAGCTTTCAGCCTGTTTAAATCAATATTCCTCATTCAAATCCTATCAGCAGGAAGAACGCTACACAAGCAGAGGTGTTCTCCAGCAGCACAGCTCACCCAGGGCACAGGCACCACCTTACAGCCACTAGCTCACCAGCCAAGCCCTGTTTTTCTCGCATGAGCTATCAATACAAGAGAATAAGTGTGTTTTTTTCCGAGCATTTCCTTTAAGAGTGTGGTATGAACTCACACTGGTGCTCTCTGCCTCACCTTATCAACATCAGCAATGCCTCCACCCTCAGTCCTGCCTGGGCCACTCAGTTTTCAGGTTCACCCCAGCACACACCAAAAGCAGAATAAACCCCACAGCTCTTTGTGCAAGGGCTGGTGATTAATCACCCCCACCACATGAGCTGTGTCCTAACAGCAGCCTCAGGGCTTGCTCCCCACTGCTCTGGAGACAGAGACACAACTTATTGAGCAAGACTGAGCTCAAAAGCCCTTTTCCCCACAGCCTGAAGAGCTTTTCTTTCAGCCTTTCCCCCCAGCAGGACCAAGTCCCAAGAGCTCACCCCATCCTGCACCCCAACAAGCTGGGGCACCCACCAGCCAGAGCTGGTACCTGCGCGAGGGAAAACATCCCTGCCAAGGGCATAGCTCTGAAGAGAAGCTGCCAAATTAACGTATACTGTGATTAAGTTACAAAAGATATACTCATCATTAACCAATTGACACAAGATAAATGTTTTCTGACCACTTGCAAAACAAGGGGATATTTTTCAAGTTTTAAATCCTTCTGCATGACAAGAGGGAGACGGAAGATGAAGTGATGCATTGTTTGGAAGCAGAGTGCTTAGTTTATATTTAACTAATAATTGATAGGTGTATTGTAAGTAGGAAACTAAACAATTATAGCTAACATCATCAATTATTTCTTAGTATAGATGCATGTCAAAATTTTCTAAAAATTGTAATGCATATGTAATAATTATGTGAATATAAGCAATGCAAGAGCATCCAGTCGTTGTAGCACTTATGGAGGATGATCCCCAGTGTTTCCCAGCGCTGAAAAAATAAAGAATGCTGCTTAACAGTATAATTGACTCTGTTGTTAAGCTTCCCCGTTCTGCTCAGCCTCAGTCACTTGGAGAGATCTGGTAGAGCCACCAGCAGCAAGGCAGGGAAAAGAATAAAGGCAGAAAAACCCCACCACAAACCGCTGCCAAGAGCATCTCAAGGAACCGAGCGCAATCCCACACAACCATCTCCAGAACAGCTCAGCTGAACCTGATTGTACATCTGACTTAAAGATGGTAAAATCAGATGCTCCGAATCGAGGCAAACCCACCCAACTGAGGGGGGCCCTGCAGAGCCCACCCAGCCCATTCCCTCCCGTAGACCCTTTTTTCAGGGGTGGTTCTATAATTCCCAGTGCTCCCCGCAGGCATGAAGCAGCAGGATGTGCCGTTTCTGGGAATGCAGAACAGCTCATTGATCCCAGCTGTGGCCCTGGGCACGGGTGTTCCCAGAAACACGCCGTTCACAGCTGGGGGCTGCAGCTGATGCCAAGGCAAAAAATGCAAGCTGGAGGGGAACAAAACTCCTCACATCACAAAGTCAGCCTCTCAGAGCTTTCTTTTGCTCTGGCAGGACAATTTTGCTACAAAATAGTATCCAGAAACCAAATTATAAACTTCTAGTTATGGTGCAGTAATAATATTTTTTTCTTTATGGCACGCACTGCTTTGACAGAACAACAGCTCTTATTGTAGCTAGAGGAAACTCGGGTCTGTATTTCACAGGAATGCTGGATATGAAGCTGTGATAGAGCAGGGAATAGTTAGGGGCTGAGTGTTGCTTTTCTAATGACTAGTACCAAATAACTTTCTGTTTTTCACAAGCTCTCTACAGTCCCATATTTATTCTTGCAGATGAAAATTTCTCAGTTCCTGGGAGCTGAAATGGAAGCCGTTCTTTTTTGAGGCAGAGGTGATAACCCATCTAATTCTCCTTTGCTTACACAACAGTCTGTGATGCCTTTTATCTTTATTGTGGTTTCCAGATGTGATGTCTAGAGAGGAGCTTTCAAAACCACCCAGCCCTGAGCAGCATTGGGACGGATCCCAGACATTCCTGAGCACCCCATGAGCAGGGGAACCCCCTTTTCCCGGCCAGGGGCCCAGAGGAAGCGCTGGGTTACCAATTCGGCCTCTTTCTGCAGTGTCCTCAGGCCGATGTCCCCGTGAGCGTCGCGGGTTTCCCTGGAGAGGGCAGCCGAGCATCGCCAAACAGCTGAGCTCCAGCAGCTGCTGGAAACCCCCGAGCCACAAATAATGGCAGCGGGGAAATATGTGAAACAAAGATTTGAGAGCAGGGGATGTAACTGCTGTTGAAATATCACCATAAATCCACTGAATGGGGGCGAACTGGGGTCCAGGCAGGAGGGATGGTTGATGGTAATGGGGCTGTGGGAGGAGGCTGCAGCTGCTCCAGGGATCGTAGAATCATAGGATGTCCTGAGATGGGAGGGACCCACAAAAATCATGGAGTCCAACTTTGTCCCTGCACAGGTCAACCCCAAAATTCACACCATGTGTCTGAGGACGTTGTCCAGTCTCTCCTTTAACACCGTCCAGCTTGGGGCCGTGACACGTCCCTGGGGAGCCTGTTCCAGTGTCCAGCACCTCTGGGTGAAGAACCTTTTCCTCATGTCCAACCTGACCCTCCCTGGCACATCTTCCTGCCATTCCCTCGGATGTCAGAGCGGGACCTGCTGCGGGCAGGGTGCGTTTGGGGACTAAGGACCACGGCCGTGCCTTTGCAGCCAGCACAGTGTGTGCTCCCCACTGCAGGTTCTGTGGTCTTTACCCAACCATAACGTGGCCAGTTGCTTTGGGATTTTTGGCAAACTTCCCTTACCCACCAACACAGAGCCTTGAGTAAGAGGCGATGTTCTCCCCGGTGCTCTGGTGTCACCCGGTTTCTATCTCTGTGTCACAGCGGCAACACCACAACCTGCAGACAACAACAACGGAGGAGGAGGAGCAGTGAGCAGTGAGGAAGGACAGCCCAGAGCAGACACCTCAGCCTCTGCAGCCCTGGGGCCATCGCGACCACAGGGCTACGATTGTGAAATTTAAGACCTTAAGCCATTTCATTTCCCTTCCACTTGCAAAGAGAAAAATCACCTAATACCTCTGGCATTAGCAGAGTGCGTTTGTATACGGAGAAGTGGCTTGGCCGCTTTACAGGGCACAGTGAGGTGGGATTCTTGGTGTTAATGGGTTTGGCAAACACAGATGGCAGATTTCTGAGCTTACCCTTAAACCTGCACACAGCTAAACATCCAGGTTTTTCCATGTTTGCCTCTTAGCTCTTTTCCTTCCCTTCTGCTTCCACGCCCCAAGAGAAATCAGGAGAAGACCCTGGATGTCTCTTGCCTCACACACAGAGGAATCGGAGGGACTGAGTAAATAATTCCAGCCAGCCAGAGGGTTGGGGCGGTTGTGAGATGTGGCACTTGCAACCAGAAGCAGAACACAAAACCCACAGGGGAAGTGGGGAAGGAGAGAAAACCTGACGCACATTCACCGAAAGAACGCGAAAGAGAGCGAGAACCCAGAGGAGGGATATGCACTGATGGGTTTCCAGCCCAGGGGAATACAACAGAATCGTATGAGAAACCCAGATGGACGCAGAAGTGATGTGAGAGTGAAGCAGGTTCCATTGCAGCTGCACAAGAGCTGGAGGGATGGGAAGCCCCGAGGATCCCCGGCCTGCAGGTGAGTGATTTGAGTTTCCTAACGCAGCAGGAGACCCTGCAGCCAAAATCCATCTTTTTTCCCAGTAAAACACGTTGTACCTTTGAGCCTGCGGTGCTGCCACATGGAGACTGTCATGCCAGGTTTGTCCCCGGTGCTATTCAGGATAAACGGCAATGCAATGTGTAACAAAGCGGGGGAAATAGTTTTTTAGGATGAATGCTTTAACAAGAACGTGAAGGTAAGTGTCGAAAAAGCAGACTGTGGGCTAAATGTATGCAGCTGATTTTAGGAAAATATTGACATTGGGTATGTCGGAGGCGTTTCCAAATGTCTCGCAAGGATGAGTGTGATACTGAGCTCACATCATGCATGTCTGTTTTTATCATGACTCCACGTGTGATGGTTTGATGGATTCAGATAAGCTGTTTTGCCATGTTTTGTACCCAAACTGGTGTTTGCGATGCTGCTCTGCACCCACACACCCCTGTGCGTCCAACGCTGTCACCCCGAGCAGCCACACACGGGCAGAACTGGGCTCTGAAATGACACAAAGCATCAAATCCTCAGTGTGGCGTTTGTGCCAGACAGTTCTTGCATTGGGGAGGTGACTCCGCTTGGCGTTATTTAATACACTGAAGTGCTGTTTCCAAAATAACAGCAAAACTTCTGCAACTAAAACAAGAAATCGTATACAAACTATTTGCAAAGCAATAGATAATTTGCTTGTTTAGCAAGTGAATCGTCTGAGCATTGACAATTTTGGCATAAATCACTTCACATGTTCATATTAGGTGGTCGCTTAAGACATTTTATTTTACTGTAAAGATCAAATCTCTAATTCTGCTGATGAAATACTCCAGACCAGCACTTTCTGAGTGCTGCAGCCACATTGCACTGCCTGATAGCAGCAGGAAAATTTACTTTTATATTATGTAAGCAACCGGTATGTTAACTTATTCATCACAAAGAGTCTGAGGTGTCTCAGTAAATGAAGAAACCATCCCAAGCGGTATCAGAAACGGTGCTGCCGCAGGCCTGGCAGTGGGAGTCTGACAGCTGAAATCAATCCCAGCAATGCACTGGAATGGAAAAGACTTTTCCACTTGTAGATTTAATTTTCACCAAAGCCAGCGGAGTTATTAGGCTGGAGTGAGCAAATCTAGTGGGGGGAAGGTTCCTCTGCTGCTTCTGGGCAGAATTTGCAGCCGGCAAGGCCGTACCAGAAATACATCGCGTTCCCAAAAGTCAGATCCGCATTGTGTTCCTAACAGCTGGGCTCCTTGTGCGTTTAGCGCGTTGCCTCCGTTTGCTGCCTCCCTGGATCTGCTGTTGCTGTCGGCACTGTCCGGGGGTTCTGCATTGCGAGGAGACGGTGTTTCCATCGCTTTATTTTGGAGATCCCCCTGGCAGGAGGCGCTTTGCTGTGTTGGGGGCAGAACAAGAAGCCCCAGCCCTGCGGGGACTCCGGGCTGGCTGTGGTGGGGCTGCCCTGGGCTGTAATTCCTGGGGAAGGGGCGATGCTGCCCCTCAGAAGGGGTTTTCCACGCGGGATTTGCCCCATGGAGGATGCTGCAGATCAGGTCCCCCGTGGGGTTTGGATACGGGCTGGCTTGTTTCCCAAGAGCTGAGGCACACAGGAGGCAGTGGGCATGAATAAGCACATGGTTGAGCCCACCTGACAAGAGAAAAATGTCCCCTGGGCAGGAAAATACAGTCTTATGGCTAAAAAATAAGACATGCAGTTCAAGGAGGGGGCACTGGGCACTGCCTGTGATTTCGCACTCTGGACCTCTGCAGAAGAGACCTTGTGCTGGAGCAAAGCCCCACGTGTTCCCCCAGCGACACACGAGCTGCAAATAGGACTATAGGGCAGCTCGGTCAAAACTGCAAAGAGATTCGTCCTTGTCAATTGTCCTGAGACACAACAGACGTGGGAAGAAAAGGTCTGGGCTGAGCCCAGCACAGTGTTCTGAACCTAAGGGCTTATCTGAATTACTTCAGCTCCACGGAGAGAGCTGTGCCAGAACAGTCAGTGCAGGAGTTATTTTGCCATTATACCCAAATTCTCTCCCCAAGCAGCATAATATAAGGGATGGCATTTTGCCTTCAATCTCTTGCTCACTTTTCAGTCGTTTCTAAGCTCCGAAGTACATTTGTTGGACATTGCACAACTGCAGATACTGAGAGTGTAAGATGGTCCTGGGAACGCTGGCTCAATTAATAGATGTCAAAGTGATGCTGGGGTTTGCTTGATTAAGAAATGTCTGGGTTTGGATGCCAGAGTTTTGGCCGGGGAGTTTTGGATCCTCAAGGAGGCAGCTGCTGCTCTGGTGGCCTCTGGAGAGCCCTGAGATATGTCAAAATCCATCTGTCTGCTAAATCCATCTCTCTCTGGAGAGGGAGATGTTGTCAGGTTTAATTACAGCAGGTAGTAATTCCTGCTGCACTCGTCATGTTTCTGTGAAGAGCTGCAGGAAACGAGTGCTGAGATTAGGGTGCAACATCTCCGGTCCTGCATTATTGCCCCACGCCGGAGCCTGATGTAAGAGGATAAAAGTTTGCTGCAATGCCCAAAGTCCAGCACTCCTCCGGTTTGATATGCCAAAAGATATGCCAAAAAATACGCCAAAAAAGTGCAAATCAGGGTTGAACTGCTGAAATGTGCACCAAACGCCCCGTGACTACCGATGTTTCAGCCCCGAGCTGCAGGACCAGCGTGCGGGGCTGGGGCTCTGCTCTGCCGTGTCCTGAGCTGCATCTCAAGTGCTCTGGGGTATTGTGCAATGACTGCAAAGCACAGAAGCAGCGACGGGTGCCAGAGGATGGGGGAATCGGTGGGAAAGGAAGTAATGAAGACAGGTAGGAAATACACGTCGCTGCTAAGATGCTGCGGACAGAGTTTCCCAGCGTATTGGTCACTGCTGGCTGTTGTCACCTTCAGCTGTTGCCTTTGCTGAATTTAATAAAACACCCAGAGAAACCACAAAACATCCTGTCCGCTGCGGCTCATGTGTTTTAGGTGTTTCCTCTTTCGAAAGAGAGTGGAGGGCAGGGAGAGATGGGGAGTCGTTTGTTTGGGGGAGAGGGAGCGCTGGCAGCTCCGGGCTCTCCTCCAGCAGCTCATCAGTGTAATGAAGATGGAGGGATTGAAGTGCATTTTGCAGCAGAAGTGTGGAGAGAAACACGACTGTGCTGCCACAGGGCGCACCGAGCAGCTCAGCATCTGCCCAGGGAAAATAAGGCATTGCCCACCATCGTGTCTCTGCTGGAGCTGAGAATGTTGATAAATCAACCCAATCGTGAGCATGGTTCTTTGGTTCAGCTGTCTAACTGCTGCATGTCCCCACTTTTAGGTCCAACCTGTGCCCTAATATTGATGTTAAAAAGTAACTTTTAAGCGCTCCAACCATGGGACAGACTGACACAGGGATTAACGGGGGGAGAAACGCAACTTTAATGAGGCTGAGCTGTATAAAACCGCGATGGGCAGGCTTAAGCATAAAACAAGACTTTTTATGTGTTCAGACAGCTTTGGTGAAGAATAAATGCTTCAAAATGCATTTGTGTTTGCAGATGAGCCACACTGAGCCCCTGGTAGCGCAATATCCATCATCCTTCTCCATCCCAGCCACGTCCAGGGGCAGCGTCACCCGGACGAGCTGTTCCCAGGGTCACAGCACAGAGTCACCACCAGCATCCCCTTCCACCGCCACCAGCCCTGAGCAGCGACTCCCGAGGACTGGTAAGAGCTGGCCCAGGATCTGCACAATTCTCAGCGCTGCTGCTTCCCTCTTGTGGTGAGGAAACAGCCCGAGAGATGGATGTGGTACGGACAGAGTCCGAATGGGGTTTGGACATGGTGCCCATGGGCTGCGATAGATGCGTCTCGGCCAAATCATGAGTGGGGTGAAGCCTGGACCTCTGCTGGGAAAGGGTGGAACTGAACGCAGGTCTCCCTGGGCTCTTTTCCTTTCACACGCCTCCCTTTAGAGGGAAGGATATGTCCAAGCAGGTTGAATTTATTGCTCGTGCTCCTGTGAGTCCATTTCCCCTTGGTCTTTTTCAGAGCGCCTGAAGAAGCACAGAAGGAAGAAAAACGCTTTCTGCAAGCTCCTGCCTCCAGTTAATTACAATGGATGTTTGCAAGATACATGAAAACGCCTCCAAATGCAGCACGAGCACCATGGAATGCTTCATGGTCCTCAGCACACAGGCGCAGAAGATAAGTATCGCCACGCTGTGCGGCCTCTTCGGGACACTGTGTGTTTTTGAGAACTCTTTGGTGCTGTACTTGATCTTCTCCTCCCCCGGGACCAGGAGGAAGCCTTCCTACCTCTTTATCAGCAGCCTGGCCCTGGCTGACATTCTTGCCAGCATCATCTTCGTCTGCAGCTTTGTGAACTTCCACGTCTTTAATGAAACCAATTTCTCTAAGGAAATCTACCTGCTGCAGCTGGGAGGGGTGAACACGTCCTTCTCTGCCTCCCTGAGCAGCTTGCTGCTGACAGCCCTGGACCGTTACATCTCCATCAGCCGCCCGTCCGAGTACAAGGTCCTGATGACGTGGAAGAGAGCGTGGGTCGCCCTTGGGGTGCTGTGGGTGACCTGCGCCACCGTCGCCTCCCTGCCCCTCCTGGGCTGGAACTGCTGCACCCTCAATTCCACCTGCTCCGAGCTGTTCCCCTTCGTGGATGACAATTATCTGTCGAGCTGGATCTGCTTCGTCATGGTCCTGCTGGGCTGCATCGTCTACGCCTACGCGCACGTGCTGTGGAAGGCTCACCAGCACGCGGCCTACATGGAGAAGCACCAAAAGCAAAACGCCAGGATGAGGATGGACGTCATGCTGGCCAAGACCCTCGTCATGGTGCTCGCTGTCCTCGTGCTGTGCTGGTCTCCGGTCCTCGTTCTCATGATCTACAGCATCTTCGGCAGGCTGAGCAACCGCCTGCGCAAGGTGTTTGCTTTCTGCAGCACCCTCTGCCTGCTCAATTCCATGGTGAACCCCATTATTTATGCCCTGCGGAGCAAGGAGCTGTATTCCTCCCTGAGGATGCTCTTTGCTCGCTTCAGGAGGCAGCTGAAAGCCTCTGAGGAAAGTCCAGAAGGAGACAGTGCCCACAAGTCCTCTGTGATAGAGACCGTCTGCGAGGACACACGTGTCACGTAGGCAGGCAGCCGTGGAAATCTGTGCTCAGGCTGGCCAAAACAGCCTGGGTCACTCTTCTTTTTCTTTTCTCTTCTTCTGGAGGTCCCAGGAGATGTGAGATCAGATGCCTCTCATGGAGTCGGCTCCCACTGATGTTATTGTTAGACTCTGGGACGTAAAGTGCACAAATGCAGGCAGCTGGTCCCCAAGCTGTAGGCACCGGTGGATATAACGTCACATCCCAGAACAGCAGACCCCAATATTTTATAGCAGCTCCTCCTGCCTGTCCACAGTAACCTCCTAATCTATTTTTCTTACATTCAGTGGTGTCTTCCTTACACTCCATAAACTACAGCTAACCTCAAACACTCCGCAGACCTTCACGTTCTCTAGAGATCCCCAGGTGTCTCATAACTCTCTCTAAACTGCTCGTTGGGCAGAGCTGTACGAGCGCTAACAGCACATCACTACCTGGCAGAGGCACATCTATTGATACCAGACTCGAATGCTGTCCCGGGGTGTTTTGTGTTAGCAGTACAGTGACAAAAAGCTCTTTAGCTCCTGACAGAGAACACCACCAAGCCGTGACGAGATCCCAGTGATGCTGAATCCCTCGCTGCATCCCAGGGGAGCAGGACAGGAGCAGGAGGTGCCTCGGCCATGGCTGGGAAGGGGGCAGGTGGTTTCTCTGGACTTTTGCAGATGCTCCTGGCTAATTGTATCTCGCAGCACTGAGGATTGTGTTGATTTTAGCGTCTAATTCTTTAAGGAAAACTGAAATGCTGTCACTGCAGCATATGAATTCTGCCACAGCTGAGGATTTGGAGGCAGACGGGACCCTGCAGGCAACACGTTTCTTTCGGCAGATTTAAGGAACGCTAACCTGCGCCACGCGGGCATTCACTGGATGTTATGTCATTAAACATTAAAGCCATTTCTCAGCGTTTTCTTCCAACAACCTCTTGGGCATGAACTCCTCCAGGTGATGAGTTTAAGCTGGGGCAGATACTCTGAGCATGATGAGCTCAATAGACTTTTCCACAAATTACACAGATTGCCTTTAGTCGCAAAACCTGCAGGGTGAGCACCAGGGCTCCTGCCAGCCCCGAAACGCCTCTGACAGGGATGAGCTGGGCCCGGGACACAGCACAAGGCCCTTGGACTCTGTCCTGTTTCCCCAGAGGGTGCACCCAGCTCTCCCGGGCGGGTTTTGGAGCCCAGCCCCAGGGCACAGGAGGGCCGGGGTGAGGGGTCTCCTGGGGCCTGAGCTGCTATGGCGCCAGCCCCTCGGGCTCTTTCGTGGCTCGTCGGGGGATGGATGCAGAGGCTCAAACCGCAGGAAGACAGACAGGCGGCTACAGCGGGGCTGGGAGGGAAGAAAGGAAGGAGGGAGGAAAGTGGCGCAGCGCGGCCTCGAACCGCTGACTCCTCGGTAGCCATGGCGGCGCCTCGCTGGTGCCTCGGTAGCCATGGCGGCGACGCGGCGGCGTTGCCTCGGTAGCCAAGGCGGCGGCCGCGTGACGTCACGCGGCAAGATGGCGGCGGGCGGGCTGGCGCGGCAGGTGTGGCTGGTGGCCGTGCTGGGGCCCGCGGTGGCCGCGCCGCGCTACAGCCCGGACTGGGCCAGCCTGGACGCGAGGCCGCTGCCCGCCTGGTTCGACCAGGCCAAGGTGGGGGTGTTCGTGCACTGGGGGGTGTTCTCCGTCCCGGCCTGGGGCTCCGAGTGGTTCTGGTGGCACTGGCAGGGCCAGCACCGCGCCGACTACGAGCGGTTCGTGCAGCGCCGGTACCCGCCCGGCACCACCTACGCGGACTTTGCGCCCCGCTTCACCGCCCACGATTTCCAGCCCCGCCAGTGGGCCCAGCTCTTCCAGCGGGCTGGTGCCAGGTCAGCGCCGGGCACTGGCCGCCGTGGTTGGGGTCCCTGAGGGGATGGAGGGTGGGTCTGGGGGTCCCTGAAGGGATGGAGGGTGGGTCTGGTGGTCTCCGGAAGGACAGTGGGTCCCTGAGGGGATGACTGCCGTGCCCAGAGGTCCCTGAGGAGATGGTGGAGTCATTTCTGGGGATCTGTGAGGGGATGGTCACTGTGCGGATGGGGGAGCCGTATCTGGGGGCCTCTGAGGGGATGGAAAGGCCCAGAGAGGACTGAGGGAGCTGTTCCTGGGGTCCCCGAGGGGATGGAAAGGCCAAGTCAAGTAGACTGAGAGGTGACTCATTCCTGGTGATCAATATGGAAAGGGGGAGTGTCAGGAGGATGGAGCCAGGCTCTTCTGGTGACAACCAGTGATAGGACAAGGGGCGATGGGTGCAAACTGGAACACAGGAGGTTCCACTGAAAGATGAGAAGAAACTTGTTGGGGGTGAGGGTGGCAGAGCCTGGCCCAGGCTGCCCAGGGGGTTGTGGAGTCTCCTTCTGTGCAGACATTCCAACCCGCCTGGACACCTTCCTGTGTAACCTCATCTGGGTGTTCCTGCTCCATGGGGGGATTGCACTGCATGAGCTTTCCAGGGCCCTTCAACCCCTCACATTCTGGGATTCTGTGGGTCTGGGGATCCCCGAGGGACTGGAGGTTTCTGGGTGGTGCTGGAGATCCCTGAGGGGTCATGCCCAGGGTGCTGAGGAGGTGACGGGTCTCGATGGTTCATTCTTTTCCAGCATTAAAATCCATTAAAAACCTTTATTACTCTTGTAGTTGCTTCTAAATTTGAAGGGTGATGAAAAGAGGCCTCCTCAGAACATGGTTTTTCAGTCCCTTGCCATTGAGGCTGGGGAATGTCTTAGGTAGTTCATTTGCCATCCTGATCGAGTACGTGTTTTCCCCTCAGGTACGTGGTGCTGACCACAAAGCATCACGAAGGCTTCACCAACTGGGGGTCACCCGTGTCCTGGAACTGGAATTCTATGGATACGGGACCCCACCGAGATCTCGTAGGGGAGCTGGGCCAAGCCCTCAGGGAGAGGTATGGCTGCCAAACCGTGCTGTTCCTTTCCGCTCAGTTCTTGACAAACAGCGGAAAAACATGAGTTTAGTATGAAAAAAAAAAAGTAGTGCTTGCAAAGTCATGAAATCTTCTGTGAAACGATCTAATCTGCCACTAGATCTTATTCCCTACAGCCATCCTAACTCTTTCCTCTGTGTTTTCTGTCCCTCAGCAACATACGCTATGGACTGTATCACTCTCTGTTGGAGTGGTTTAATCCACTCTATCTAGCTGACAAGGCAAGTGGCTTCAAGACCCAGGACTTCGTTGTAAAGAAGACAATGCCAGAACTCTATGATCTGGTCTTAAAGTAAGAGCTGCAACCAGTTAGGAATCAGTAATGTTTTGCAGTAATTAGAAAAGGGGTTCACATTTGCCCTATGGACAGCCTAACTCATAGAATAAGATAGAGACGATTTTTTCATGTAAAAGCAATTCCCTTTAATAGTGCCTTTGTGCAGGGTGGCTGTGAAAGCAGAATGAGCTGCTTAGTGCGTAGAAGAGCAATTTGACTGAATTTCCATCCTTGCATTGCTTCCCCTTGTTGACAAAAATACAAGGCTCGGATTTCTGGGAGAATGGCTCTGTTGAGCCATGATCAACGCCTCTTTGCTGCTGCAAGAGCCTCAAAGCTTTGTCTGAAGCAGAAAGTGATAGCGTAAACCTCCTGGTAATGTCAGGCAATAGGAAGTGAAGCTAGACTCCAGACGCAAGAAACACAGCGCTGCCTTTTTGGTAGGAGAAAATAAGCCGTTTTGAAATAACATTAATCTCTCTGTTAGATATAAACCAGATTTGATTTGGTCGGATGGAGACTGGGAAGCTCCGGAGTCGTACTGGAATTCTACCTCTTTCCTTGCCTGGCTTTATAACGATAGTCCCGTCAAGGTATCGCTTTCAGCTGTCCCTCGCGGCCGCTGGCGTTTCACGGGTGTCTAGCAGCAGTGAGAGGTGAACGTGACCAAGTCAGAAACGTGCTTGACAGATGCCAAATGTGCTTCTCTTCTTTCCCAAAAAAATAAGCAGCTCACACTGCGCTCCTGTGAGAAGACTCTGGTGTCCTCCACAGCACACAGGTGGGAGGCTCAGAGGCAGGAACCTTATTGCATTGATTTCTCCCTGAGTGAACAGAGAGAAGCTCTCCAGACAGGGATTCAGCCTTCTCTGGAGGATCCTCTCTGTTACCGTTCATTACACAAGGGGTTTTAGTTCCTTACCTCCTAACTTAGACGCCTTTGTGATCTTAGGAGGGATGAATACAAGCTAAAAAGTCCAAGGCAAAACATTATTTTCACTGAGCTTTGTTTCTCCTTTGAGGACACTGTGGTTGTTAATGATCGTTGGTGTAATAACTGCTCTTGCCATCATGGAGGCTTCTACAATTGTGCAGACAAATACCAGCCGGGGACGCTGCCTGCTCACAAGTGGGAGATGTGCTCCTCCATTGACAAGCTTTCCTGGGGCTATCGGAGCAACATGAACGTTGCGGAGTTAATGGATGAAACGAGTATCATTGAGGTAAGAAATGTGAAATCAAAATAACAGCTATGGGGGAGCTGCTGGGAATTAGAGGTTTCCATCGTCCTCCTGCTTGCGGAAAGAGTCGTCAGGTGTTTTGTACGATCAGGCTGGAGATCAAGGAGCAGTTGCTGAGGACAAAACCCTCCTCATGTTTCTTTGTTGTCAGAAGAGAAGATAATGTGATTTGTTACCGTGGTTTGTCTATGGCAGGAGCTGGTGCAGACTGTGAGTTTTGGAGGCAACTACCTTCTGAATGTGGGACCTACGAAAGAAGGGGTGATCGTTCCCATCTTCCAAGAGAGACTTCTGGGCCTTGGGAGGTGGCTGGACACGAACGGGGAAGCGATTTATGAATCGAAGCCCTGGAGAGTACAGACGGAGAACAGCACAGTGACGGTCTGGTAAGGACTCAGTTCCCCAGAACCATCCGGCACTGCCAGAGCTGACGTTTCTTTCTTAGGTATTCTTAAATTGGGTACGTTCTGAAGTGTTGTCATCAGGTGCAGATGGTGTTTAGGTAATATCCTACAACTGGAGTGCTCAGTTACTGCCCCGGGGGGTTATCTGAGGAATAGCTCGATGGAAAGAAGAGCATAAAAATCAGCACTTCAGCCATCCTGCCTGATTTGGACAAAACCAGCTCTTCTTTTAAAAAAGTTTCCATGCTGCCGCTGCCAAGACTCTGTAAGTCACAATCCTGGCTAGTTTGAGTTGCACAAATGTAGTTCATCTAGACACATGCAGTTTGGAAATGAAGCAATATTTGGTTTTAAGCTGTTATGTACTAGTACTAATCACTGTTACCCAACTGTTAGATTTATACTGAGACAGGCATAATGTGTCAAGAGCCAGAACTTGCTACAAAAGAGTTATTTCTTTTCCTCAAGTGTGTTCTGTCTAGAAACTCAGAGCAATGATCGGGATAAGGTGGCGCATCCGCTCCGTTGACCACAGCCTGAGACAAATGACATTTGCTTTTAGGAAGCGATCATGGACTTTGTTTGGGTTTCATCAGCCAGTGCTGACTGGCTCAATGGTGGGTCCAAAGTGACAGGTTTTGGAAGGAAGGGGAAGTGGGTGACCCCTGTGCGGTGAGAGCAGGCAAGCCGGTGTTCTCGTGCTGTCTGGAAAGGTCAAGCTCGTCTGGTTCTCTCTCTGACGGGGCTCTTCACCTCGCTGAACTCTTACTTGACCTCGTAGGTACACGGCGAAGGGGCCGGTTGTCTACGCCATCTTCCTGATCTGGCCTCGGGACAACATTTTGCAGCTGTCCTCACCCACTCCATCCCCAGCCACACAAGTAAGGGACTTGAAGAATAGACAACGCGCTCCAAGCGCCCACCTTGGGCACGTGTGGGCTGGGAGGGGACAACCTGACGTGGTTTGGAAACTGGGGAGAGTGGGGAAGTCATCATCCCATACTTCTTGTTCTGGGTGCTCTGGCCTCTCCCCACATCCCTGCAGCATCCCAGGTTAATCTCCAGGCTTTTGCTCCCTGTTAACACATGACGTTGCCAGCCCAGGCTCGTAGTCTGTGGTGGAACAGACAGAGACACTTTACCCCAGAGCCTTTTGATCCTGTTGGCACAGAGAGGTGAAGTAAATAACGAACCTCACGCGTAGAAGGGCTCAATAGTATTGCGCCTCAAATTCAAATTGCTGGTGCAATTGTAAGTGACGCACATGCTGAAGTGCCCTTTGCTCTGAACAAACAGAGGTAAAGCCTTCTCCGTAAAAAAGGAAAAAGATCCACACAAACAAAAATGCACACAAACCAAAAAATACCCTTTTGGCGTTACCTTTGTGCACTGTGACTGATGGTGGAAATGTGCAGGACTGCTTTGGGAGATGCTGTGCAGGGGCTGGAAGGATGTTGGTTTCAAGTGGGAGGAACCTGTGTGAGCTGGGACGGAGCGTTTGCCCTGTTCCCCTCTGCAGGTGACGATGTTGGGGTTTGCGGGGACTCTGACGTGGCAGAAGGCCCCGGGTACGGGGCTGCTCATCACGCTGCCCCACCTGCTCCCATCTCCTCTGCCCCCTCGGTCTGGCTGGACTGTCAGGCTTGAGGGGGTGAAGTGACGGCTGCAGGATGGAAGCACCGATCTCCCCTGCCTTTCTTTTAATCAAGCCTGAGAGGATTTTTCATTTATCATTGAATAAATTGATTTTCTCTTAAGAGAGTTTTTCCTAATGCCATTTGTGATTTTGGTACGAGGGCAACTGGTGTGGCAGGAGAGGACCGACTTCTCCGCTCAGCGGTGGGAGGTTGGGAATGTCCTTTGCGGTACTTAAACAAAACTCCTCGTAACAGTGTGTTTCTGCAGTGCAGTTGTTGTGAGGGCCCCACAATGTTGCACACAGGCTTGATTTTGTCTCGCTACAATGCAAAAATTGCCAGAACACTTGAGAGTTTGGTGCAAATGAATTCCCGGTGCCGGTGCTGAGCGTTACAGAAGCCATTACCCAATTCACAAATAACAATGTGTACTGATGAACCTGTGTGGACTTCAGAGAACTGGCACCGGGTGCCTTAGGAGCATCACCCGGGCATCACCCCGGCTCCGGCGATGACGCTGTTGTGAATGCAGAAGGGCCAAAAAAAAGGGGCAACAGAGCGATGGCCTTTTTACCTGCCAACCCCATCACGCCGGTAACCTCTGGCGCGGGGAGGAGGCTCATCCAAAACAAACACGCTGTGTTTATTTAGCGGCACCAACCAGCTGAAAAGCCCATGCTATAAGTGAGCAGGTACCGAGGGGCCGCACAGTCGCTGGTCTGGGAGGGAAAGATGCCACAGTGTGCCACAGCAGCGCTGCCACGGGACGGCCCGCGGGGACAGGTATGGGCTGGGGGTCTCTCGTCCCCCCGAGGGGACTGAAATGACGGAGGGGACCGAAGGGACCGAGCGGGCAGCGGCAGCTCCGCGGTTTCGAACCGCGACCCCAGCAGCGCGGCGGTCATGTGACCGCGAAGCCACGCCCCAGTTTTGGCCACGTGTGGCGGTGGGCTCGGTCACGTGAGCAGCGATGGCGGCGGCGAGGCGGCTGCTCCCGCGCTGGGCGGTGTCGCTGCGGCCGGTGAGCGGGGCCGGGGGGGAGAAGCGAAGCGCCGGGGCCGCGCTGACGCTGTCCTGTGTCCCTCTGCCCCCAGGTGAGCGGCGCGGCGGCGGCCGGAGCGCTCCCCAAGCGGGTGAAGGTGGTGGAGGTGGGGCCGCGGGACGGGCTCCAGAACGAGAAGGTACGATCGGCCTGGGGGTCCTGGGGACAGCAGGGTGACCGTGAGCCAGCACTGGGCCCTTGTGGCCAGGAAGCCAATGGTACCTGGGGTGGGTTAGAAGGGGGTGGTCAGTAGGTCAGAGAGGTTCTCCTGCCCCTCTGCTCTGCCCTGGGGAGACCACACCTGGAATATTGTGTCCAGTTGTGGCCCCTCAGTTCCAGCAGGACAGGGAACTGCTGGAGAGAGTCCAGCGCAGCCACCAAGATGCTGGAGGGAGTGGAGCATCTCCCGTGTGAGGAAAGGCTGAGGGAGCTGGGGCTCTGGAGCTGGACAAGAGGAGACTGAGGGGGGACTCATTCCTGGGGATCAATATGGAAAGGGGGAGTGTCAGGAGGATGGAGCCAGGCTCTTCTGGTGACAACCAGTGACAGGACAAGGGGCAATGGGTGCAAACTGGAACACAGGAGGTTCCGCTTAAATTTGAGAAGAAACTTGTTGGGGTGAGGGTGGCAGAGCCTGGCCCAGGCTGCCCAGGGGGGTTGTGGAGTCTCCTTCTGTGCAGACATTCCAACCCGCCTGGACACCTTCCTGTGTAACCTCATCTGGGTGTTCCTGCTCCATGGGGGGATTGCACTGCATGAGCTTTCCAGGGCCCTTCAACCCCCCACATTCTGTGTGATTCTCGGCTCCTCACGGCAGGGGACTCTGACCAAATACCCATAACGTGCCGTTGTGCTCCAGCAGCAGGGCCATTTTTAAAAAAACACTGTGATTTGATGCTGAAAGATGAGGGGTTTTGGCAATGGAGGAAGGGTTTATTGTGGAAATAATGCGCTTATTTTTCTTCTTCCTAGAATGTTGTACCGACACCGGTGAAAATCAATTTAATCAATATGCTGTCAGAGACGGGGCTGCAGGTTATAGAGGCCACCAGCTTTGTTTCCCCTAAGTGGGTTCCTCAGGTTGGTATTCAAATGGGATTTACAATTGTATGTCAAAAATACTAACGCAATGAAAAGAATCTCTCTGCTCCAAAACTCTTGTTACTGTGGCTTGTGACTGGGCAAGAAGCAGCGAAGTCAAACGGGAGCTTGCAGTATCGCAGAGCTTCCCTTTGCACCCTGGGAAGGAGCAAACACGCAGCTGGAAGGCAAACAAACAGCCGGTTGTGCAGGTGCTGGCGCCGGCTCGGTTGGGTGACAACCCCGATTCTTCAGAGGGCGCGTCGCCCTTTGCCCTGCAGAGGCCCATTTCTCTTCTTGCTAAATTCTGCCTTAAAAACAAATCTCAGAAATGATTTTACAGTTTACAGAAGCGGACGTTGTCACCCTGAGAAACCTTTCCTTGTTTGCTTTGCAGATGGCTGACCACACTGAAGTCATGCAAGGGATTAATAAATTACCTGGTGTCAGTTATCCTGTGCTGACCCCCAATCTGAAAGGATTTCAGGCGGCGGTAAGAGAGTGTCCGAGTGTCCTTGGTGCTTTATGAACGTTTCGACTGTGGTTACGGGTGGGAAATGCATCTTTCATTCTGGCAGGCAGTAGGCTCAGCTTGTTGTTCCTTTACAAGGGATAGAAACCTGTTGTTTATGGAAATAGAAAGAAAAGTAATGCGTTTTAATTGACGGTGATTCTTTCAGTCTTATCTGCATTTCCTGCAGCTCTCGCAACTGCATCCAGCGGATGTGGCTTTACTGCTGCGTCTGCAACTTTACGCTTCCTTCGATGACAAACTTGGATGTGTCATCGTGTTTTTGCTGTAGAACGAACTGAGGAAAGAATTGGGCTATTCGGGAAAGAACTGAGGAAAAGCCGTTTTTTATAGAATGAGAGGACTGTAGTCGTGGTTGTTCTTGTTGTTGCCCTTGCAAGAGAAATCGGGTCGCTTTAATTCAGGCTTCCTCGTGGCAGGTGGCAGCGGGGGCCAAAGAAGTGTCGATCTTTGGAGCAGCGTCCGAGCTCTTCACCAAGAAGAACATCAACTGCTCCATAGAGGAGAGTCTGGAGCGGTTCGGTGAAGTGATGACGGCAGCGAGAGCCGCCAGCATTCCTGTGCGGGGGTAAGGAGCTCCGAGCGGAGCGTTGATTAATCCCTTTGGATTCCACCCTGTGCAGCTCTGGGGAGTGGGATTTCTTTTGAACTTGACCCCTTTCTTGGGGGTGTCTCTCTGCTGTGAGCAGACGTGAGCTCGGTGCACTGGGAACCATTCATTTGGAAACACCACCGCACTGATTTTTCATGTCCGTGGAAGTGGAAGAAGTAGTTGTTGCATGGTTCATTGTGTAAGCTTTCTCTACTGGGCTGATTTTTAGAATATGAAATTAATTCTTCCAAGAAAAATACTACACAAGTCCTGACTAATCTGGCCAGTAAAACGTCATGTTCTCTAGCTAAAAGTGTGTATTTTTTTTAACCATAGATACGTTTCCTGTGTCCTTGGATGTCCCTATGAGGGGAAGATTTCTGCAGCTAAAGTTGCAGAGGTGAGTTCATTGTAAGTACAACCATAATCCTGGGGAGGTTTTTGGCCGCCTGTTGTGGGTGTGAGTTGTGCAGCAGGGGCTGGAGGATGTGTCAACCGTTTAACTGAGCACTGGGGAAGGTCACAGTTGCCTCCACAGGAAGGGAAGGCTGGATGTAGCCGAAATGGGTGGGGGAATTCAGGGAGGTGTGGGGTCCTGGAGATGTTTGATCCCAGACAAGAGTCCCTGGGCAGTTTCTCCTGCTGCTGTTGTGCTCCAGGGAAGCAAGCTCTGATTCTTCTGTCTCCATCTCTGGGGAAGGGAATAGCAAAGCCGCCTTTCCAGTAAAAGCGTCTCGGCTTTTGGACAGGTCTCGAAGAAGATGTACTCGATGGGCTGCTACGAGATTTCCCTCGGGGACACCATCGGCATTGGGACCCCGGGGAGCATGAGGGAGATGCTGACAGCGGTGATGAAAGAGGTGCCGGTCGGGGCTCTTGCTGTTCACTGCCACGATACCTACGGACAGGCTCTTGCCAACATCTTGGTGGCGCTTCAGGTGAGGTTCTCGCTTTGCAGTGTCTCGCCCTTCCTCGAGTTTCTTCCATCCTTGCTCGTGAACCGTAGATTTGAGGAGCAGGACCACGGTTTGTGCTTTAAGGGGAATTTACTGAGAGCGGTTTTGTGTGCAGATGGGTGTGAGCGTGGTGGACGCGTCCGTCGCTGGCCTTGGGGGCTGCCCCTACGCCCAAGGAGCTTCTGGAAACGTCGCTACGGAGGACTTGGTGTACATGCTGAACGGCCTGGGCATCCACACGGTGAGTGCGAGCGGCTCTCGCCTGCAGCAGCCGAGCCTCTCGTGCTGTTTGGGCTTCAGAGGGGGTTCAAAACTCATCCCAGCGAGCCTGAACGTGGCGACTGCAGCTGCAGGGTCACTGTGGCGCTGCCATGCGGCTCAGCCAGGCTGTGGCCAAAGGTCTGGTCTCACCACAACATTTTGTCCTCTCCTGCGATTTGACCCTTGCTCTCAGAGTCGCGTTAGTGAGCAGTGGGTGCTCAGCACCACATTAAAGTACCGGTTGGACTCCATGACCTCCAGGTCTCTTCCAACCAAAATAATTCTATAATTCAACCCTTCAGGCTCCCTCCGCCCCTGCCGGTCTCTCCCAGTGACACCAGTTGTTACTGGGCAGCTTTAAGCGGTAGAACCGGTACCAAGGCATGTCCTATCTTTTGTCCCATGAAGGGTGTGGACCTGCAGAAGCTGATGGACACGGGCACGTTCATTTGCAACGCTCTCAACAGACGCACCAATTCCAAAGTGTCGCAGGCGTCGTGCAGACTGTGATACTGAACCGAGTTTCTCCTTGGACCAAGAAGAAAGGCAGGATTCGGTGTTGGCCGTTCCGTTGTGACCCTCAGCGCTCCTTCCAGTGCTTGCGGGGAAATGTGTAATCCACTAGAATCTGTGAAGAACCAGCTCAGAACCACGTCCTGGAACTTCTCCCTTAGCATCTTGTTGTGATAAACTACCAGCAGAGGATAAACCACAGCTTTTCCAGTTAGAGCACTTCTCCAGGTCAGGCCTGACCCTTCCTCCCTCTCTCTCCTCGCTCTAGATGTTAAGACTGAAAGCAAAATGTTCCCCTTGGTGATTAAAGCGTCAAGGGGCAGCCTTGGACCTTCTGTCTTAGCGTTGAGGGGTTGTAATAAAAACTGTATCTGTTGTAAGATACTTCTAACTACTAGGAGTAATAAGCACATTATTTAATACTCTAAACTACTACAAGTTTGGGTTAACTAAACCAGTGGAAGAGCTTTTGCTGCTGGTTTCCTTCCAAGTGCCTCACCATGGAACCGCTGCATCCTCGTGTGCTGTGTCCCATCCCCTGAGAGCAGACGGTGTGAAACACACTTATTCCGTACGCACACGTACTCCTCACGGCACGCAGGTCCCAGGGGAGTCTCCCCCAGTCTTCTATTTAAAATAATTTATTTTATAAGTTTATTTGTGAGACTGGAGACAAGTGCAAAGACCCCGTCCTTCCCTGAGGTGAGTGTAGCCGTGTGCTGCACCTCTCTCAGTGGACCGGGTGTCTCCGCATCACTTAAATACGCTGTAACAATTAAATAAACAGTAACACTGAAAGAGCTGGAATCGGTGAATCTGTCGGTGGGTTTAAGCCCGGGGCTCGGGGGGCTCCTCCCGCCGCCAGGGGGCGCTGCGGAACTGGTGGCGCAGTGGGCGCTGGTGTGTGGCCACGCCCCTTCACTGCCCGCCAATGGCAGCCGCCCTTCCACGCTGCACCCCGCCCAGGGGGGCGTGGTCACTCACGCCGCGCATGCGCGCTCTGCGGCTTTTTGTCCCCGCTGCCGCGCCGTAGGGAGCGGCGGTGACACGTTTCCATGGGAGAGCGCGGCGCGTGGCACCGGCGGGGGCGGGGAGCGCGGCCGGGCCTTAAAGGGGCCGCACCCGGCGCGGGAGCAGAGCGGGCGCGGCGGCGCGAGCAGAGCGGAGCGGCGGGTGAGCGGCCGGGGGGGGGCGGGGGCGGGGGCGGGGGGAGCCGGGGTTGAGGGTGGGTTGCGAGAGGGGGGACGCGCTGCCGTGCTCGCCCTTAGTGGGGAGCTCCCATGGCCTGGCGGGGCCCCTGAGGTACATCCAGACCTCTGAGGTACATCCAGACCTCTGAGGTAAATCCAACCCTCTGAGGTACATCCAGACCTCTGAGGTACATCCAGACCTCTGAGGTAAATCCAGACCCCGAGGTACATCCAGACCTCTGAGGTAAATCCAGACCCCGAGGTACATCCAGACCCTGAGGTATCTCTAGACTCTGAGGTAAATCGAGCCCCTCGGGGCTCCCCAGCCCCACAGGGACCCGGTTCCAGCCCCTCAGGTTCGCCCTGGACCCAACCCCAGCCCCGGGCAGTCCGCAGCCCCTCAGGAGACCCCGGCCCAGCCCCACGGACACCCCAGCCCCGCGCTGACAGGTGCTGCTGTGCCACGTCCACACCTTGTCCCACGTCCGCACCCTGTCCCACACACACCTGGCCCACAGGCCCCTGTCCTGCTCGCCTGCCCGGCTAAAAGCGGCGTTATTTCGCCTTTCCAGCCCTCACCTGCTCTGGCCTCCGCCGGAGGTGCCTCCTCGGGCTGCCACAGCAGACACAGGGCAGTTTAGGGGGTTTAGTTGGGTTTTCAACCTGAGATGCAGCTCTGGGAGTGACTGAAGTCACCCAGGGAGGAAGATTCCCCCGTGCTGCCTGCACATGCCTTGATAATGAAGTGGATTCTCCCTCCTTTCCACGGGACAGGAGCTGCTGTTTGTTTCCCAGAGACAGGCGCTTTCTTGCAGGTCATTTTCCAGGTTTCCACTTTGTGTGTGTCAGCAAACGTCCCTGTGGGCTGCAGTGACCTGGTGCCACCTTCGTGGGAAGCCGAGGAGGAACGGGGCCAGGGCTGGGGCTGGAGGGAGCGCTGGGACTGATGTGGAGAGGGGATTTCAGAGCAGGAGGGAAAACGGGGAATGGGGGAAAATGTTAGAGCTGATGCCCTTGAGGAGACCACACAAGTTCATACTGTTTGATAAATCCCTGCCCTTGTGCTTAGGGATGAATTAGCCTGAGGGGTTTGTGCTGCAGGATACGGGTGACACCAGGATCTCGACTGGATTTAGCAGGAAGAGCGGAAGGGTTTTTTCCTGGTGTGTGACAAATGTCAGATAAACCCTCCCTGTCCCGGAGGTGTGACCCACGTCGCAGGGTGTGCCACAGCCTGCCCAGCCCCTTCCTCCCCGCATCCAGCGCTCAAGGGCCTTTCCTCCCACAGGGAACCATGGCAGAGAAGATCCTGGTGACCGGCGGCGCCGGCTACATCGGCAGTCACTGCGTGCTGGAGCTGGTGGAGGCTGGCTACGTCCCTGTGGTCATAGACAACTTCCACAATGCCATCCGAGGTACGAGAGCCTTCATCCTTTCCCACACAAGGGGCTTGGCCCCTCTCAGCCTGTGCTGGGACCTCCAGCTATCCCAGCACCTCGTCCCTTCCCTGTCCCCAGGGGCAGACGCGCTCCCCGAGAGCCTCCGGCGTGTGCAGCAGATCGTGTGCCAGCCCATCCTCTTCCAGGAGCTGGATATCACTGACGGGGCAGCGCTGCAGGAGCTCTTCAGTAAGGTGAGAGCAGGAGCTGCAGTGCCCCGGGGAGGGCTCAGGGGCTCCGGGGGGTTTGTGTTGGGGGTGGGAGTCGGGAGATCTGGCCTGGGGAGGACAGTGCTGAGGAAATTCTGTGACCAGCAAACGTTCCTCTGAACCATGGAGACAGTGTGGTCTGGCTGAATGAAACTCCTAGGGAGATTTCTGGCTGGTTTCTTGCCTGGAAATTCTGTCTTCGGTTGCTGTGGCACTGACATCAAGCTCTGTCACCCTCTGCAGCACCATTTCTCAGCCGTGATACACCTGGCAGGGCTGAAGGCCGTGGGTGAGTCTGTGCAGAAGCCACTGGAGTACTACAGGGTGAACCTCACCGGGACCATCCAGCTGCTGGAGGTGAGTGGAGCTGGGACACAGCCTGTGGGGTATAAACTGGAACACAGGAGGTTTCCTTTAAATTTGAGAAGCAACTTGTTGGGGTGAGGGTGGCAGAGCCTGGCCCAGGCTGCCCAGGGGGTTGTGGAGTCTCCTTCTGTGCAGACATTCCAACCCGCCTGGACACCTTCCTGTGTAACCTCATCTGGGTGTTCCTGCTCCATGGGGGGATTGCACTGCATGAGCTTTCCAGGGCCCTTCAACCCCTCACATTCTGGGATTCTGTGTGGTGCTGGGGGACAGCTCTGGGTGTGATCCTGCTCTGGGGGGCTGAGCTGGATGGTGCGGAGCTCGCTGGCTCAGCGGCAGCTGGTCCCTGCTCCCCAGACCATGAAGGCCCACGGTGTGAGGAACATCGTGTTCAGCAGCTCTGCCACCGTCTATGGAGACCCCAAGTACCTGCCCCTGGACGAGAACCACCCGGTCGGAGGCTGCACCAACCCCTACGGCAAATCTAAGTACTTCATCGAGGAAATGATTCGAGATCTCTGCAGAGCAGAGAAGGTGAGGAGCTGCCCGAAGGCGCGCAGAGCTGGGAACTGAGGTCTATGCACACTGGAGCGTGTTGGGGTGAGCTCGCAGTGCTGCATCCTCCCCATACAGCCGCGTTTTTGTGTCTCCCCAGGACTGGAACGCCGTCCTCCTGCGCTATTTCAACCCAATCGGTGCCCACGAGTCAGGCATGATCGGAGAAGATCCTCAGGGGATCCCAAACAACCTCATGCCCTACGTGGCACAGGTACGGCCCCGCTGCGGCCTTCAGGGACCTCCGGGCTCGCGGTGTCTGTGGGGGGAACAGGCTGAGGGGGTTCTCACTGCTGGTCCCTCCGTGCAGGTGGCCGTGGGACGCCGGGAATTCCTGAGCGTATTCGGGAATGACTACAAGACGGATGATGGAACGGGTGCGTCACGGAGTGGGGGGAGCAGGGACACCCCCTCACCAGGGGCAGCCATCGCAGCCCCCAGCCCTGCGGGAGAGATTTGTGCTCACCCTCTGTGTCCCCGCAGGCGTCAGGGATTACATCCACGTCGTGGATCTGGCCAAGGGCCATATTGCTGCTTTGAAGAAGCTCAAGGAGGACTGTGGCTGCAAGGTACTGAGAGGGCTGTTGTCTGGGGTGCAGCTGGGTCTGGGCCATGCTCTCCCAGCCCCCAGGGAGCTCAAGGGGCGTCTGGCCCTTCTCCCTCGCAAGAGCAGCCAACCCACATCCCTTCTCCTCCTCCCAGATCTACAATCTGGGCACAGGCAGCGGCTACTCTGTCCTGCAGATGGTCCAGGCCATGGAGAAAGCCTCGGGGAGGGAGGTAAGGTGTGACTCACAGCACCACAGGCATAGAGCCAGCTGCTCCCACCGGCCCCCCCAAGCTGTCACTGTCACAGCAGCCCTTGTGCCCATGGCTGCGGCCTCGGCCGAGTCCCCTCTGCCGACCCCCAGCCCCACATTGTGCGTTCCCTGCAGATCAAGTACAAGATCACAGGCCGGCGGGAGGGGGACGTGGCGTCCTGCTACGCCGACCCAGCGCTGGCCCAGCACGAGCTGGGCTGGAAAGCTGCCTTCGGCCTGGACAAGATGTGTGAGTGTCCCCCCTCCCCGGTGCCGTGTGCCACCCGCTGTCCCCGTCCTGTCCCGCCCCTCACCCCTGCTCTCTCCCTCTTGCAGGTGAGGATCTGTGGCGGTGGCAGCTGCAGAATCCCACAGGCTTCAGCAAGAACTGAGCTGGCTGCCCCCACACCTTTTCCCTTGATGACCAGTGTGGCTTTAGGGGCCAAGTTCTCTCTCCCACATGCCGGAGGAGTCCCTGCCAGGCTCCAGCAGCCCCTGCTGCCCGTAGATGTGGCTGGCACCTGGTTTTGCTTCCACGTTGCCTGTGGCAGCTGCTTCCGTGGCCACGTTGCCGAAGGCTGCTCAGGCGCCGGCTCCCCTGTCACACACTGCTCCTATTTATTACCAGCAGCTCTAACGCCTTCGGGAGGCAGTGATGACGCAGTCAGCCTGGTTGGCTGGCAGCTGGATTAATGACTTATGCTACTAAATTATGAATTGAGCTGTTGTTTTCTTTTTAAATAAACTTTCTTATTTTCTAAGCAGCAGGTCTGTTCTGCATCCTCTTGGAAACAGCACCCGGGGGCCTCAGGCTCGCCCGCTCCCTCCGCCCCTCGTCCTGCCCGGCCACAAACGATGCCAGCTCAGCTCTGGGAGAGGTTTATCATTTATTTAACCTTGTTTCTGACTCTGTGGAACACACACACAAAAAACCCCCAAACATTTACAAGGAAGACAAAAGAGAGAGAAAGAAAGAGAAGAAAAAAGAAAGGAGGAAAAAAAAAAAGCTGTATTGAGGAATGGAGAGAAGCCGTTCGCCCTCCTGGGTCCTCGGCATGGCCCCTGCTCAGGAATGCTCTGCCAAGGGGCCGGTGCCCGAGGATGGCCACGAGTCCTGGGCCCCCACCGGCCCCCCAGTTCCAGTTCACAGTCAAATAGGTCGGTCTGTCCGTCCACCAGACCTCAGGTAACCGGCCAGGAGCTGCGTCCCCGTCCCAGCCAGCCCCCCGCGCCTCCCGCCAGCCGGAGGGGAGGACACAGCAGCTTTAAAACAGAGAAAGGAGGAAGAAACAGCAGGACTGAAGCCCAAGCAAGGGGAAGAGCTGCGCTCCCCCCGCCACCAGCAGCAGCTCCGCTGGTTTAAGACTTCCTAAGGGGAGAGAAAGAAACTAAACACCCCAACCCACCCAAACCAACCGAAGGATGGGTCCGACAGATCCGACTCTCCGGAGAGCGGGTTATTGCTTTGCGCGTCCCAGGGCAGGGCTGGAGCAGAGCTGCCTGTGCCAAGTCCCGCAAAACAGCCCGAAAAACACCCCAGGGTGGTGCCAGCCCCAGTCCCACGGGCCACCGAGCTGAGGCTCCATGGGGCGAGGGCCGGCGGGGCATGGACCCAGGGCCGGAGCACGCAGGAGGGAGCGACAGCCCGTGGACCAAGAGGGTTTTGTGGTGTTTTCTTTTTTAAAAGACACTTACAGCTCCAGCCCCGAGGGGCCCAGCGGTGCGGCGGGCTCAGCCCGTGGCCAAGAGGCGAGGAGACGGGCAACGCTGCTCAACAGCAAGTGCCCTCGGCCCTGCAGGAGGGGACGGGGACGGCCAGGAGCCCACCCGCAGAGGGGACATTCGGGGCCCTGCGCCCGGGGAGCTGCTCTGCTGGCGGGGATGGGAGAGGACAAACCTCAGGCACAGCCTCCAGCCAGGGAAAAGCTGCCGGGGAAACCTGTGATTGTTTGTGGACATGCCAAGAGCCCACAGCCCTCGCCCTGGGGGGCATGGAGACCCCCCCTCCAAGATGGGGCACGGTGGCACCTGGGTGTTCGGTGCTGGTGAGATGATGGCTGGGAGCAAAGCTGCTTCCTCCAGCTGCACCGGAGCCATCCCTGGGCCACGGGGGGCTCTCCTCGCCTCTCCTCTCCCTCCCTGCGCCAAGGGAAGGAGAAGTAGCAGCCAGAGAGACGTTAAGGACCGGGCCAGCGCCGCGTGGGCTCCGTGGCCAAACCGTTCGGACAGCGGCTGTAAACAGCAGCGCTTTGGGGCTCGGGGTGCAAGGAGAACCTTGGGGACCCCCCGCCGGGCTGAGGGGGAGATTGTAAAAGCAACAAGAGGAGGATGAGGAAGGAGGCGATTATCGCGAGGAGGGCTGAGCCCGCCGGGGAGTGTGCGTGTGTGACAGGGCAGGGGCCGCGGCCCCGTGCGAGGGGGTGCAGAGGCTGCGCGGACGCGGTTCTGCCGGCCCCGGTGATGGGGCGGCCTTGGGCTGGGCCTGGGGGCGTCTGCAGGAGAGTCCCGGGTTCCTGAGCTCCCATGGAAAACCCGAGAGTCGCCTGAGCAGAGGCCGAGAGCAGCCGCGGGGAGAAGGGCTGAGGAGCAGGGGGTGCCCCAGCCCTGCGCCCGCCCCGCCGCACGGGGGAACCTCCCACCACTAATACTGTTACAAAAAGAAACCCAAACCCAACAAAAAGCCTTGCCCATGCCCAACCAGAGAGCCGAGGGGTTGGTGACACCCACGGAAACCACTCGGAGCAAGAGCAGGAGAGAAAAGGCCACGCCAAGACTCGCCTTAGCTCCGATCTCAGCTCCGGGAGCAGTGGGGGCACACAGGGCACCCCCGGCCGGGGAGGACACGGTGTGAGGAGACGGGGAGCAGTGGGAGGTGCGGTGGGGTGGCCATGGCTTCCGTTTGCAGCGGACAGGTCACAGGGGACAGATCGGCGCCTGCGACCTCGGTGTCCTTCCCTGTGACAGTCTCGATTGGGCTCCGCTTAGATCCGGGGCAGCAGCTTCTCAATGAATTCCTTCACCGCCATCATCTCCTGCCGAGAGGACAGAGCCCGTCACCCCGGGGCTCCTCAAGGGCTGTCCCTTGTCCCAGGCGTGGGGACACACAGCCTCCCCAGAGCGAACCGGGGAACAAACCCACTGACCTGAGGGCAGGAACTGTGCATCACGCCGGGGTAGGTTTTGAACTGGACCTTGGTGGGAGTGACGACAGATTTCAGCTTCTCTGCAGTGAGGGCCCCGAAGCGGACGGGGATCATGGGATCCATCTCCCCGTGGCACTGCAGGATGGCGATGTCCTTGTTCACGCCGTTATTCGCCGCCTGCGGCAAGGAAGGAAATGCTCAGGGGTGCCCAGGAGAGGGGAGGTGCTTTACCTGCGTCCCCACACACATCACTGGGCAGGTCCCCACCTTGAGAGGGACGTGGCAGAGCTACTGAATCCCTAAATGTCAGGGGTTGAAGGGCCCTGGAAAGCTCATGCAGTGCAATCCCCCCATGGAGCAGGAACACCCAGATGAGGTTACACAGGAAGGTGTCCAGGCGGGTTGGAATGTCTGCACAGAAGGAGACTCCACAACCTCCCTGGGCAGCCTGGGCCAGGCTCTGCCACCCTCACCAGGAACAAGTTCCTTCTCATCTTTAAGTGGAACCTCCTGTGTTCCAGTTTGCACCCACTGCCCCTTGTCCTGTCCCTGGTTGTCACCAGAAGAGCCTGGCTCCATCCTCCTGACACTCCCCCTTTCCATATTGATCCCCAGGAATGAGTCCCCCCTCAGTCTCCTCTTGTCCAGCTCCAGAGCCCCAGCTCCCTCAGCCTTTCCTCACACGGGAGATGCTCCACTCCCTCCAGCATCTTGGTGGCTGCGCTGGACTCTCTCCAGCAGTTCCCTGTCCTGCTGGAACTGAGGGGCCACAACTGGACACAATATTCCAGGTGTGGTCTCCCCAGGGCAGAGCAGAGGGGCAGGAGAACCTCTCTGACCTACTGACCACCCCCTTCTAACCCACCCCAGGTACCATTGGCTTCCTGGCCACAAGGGCCCAGTGCTGGCTCACTGACACATCTGCTGCCTGGCCACCAAACGCCTCCTCCCACCAGGATCCAGCTGCCACCAGGTGCTTGTGGAGCCTATCGGCTCATGGATGCCCACACCAGACAGAGCCCCAATATCTCTGTGCCCTCCCCTGCCTCAGGACCACAGGATGAAGCCCCCATCACAGACACCTCATGCAGCAGCCCCAGGTTCACACCGCAGCGACTCCAGATGGAAAAATCCCCCCCACGACCCTCCCCGGGGACACACGCGGTGGCAGCAGCACAGGTACCTGCGGGAAGGCTTTGTGCAGCGGGAGCCAGCAGCTGAGCGCCACGATGCCGGCCAGCTGGTGCTGGCACGTGAGAGCCGTGTACAGCGACAAGGCACCGCCCTGCGGCACATTAGAAAAGTTCGTTAGTACTGCGGGGGAATCTGCAACACAGGGGCACCCACCCGGGACACCCAGCAGTGACCTGGGACACCCAGCAGTGACCTGGGACACCCAGCACCCACCCGTGTCCTGGCCACGGACACTCTCTTTGAGGGGCGTTTTTGGAGGGGGAAGAGGGAACCCAACGCTCAGCCCCCGCGGTTCAGCTCACCTGTGAGAAGCCCCCCAGGATGATGCGGTTGGGTGGGATCCCATTCTTCATCTCATGCTCGATAATCGCTTTAACTGGAAGGAGAAGACAGAGAAACGGGTCAGTGAAAGGCTTGGGAGGGGGCTTAAGAGCAGCACGCAAGGGCTGGGGGCACATGGGATGCTCAGCTGGTCAGGGAGAGGTCCTAGGGACCAAACATACTTTGATTCAGCCCAGGAGAAGGTGGGTGGGATCACAGGGGAGCGGAAAGGAGAGAGAGGTGGAACATCTGCCCCCGTCGCAGCGAGGGAGAGGCACCCAGGGGCTCAGCACTTCCCCCTCCCCAAAACTTCTTACTGTTTTCTGCGGCTTTCTTGATCCCAGCTTCATCCTCGGGTGCGTCCGGAGTCAACCCCATCAGATCAAACCTGGGAGAAGATGCAGGTTGAGTCCCAACACTCCCGCAGCACCCCGGCCATGGGAGGTGGGAGCAGCGTGTGCTCTGCCCCAACACCCCCAGGGCAGTGGATTTTGGCTTTTCAGCCCCCCCATCCCTCCCACTCCCCAAAATCCACCCTCAGAGGGTCCCCCCCAGCCCTGCCACCCAAAGCACTGACCAGGAGGGCATAACCATCTTCATGTTGAGCGTTACTGGGATTCGGGGCCTGCAGAGAAAACAGTTTGGGTGTTTTAATTCAAGCGCACAAGTGGAAAATCCGAGCCAAGGGGAGCGAGGTGACCGTCCCTCCTGAGGGACAGCAGCGCGTCGGTGCCACCAGCCCCAGCCTGGGGGCTGCACGGTGACCACCCAGGAGCCCCGAGTGGATCCCAGCGGCTCCCGGGCGTTGCCAAGCAGCTCGTCTGGGGAGCAGCGCACCTGCGTCCCTCTCCTGCTGCTGCTGAGCCGGGAGATGCTGTCGGAGCAGCGGAGAGGGGACAGCAGGAACAGCCGGGGACCCCGCGGTGGCACAGCAACCCCAGCCCGGTGAGTGCCCCCCTGCCCGGGCTGCTATGGACACCAGGGAGTGATTCCTTCCCTTGCTGCTGAGCCCCCTCCTGCCTGACCAGGGGACGGGGAGGGAGCTCCAGGGCTTTCGGCTGTCGCTGCAGCCTGGGCAGCAGCGCCCCAGCCCACCCAGACCCCCCCGGCCCTTCCCGAAGCCAGGACGGTGAGGACTTACGCGTGAGGACAGATGTATTTCACATAAGGGAGGCGGATGGAGGAGAGAGCGTCAGCCCAGCTGTGCCTGGGGAGAGAGAAGAGGGAGCTCCAGGGCTGCTGTAGCATTTTGGAGGACGCTCGCAAAGATGAGGCCATTTCCCCCAAGGAAAAGCTTTTCTCCAAGGCTGCCATCCCCTGCCCTGATATTATTTTCCCAGGTCCTGCCCATTCTGGCAGCCTGAATCCCAACAGGAATCCCCGGCGCAGATCTGCAGCAGCGGACACAACCCCAGCGCACAAAGCCCCGCAGCTGGACGCGGAGGAGCTGCGCTCAGCGAGGGAGGACGGACAATGCTCTAAGGCAGCTTGGAGATGCTCTCACGTAGACACAACCCAACTTCCCGGCCCTCCCAAGGACTGGAAAAACCGCAGTGCTTATCTGCCCGCCTTGAAGGAAGCAGAAAATCAAACCCGCAGGAGGTGGGGGCTGCCAGGATCATAAATATTCAAGCTGAAGCGCAGGCAGCCGCTGGCTGGCGGTTCCCGGCGAGGAACGGCTCTCAGACCGAGCTCAAAGCCCCCGACAAGCCCCGGGAGAGCAGCAAACCGGGCGTCATGGCCAGCGCCAGGAATACTCACCCCGTGTCTCCAAGGCCATGTAAAAAAATGACCTGTTAAATTAAGCAGAAAAACAAAAGAATTAGCTGGTGCACCAGGTGCTGTCCGGGGAGGGCGGCAGGGCTGGGCGCGCAGGGAAGCGGGAAACGCCAATTAGTCACTAACGAGAGACGCTGACAGGGGGGAATGAGCCGGTGCTAATGATGCATCTCTGCAGCTCTGAGCGTGAGGGATGGGTGGAATGGGCTCGTCACTGTGACACAGAGCCTGCTGTCACGGCCACTTCAGGGGTGTCACCAGCCCCGTGGCTGCCCCGGGGAGCAGAGACCGGGGGTGATGGGGCGTCCCTGCCGGGCTGCACCGCACCGCGCGGGGCCAAACGCACCCAGGACCCAAAAAACCAACCCGAGGACTCCAAAACCACATTCTGAGAACACACAAACCCAACCTGAGAACTCACAAACCCATCCCAAGGACCCACAAACCCATCCTAAGGACTCACAAACCCATCCCAAGGACCCACAAACTCAACCTGAGGACTCCCAAACCCATCCCAAGGACCCATAAATCCATCCTACGGACTCAGAAACCCACCTTGAGGACCCACAAACCCACTCCAAGGACTCACAAACCCATCCTGAGGACTCACAAACCCACCCCGAGGACTCACAAACCCTCCACTACAGGCTTTGCGTCTCAGCCCCGAGCAGCCCCCAAACGCAGCCCGTGGGGCCTCAGCGAGGGGCAGAGCGTTTTCTTTGAACGTTTTGCTTTTAAAACCTTAAATGGGCAAATCAGACCCAACTCCCAACAACCTCCCAGCAGGTCAAGCCCAGCCGTGAGGCACCAGGAGCAACCCCAGCCCAAAGGACAGCTCCTGTACCCCCACAAGACAAGAACCCGCTGGTCCCGTGTCCCCGTTGATGCCCCAAGACACACGAGGGGCTCCGGGATCAGCTCACGGCCGCCCCAAGCCCTGATCTGCAGCAAGGGGAGAAGCAGGGGGGTCCGGTTCTTACCGCCGCGGTCTCCCGCTCTGCCCCTGAGACCGTCACTGCGTCAGCGAGGAGGGGGACAGACATGTTGTTACCACACATACACCGAGAGGGACTCAGACACTGGCACCTGCAGGACAGACGGACAAAGGTAAGGCAGGAAAATACTCCCGTCTGCCACCCCGGCAACTATTTGCTCCAGAGGGACCGGCTGTTCGGGGGAAAATTAAAGAGCAGGTGAAGTCTTTGATGTTGAAGCCCTTGGGACAGCCGGGAAGCTGCAAACGCTCCTCACGCCGCAGCACCCGAGCGGGGAGGCACGTGTGGGGTGTTCCAAGTGTTAAAATTAGCTGTTTCTGTTCCACCTCGGCGCCCGAGTTATTCCTGTGCCGGTACCGACGTGGGCAGAGGGCGACGCGCAGCCCCGTGTCCCTTCAGCCCCTGCTCCGCGGACGCAGACACAGCGCGGGCTTTATGGCGCTAATAAACGGGCCAGCCCGCTTTTACGGGGCTGCGTGGGGACAAAGCGGAGGCCGCCCGGAGCTGGCGTCCCCCAGCGAGGCCATCGCTGTCCCCAGCGCTGTCACGAAGACTGTCACCTCCCGGTCCCCAGCACAGCCCCCACGGCAGCACCTTCCGACGTGACAGCCCATGGCGCTCGTTCCCAGCCCGGCGCAAATCGCTAAAGCTCCCGCTCCTCACGCGGAGGCCTTAAGCCCCGCTTAACCAGCCGGGTCTAACGAGACCAGAGCATGTTTCCATCATATCCCACCTGCTGCCGTATCCCACCGTCCGCTCGAACCTTCGCGTCTCACAGCGAGCTTAGGGACGCGGCTTAGCGCCAGGGTTGGGTTATGGCTGGGCTTGATTATCCCGAGGGTCTTTTCCAACCAAAATGATTCTATGAGCACCATCCCCAGTGCGGTTTGCAGCACCTGAACCCCCAAAAAGCTCCCGGTACCCCAGCAAACAGCCTCACCTGGCACAAACAGCCGCCTCCTCTACCGAGACCCGCCCGACTCGTTTCCCCAGCCGCTCGTCAGCCGCTTCCCGACTCGAACACACAAACACCGGGAACAACAAGCTCCTCGGGTCTGGCCAAGCCGCGCGGCCCACGTGCCGGGGAGTACTCGGGGTCAAAACAGGCGGCCGGGAAACGCGGCACCTGCCAAACCCCGCGGGAGGAGCCGTAAATAACAGCGGCTGCCGGATGGAAGAGGCTGAGACGCACTGGCGGCTCCGCTCGGTTCACAGAAGCTTCAGGGAAATTATAGGATTGGGGGCCAGGGCTGCGCGGAGCACCCGGGGGTCACTGCGCAGGACACCCCGGATTTCTCGGGGGTGTTTCTGCCCTGTTCTTGGGGTGTCGCAAGGATCCACGGGCACAAGAAGAGGCACCTGAGAGGCTGAACACACCGGGGAGTGATGGATGGGACCCCCGGGGAGGGATGGACGGGACCCCTGGGGAGGGATGGACAGAACCCCCGGGGAGGGACAGACGGACAGGACCCCCAGGGAAGGATGGATGGATGGGATCCCCAGGGAGGCATGGATGGATGGGACCCCTGGGGAGGGATGTACGGATGGGACCCCCGGGGAAGGACGGACAGATGGGACCCCCGGGGAAGGACGGACGGATGGGACCCCCAGGGAGGGATGGACGGAGGGGACCCCCGGGGGTCTGTGCTTGTACAAAAGCCTCATTTGTAAAAAAAATAAAAGAAATAATAATAAAATAAACGGTTTGGGTCCAACCGGAGCTGTTTTGGAGCCGGCGCACCCCACAGCCGCCCCCCCCGGGGCCGCCGCCTTCGTCAGGGCGGGAGCGCGTGGTTAATTGGTGTTAATGAGCGTGTTCCGGCCTCTCCCGTAGGCCCGAGCCGGCGCGGGGGTGGGAGCGGCAGCAGGAGGCGGGAGGAAGCCCCGCGGGAAGCGGATGGACACCCGGAACGGCCGTTTTAGGGGGGAATGCGGCTTTTTTGGGGGTTTTCCGGGGCTGGGGGGGGTCGTGCGGCCCCGGTCCCGGCTGCGCGCGCTCCCGCCGCCCCGAGCACGAGGCCGCGCAGCGCCGGGACCCGCCCTCGGTGCCACAACCGCGGCGGAGCGGGGCGGGGGGGAGCCCGGAGCCCCCCGAGGCCGGCACGCAGCTGCACCAGCCGGATCTACCGCCCCCCACACGCCCCCGTTAAGCGCCGCGGGGAACGGGCCTCTCAGCCCTCCCCGTTCTCCCGCCGCCTCCCCATCCCCGCGGCACCGGGAGCCTCCCCCGCCCCGGTTCACCTCGGGGCTCCCCCCCCCGCCGTGCCCCGGTGGTACGTCCCGCTCCCCCTTCTCCCCCGCTCCCCGCACCTCTCCCGCGGGCCCGGCGCGCGCTCTCCTCCCGGCTCCCCCGACGCGCTCCCACCGGAACTTCCGCCCACCGGGTCGCGGCTGGGGCAGCGCGGCGGAAGTGACGCGCGGGGCGGCCGTTGCGAGCGGGGCTGAGGCGATCGCGGCGGGAACGGCGGGAGTTTAACGGGGAGAGGCCACGGGCGGCCCCCCTCCCCCACCGTTACCACAGCGGCCCCGCCCCACGTTAACGGGAACAGGCCACAGCTCTGCGCCTCACGCGTGTTTTATTGTCAGGCGGAGACGTAAACGGGCCCGGCGCTGCCTAAAGAGCGAGTGTCCCGTCTTAGAGCGGCTCCGCTGCCGCCGGCGGGACCCGCCCCCCGCTGCCCTCAGCGGCCGCCCCTGCACGGGCACCGCGCACCCGGCTGTCCGAGGCGAGGACCCAAACGTAAAGCTGATCCAGCCCTCCCCAGCGCTTCAGGCGGCGTCTCTGTCCGAGTCAGCCCCTCGCGTCTGTGCGCTGGCGCCAGAGCTTCCAACCGGCCGTTAGGAGATGAAGTGAGTCTGGGGGGTGATTTGCTCCAGCTTGTGATCGGCCGGGTTTGCCGATGCTTCGTAATTGCAGATGGTGACCTCGTGGCGATGAGCCTGAATTAAGATTAAACGTGTTAGTCCGGAGGACAGAACTCAAGTCCCTCCTAAAACAACAGAGCAGGTTCCCAGCTTATGGATTTTTCATCACAGACCTTCACCCCTAGAGCTCAACTTAAACGATGGGCTCAAGGGCTCAAGCCCTTTTCACACTGTTTGCACAGTCTCATCTCTGCTCTCACCCACCTCCGTCCACTCTCCTTTCAGGCCTATATAAAAAATCTTCGTTGTCTCTGCTCCAAAGTTCTTCGGAAAGTGGATGGAGAGGTGGTAAACATTGGAGAAACGGGCAATCCTGAAAGAAAACGCGCTGAAAGTGGAGCCAGGCTGCTGTACCACGTGTTGCTCCTACCCGAATTCAAGACAGACTTGGGAGCAAAGGACTGAGGGGGCTGGAGGGGCAGGGGACGCAACACTGGGATGATTCTGCACCCCAGAATTCCTGAGTTGCAGGCACAGTCACCCCCCTGGCTCTGGGAAGGATGTTTTCAGACCAGAGCTCACACCCCCAAGGGCAGGACGGAGCCACGGAGGCAAATTCTACTGTGGGCAGCTCTGAGATGACAAGGGAAGGAGCTGTTCCCCGCTAACCCCTTCCTAAAATGCAGCAGCACGAGTGCAGGCGGACGGAGCTCAGCGCCCATGCTTGGGAGGCGCAGCCCCCGCGTCCCCACGCCGTACTTGGTGGGGTATTCCAGCTCGCCCCGCGGGTCCCGGTTCAGGCTGAACATCTGGTCGGGTTCCCTGCCTGCGTCATCGAAGGACATGTGAGGAATGTTCTTGAACCTGGGAAGAGACAGAGGAAACCCAGGGAGTTATTAACACACAGCTCAGCTAATTGGTTTCCTCGCCATCCATTAGCACTGCCTGGCTTCTTCTCAACAGTAAGAAACTACGTTTGCTTTGTTTTCTGAGGGAGAAAATACCAACGTCACTACAAAGTATCAGCACATTCCAGAATATCCAAAACCCTTAAAAAACAACAAGGAAAAGCAAGAGACAAAGCTTGGGAGATACAGATCCAGAGCCCAGGACACTGCAGACCAAGGACAATGAGGCCTCCATCAAGGTGCATTTCTTCCCCCACAAGCAAAAACTGCAGAGTACTCAATACTCTTTCATTTTGGATAAAAAATAAATCTTCCCAGCACAGCATCTCACCAAAACGTTCTAATTAAAATCAGCACCACGTTTCTCTAGAGAAGAAGGCAGCAAGCAGCCTTGCTCATCCCCATACAAGTTCCAGCTTATTTTTCCCTCCTGGGCCCCTGGAAGGACGGAGGTGACACAGGGAAACGCTGCTCCCCCCACCCCACGCGCCTCACTGGGTGCTCAGGCACCGGAATCACCGCTCTCATTAGCTACGAGTTAATTAGTTCTGTTTAGGCTCCAGCAAAGCTAATGCTCGTTTTACTCACAGCCTCATCTCCGCTGGATGCGTATCGTCGTCTTCCCCCATCACAATCACTCCTTTTAATTTGACGTTTCCCGTAAACCTTTCGAGAGATGCAGGAGTGGCGTTTTCACCTTCGTTCTCCCCACATCATTCCCGGGTGCGTAAAGGCGAGGAAGGAGCCCTGCCAGCAGCCGAAGCGGTGCCGGAGGAGCTCGGGGAAGGAACTTACGGGATGTTAAACAGAAGCTCCTCGTCATCGTCACTTTCTACAAACTGGGGAGAAAGAAGAGCCGGTCAGGACGGACTCGGCTGTGCAGGTACACGGGGGTCGCACCGGGGGCTGGGAAAACACGGTGGGTGACCCCGGAGAGACCGACAACACCCCGCTGTCTCCCGCCCCGCCCGCTTCTCCGCCGCAGGCCCCGGCCCGGCCCCACCTGTGCGCGGTCACCGCGCTCCTCCCAAGCGCGGAAGACGAGCGCGCCGCTGCCCTCGCGGCGCTCGTTGAGGCACTGCAGGCGCTGCCGGTCGATGCGCAGGTAGAGCCCCCAGGCCGCGCCCCGCTCCGGGTCTCCGCCGGTCGCCGCCGCCGTCTCCCCGCAGCAGCAGCAATGCCCGTGCCCGTGCGCCATGGCCGCGCCGCGCCCACCGCGCCTGCGCGCTGCCGCCGCCCCGCCCACCACGCTGTTACCCCGCCCACCAAGCCTTGACACCCCGCCTACCGCGCCTGCGCACTGCTGCCGCCACGCCCACCGCGCCGGGAAACCCCGCCCACCGCACTGTCGCCCCGCCCCACCTGTCTGGAGTGTGAACATTGTTAGCTTGCTTTGTTTATCCAAGTTGTGTAAAGTGACGGTCTGTACTGTGCAACTAAATCAGTGTCTCATTTCAGAGTAGCGTGCAAACTACTGAGCGAGATCTGTGAGCACGTTCGTTGCCTGTACAAGCTCTGACAATGTGTCAGAGCTGCATTTGCTGCTCTCGTTTGCCCATGCCTGCACTCTTTCTGATTATGGAAAGTTTCTTCATTGATTGCATGATTATGGCCAGATAAAGACCCTCCTGTTGGAGAATATCTGGGCTGTTTGATCTGGTTGTCCACTTGCTAAGCCCACATGACTTCTTTTTTTGGGTCTCCATAGGCTTTAGGTGAGTGTCTCTGGTCTATCATTGCTGGTTTTATGCCGATCTTCTCTCTGTCTCCATTCATTGAAATTACATCCTGCCATTTAGCTGCTGTAAGTCTTCCCAGCCAGTCTTTTTGAGATAGCCAGTTTAAGCATATTCTATTCAAAAGCAAGTCTTTGAGCACCTAAATTTGAGAAGAAACTTGTTTGGGGTGAGGGTGGCAGAGCCTGGCCCAGGCTGCCCAGGGGGGTTGTGGAGTCTCCTTCTGTGCAGACATTCCAACCCGCCTGGACACCTTCCTGTGTAACCTCATCTGTGTGTTCCTGCTCCATGGGGGGATTGCACTGCATGAGCTTTCCAGGGCCCTTCAACCCCTGACACTCTGGGATTCTGTGAGCACTCTGAGTTTACAGTTCTGTTCTGAAAGGGCACAAGTTAATATAGGTGGATCAACATTATCGACAGCACGGACATACCCCGCCCACTGCACTGTGCCCCCGCCCACCGCACTCTCGCCCCGCCCACAGCGTCCTAACGCCCTGCCCATCGCGCTCCGCCCCGCCCACCGACTCCCGACGGCCCGCCCACCGCACTGTCGCCCCGCCCACAGCAATACTGACGCCACGCCCACCGCCGCCGCACATGTCGGGTCCAGCACGGCTCCCGGTGAACCGAGACACCTCCGGTTCGCCCCGGGGAGGGGGCTCGGCCCAGCCCGGCCCCGGACGGACCCCGGGGAAGACCGGGCTGCGCTGGCAGCGTCAACCACTGCGGGAAGAGAGCAAAGCTGCTTCTCAGCAGCGCCAGGGAGAGCTCCTGGGGTTTAAACTTGGGGCTGGTTCCAGCCAGGAAGGGGGACAGGAGCCGGGACCTGGTGTGTTTAACATTCATTGCTCAGAGACAGAAAAGAACAAGCAGACACGGTCCAGTGTTTGGCTTTTATTGAGACATGATTGTTCTCTTTTCATATAACTTATCTAATTAAAATATTCATCTTAGTTACCACAAAAAAAAAGGGGGGGAACATAGAAAATTGTATGTACAGAGTTGGGACCAAAATACAAATGCAAGTCAAAGTCACTCGCCCTCCTGCCCGTGTTCCTCATCCCAACACCAGCGGGACAGCGACGTGGGAAGAGGCAGCTCTGCTCTGTTCCTTTGTGCAGCACAGAAAAATTGCACAACTTAACACCCCAGGCACTGAGACTGGGAACAGAACGAGCACTTTTACCCCAGACTTGGCTTAGTTTGTGTCTCCTGGATGTAACCCTGTTGGTGCCGCTTCGGTCTGCGCGGTTTCAGTGCCTGAGCAAAGGGAAGGGCAGTGGGACCCGCTCAGCACAAACAGGCTGCTCCGAGACGGAAGATGCACCACCCCGTAACAGCAACGCTTTGGGAAATACCCACATCTAATTACGTAGCTGTGGCATTAATTAAGTGGCAGTTTAGTGGTGCCCGAGATTGTTCTCGGGCCTCACCCAGATCCATTGGGGCCTGAAGACAATGCCAGACTCCGTTTCTCTGCCCTCTGCCCGTACCCCCAGTACAGGGGAGAAATAAATGGTAGCACAACAGTCAGCACAAGATAATATATTGTTATCTAATTAAAAGTACAGCGAAATTAAGTACAGCAACAACGCAAGAGTAAGGAGCCATTATTTTACAGCACAACACACATTGAAATGCTGCACGATAACGTTAAAGCATCTGGGACTGTAACGAACTTACAGCACGTGAGAGTCTGAGAACATTTTTCCAAGATCTTCAAAATAAGAGAAGAACAGACCAAATAAACACGAGACGGGTGTTCAGAATGGTTTAAAATTCAGAAAAAAAAAAAAGGAGAAAAAGGAAGAAAGAAACCAACAGAAACCAGAGGCATACAGGGATTTTTCTAGAGCTCTTTCTTCACAGCAACGTTTCCCCCAGTCAGTGCGCACAGGCGGCTCCACCGCTTTGGGATTTGGCAGCCGCAGAAACCCAGAACTTCCCAAAAGCTGCCACCACCAACAGCATCCGCTACCGGCACCTTTTCCACCCGCGCAGCAAAGTCCTAGGGCAGCAAATATGGCTTGGAACAGGTCAATCTCCCCTTCTGATCCAGTCAGACCCCTGAGCGCCACCAGAGCGGCCGTGTCCCTCGCCACACGACCTGGGTCTAACCAGCTCCATCCTCTGCTTGCGCCACCTCGGGTTAAGTTTATTTTTGAGGCCAACATAACCCACAAGGATTCACCACGATAAGGCTTCACGTTGAACAGCGGGTGCCCCGTTGCGTCCGGCTGCTCGCTCGCTGCTGCGAGTCCCCCTGAAATCACACTCACGCTCCACACCCTTTCCCTCCAGAGCTCCGGTTCCTCAGACACCAAGTACAGCCACTTTGGGAACTCCCGCTATGCAGGACACGCATAAAAACCAAACCACATTCTGTTATTCCCTCCTCTCCAACCCCACTCAAGTGGTTCCAGGTTCGGAGACTAAAACCCTTGCTTTTTCCAAAGAGGAAAACATACAGGGAAAAGACAGGATTTAAACACCAGCTTCCAAAGTGGAAATAAATCCTTCCCAATTCCACACAGAAAACAAGATAAAAGTATTCCTTCTTTCCACTAAAAGAGGCAAACTGACACCTTCATTGATATTTAAAAACTGGTTTTAATTTCAGAGGCAAAATCCCCCTCTTGAAAAAAGAAGTTAAAATCTGACTTAATGCATGGTAAAATTCCTCCCCAAAGCCCTCATAGCTTTATTCCCAGTAGCCAGAAGACAACAGCAGCAGATAAAAAGTCCCCAACGGTTCTTGGCGTCCCTGCACGACAACGTAAGCATCTGGACGAGATCTACAGTAACAGCAGAGAGAAGGTTGAGAGCTACGATTTTATTAACGTACATCATTAGAGCACAAAGCCTCGGGACTCGATGTGCTTGCCAAAGGACCGATGAGCGGATGGGCCACCGGTGCCACCTGTCCCAGAGAGTCCAGGTGGGACGCTGGGCCCAGCAGGTACCAGATGAGGGGGAAAGACGCCCGTGACACCCAGTGTCCACTCAGGTGGATTCCAGTCACCGAGGGGCTGCCCCGTGCACTGGACTCGGGGGGCAGAGACTACTGGGAGTGACATAAATAATACCAGCGGGATAGAAGGGCAAAATATTAATTAAAACCATTTTATAATTTATTAAGAGGTTAAATAGTAAATAGTCTCTGGATCTTCCACTCTCAGCAGGTGCCAAGACTTCACATTTTCTCGTGTCAGGAGATTCTGTACACCCTTCTTTTGACGGATGACAAAGCTAAAAACAGGATGTTAAGGGTGGGGGGGGGAAAAATGGGGGGGGGCTTGACACTGAGAGAGGAACCAGAATAAAAGATTAAAATACTGTGCTGTCGTCTTGTGCAGATCGAAGCTTCTCCCAGCAGCTGCAGTCTCCAAAGAGTTCAAAGCAAAGGGCTGTTTGGTACCGTCTCCCCCTTCAGTGCCACTCCCCAGCGAGGGGGAAAGTCCCAGATCTGCACCGCAAACTTATCTCCGAGAGAACCTGTTTTTGAAAGCTTTGATAGTCTTCGCCATCATGGGCGCGATTTCTGCAGAGAAAAACAAAACAAAACAAAACACACAAATATATAGATATTAAAAAATTGAAAGCAGCAGTCACAAAGCAGACGCGAGGCAGGTGTGATCATCGATTTCCAGGTCACGCACTGAGCTGAGCCCACTCTGCTCTCTGCGCTGCCAGAACACGGTCTCCGAATCTCTCCCTGTGTCGTTCCCACGGGAACTGCACTACAATTCCATTTCAGCTGGACAGATACAGGAAGGGAAAGGCAGAGCTGCTGCCTCGCTGTTAGGACAGGCTGATACAGTCAGCACGGTGAATCAGATGTTTCCCTGCACTTTTTCTTGCACAAGGAGTTTGAACAGCCTTTACCCAATCCTTAGGGAGAGGAGAGAGGCCACCAACACCAACCCTCCTGCACAGTCTGGATTTTTTACAGCAGAAGCAGCAGATTCGTGCATTTGTAAAGGAGACCACATGGATGCGCTGCGGTTTGTACTTACTCTTCACTGGTGGTTTCCTGGGGTCGTAGGAGGAGAAGGTGCTACCTGAAGATGGGGCAGAATGGGCGCTGCTGGTGCTGGGCCCGTCATAGGACTGCTCCTCGCTCACACGAGTGTGGCTTTTGCTAGACGTGTACAGGACTGGTTTTATTCTGAAACAGAGATGGGATGGACATTTCAGTAAAGGAGTCACCGTGGTTTGGTGCAATTCTTCAGACACAAGCCACACGTGTTAACACCAGCGTGGAACCAGCAGCGACCAGGATCTCCACGCTTCCCAGCAAGAAAGAAGCTGTTCTAGTCACGAGTTTCACTGCAAAAGAACCTCCCAGACACGCAGGATCCTCTCCCGCCAGGATGCTGAGCCTCAGGGGGAAGCTGGCAGGAGTCCCCAGGAAAAGAGGCCCTAAAGAGAACCACTCACTTGGTCTTCCCCGGCAGAAGAGGTCCTCCAGTTCCAAACTTCTCTTGTCTCCTTCGTACATCCCGAGGGGGCTTCACTGCAGAGTTCACAAATGCCATTTTGGCCACTCTACCTGTAGGAGGCCAGAGGAAAACATTGCTGAGATCCAACTTACTGCAAAGGAGGCTCCTCAGTGCTTGCTTTATGTCAGCAAGATTCAACCAGCTCTCCCCAGTCCATCCACCCCAAAGCTCTGGTGACATCCTCCTCCCTAAGGCCTGAACCTCTTGCAGTCACAACACGGAACAGAGAGCTAAGCAGCTCCTAAACTGGACTAGATTTACACCAGTCATTCCAAAAGACCTTCTCCACCAAAGATACCCCCCAGGCAGCATCCCCAGACCCCTCTCTGATCGTTCAGCCCTACTTTACCTTTGGGTTTGTTGGCGTGAGCTGAGCCGATGTTCCGCGCCAACATCAGCAGCCGCTGCTCTCGCGCGTCGTGAAGTCGAAGGTACATCTCCCGCCAGGACTCAAACTCTTCCGGCTTCTCGTTCTTGAAGTCTCGGAGACAGTGATTGTGCCACAGCTGATCCGTATCCTCAATGAGGACCTGAAGCAAACCCACACGTGAGCTGGGATCCCTCCCAACACCTTCACTCCCCTCTCCCTCAGCACCAGTGACACTGGGATACCAGAGGACAAGACACTTTGGGGCCAACGCGCAGCAGGACATGGGCAGATGGCAAATTCAGGAACTCAGGACTGGCAAAAGCCACCTCTTGTTATTCTTTCCTATTCTGCTATTGCAGCTGAGGACTCAACATCACTCCCGCATGTCACCAGCCCCTCCTCATCCCAAGGCACTCACATGGTTACACTCCTCGATGCGATAGAGCTGCTCGGGGGTGCATCTCTCCAGTACCGGCTCCAGCACTGCGAAAGGGACACCACCCACTTCGTAGATCGCTAGAAAGAAGCAAAATGCAGAGTGTTTATCCTCCTCCTTCCTCGCCAAGGAAAGGGCTTGACAGCTTGAAACGCAGTGGAAAATAACGCAGTGCTGCACGAGACTACGCAATGTGAGGGGACGGGGACAGGAGCCAGAGGTACAATAGCTCCAGCAAGCCACCAGTTAAGAAGCGCTTTCTGTTTTTACCACTATTTTCACTCCCTGAAAGCACGCTGGGTGCGGATTCCCGCAGCACCCGAGCTTTCAGCGGGATCTATCCCATATTAGTTAGCTTGCCCTGAGACACAGGGAAACTGTTCACACGCTGCAGGGACATATACAGACAAGTTACCGAGACTGCGGTATCCCTGCAACGTGATTTTGAGAGAGATGAGGAAAGTTCCTTACAGTCGATGTTGTTGCTGAGGACTCGGATGCATTGCTGATACAGAGACATCATCTTTGGGAGGTAGGCGGTTTTCGAGCCTGAATACACTTGCATCTTTGAATTCAACCGGCGGCCTGTAAAACCCGCTTCGCTCTCTTCAACCGGCGAGGACACGGCTGTGAAGTGAAAGACTTGGAGTAAGAAGGGAACAGAGGAAAAAGAGCCCACCCTGATGAATAGTGCAGGAGACACAAATCAGAGTCACCCAGAAGCAACCTCAAGGGTCAGAGACCTGCAACCTCATTCATGAAGGGCAAACCCAAAGCTCAAGCCCCGGGAAGGGTCAGCAAAGGATCTTCCTTATTTCTGCTGGAGCACGTGGGCAAGAAGCCACTTATTTTTTACACTGGGGCTCTGGGCGGGCGAGCCAGGACACCAGACCCCAACAGCAAGACCTGAACCCAGCCAGCACCCCCTCCCTCCCACCAACAGCGGCCGGAGCCCATCTCAGACCTATTTTCCTGCCCAACGCACCTTTCCGTTTGGTCTGGGAGCACATAATGGACTCGATGGAAGGAAGAGGGCGGTAGTTGGCCTGGATCGGCGGCAGTGGGATGTCCGGTAATGTTGGTACCACATCTAAAAGTATCTGGAAGGAGAGAGGATGGACATGCAAGTGAGCTGAGAATACAGTAGGTTACATCCCGTACAAAGAGCATTAGGTGTGATATTTTGAATTAGACGTCCAATGCTGATCAGCTTGCACCAGGAAACAGCTGCTGTGACTGTGCCTAAGCTGTCGATACAAAGAAGCCAAAATTTGGGATTTGAATCACTCAGTACCCTCCAGCAAGAGCCACCCACACCTTTAACCTACCGGGTTCAGTGCTAAATGCCTCTGGCAAGAACCCAGGTCAGATTAACAATGCAAAGAACTGGAGAAAAACCAGAAGAGGAAGCTGGCAGAAACATCTCCTTGACCTCAAACACTCATGTACCTGTTCTGCCTCTTCTCCTCCCGCACAAAACGCTGCAGTGGTGGAGGAGAGATCAACCTCAGGAACTGAGGCAAACCTAAAACCTTGACATGAGGCACCTATTAGAAAGAATGGCAAGGTGCAAAGCAGCGTTTTAAAAGGCTGCTAAGATACTAAAAGCACTTCTTGAAGAGCAAAGTGCTTCAAAGTTGAGTGAAAAGATTAAGCTTTACACATTTACACATTGGGGGATTGGACTAGATGATCTTTTGAGGTCCCTTCCAATCCCAAACATATTGTGATTAGTCCCTGTTTATACACAGAGCTCTGGCACCCATGTGGCAATGAACATGTACAGAAATATTGCTCATTTTTCATGCTTTCGCAAAAGAAGTTTTGTCTTCTAGAATCAGCTGCACTGTAACCCCGGTTCTCCCTCCAAAAACCCGTTCGAAATCTTACCCTGTTTGGTTTAGGAGGCTCCGGGACCTTTTTCTCTGCCTTTTTCTCACTTGTTCTCTTGTGGCTTGGGCTTTTCCGACTTGAGCTCGAGCTGTTGGTGCTGGCTTTGGATCCGTTCTGTTTGCTGTGCCCCTGCTCTTTCTCCCCAGCTGGCACAGCGGGTTTCACCACTTTCTTCTTCTTTTTCTGGGGCTGGTCGTAGCTCAGGTACGACTCAAAGGACATCGTAGGTTGTTCAAATTCATCCTCCGCTTCCCCCTCTCCAGAATTTGAGGAGAAACCCATCGATTTTTTGTCCCCATCAGAGACTTTGCGCTTCCCCTCTGAAGATTTTAAGCTCCCAGAAAGCCCCTTTTCTTTAATCCGATTCGACAAGTCGCTCTCAGCTTTCCTTTTCTCCCGCTCTGTGTTAGATGTCTCCGGGCTCGGCTTGGGCTTTTCCAATTTGCTTTTTTCAGAGTCCCGGTGCTTTTGCTTCTTAACGTGGTTGTCCAAATTCTCTTCCGAGTGCAGCGACACGTGCAACTTCTCCTTTCTGGAGGTGCCGCTTTCTCGATTCTTCTCCTTCTTGGCACCATCCGGCATCCTCTGCTTCTCCTTGCTGCCCCCTGCCACGGGGGCTTCTCGGAGCTGCTCTTTGAAAGAGCCCTTGTGCAACTTTTCGGGGCTGCAGGCAGCGCTCCTGTCCTCCTCTCTGCCGTCAAGTCGCCGCTTCTTGTGAGAAGACTTGTGCTCTTTGCTTTGACTCACGTTCCCTTTGCTGCAGAACTCACCAGAGTTCCTGTCCCGGCTTCCCCCCAGCTTCTCCTGAAAGCTGGGGCCTTTGCCGGCTTTCTGATGAAATACCATCGCTTCTTCCTGCTCCTCAGAAGCGTAAGGGTCTGTGTACAAATCCTGAGGGCTCTCGCTTGGCTCAGGAGACACAGCTTGTCCATAGTCCGAGTATTCCTCGTCTGAAGAGAGCGCTGGGGAAGACCTACCCCAACCCTTCCCCTCATGGCTGCTGTAGCCATAAGTCTCCTGGGCTCTCTCAGGCCTGGGATACTTTTTGGACTTCTTTTCCCTCTGATCTGGGCTGTAGGACTGGCTGCAGGACGGCTGGAAGCGTTCTGAATAGTCCTGGTCGGGCTCCTCATCCTCTCTGAGGGAGGATTCTTGATGCCTTTTGCTTGAGCTGCTCCTCTCGTAGTCACGGTCTTCAGAATCCAGGTTATTTCTGAAGGGGTAAGAAAACAAAACAGCGAGAGTAAAGCTTCCAATATGAATGAGAAGAGCCACTCCGCACGGACTGTATAGATGGGAACCTCCCTTACAGAAGACTAAAGTTGTATTTGGTAGTTTTGTGGCAAGAATAACACTAATTCTCGCAGGCACAGCAACGTTCAGGGATTTAGAAACTGCATGAATTGATTTGTATTAGGACTAGAGACTTGACAGTTCACTGGGAAGCAGAGAACGACGCGCACAGAGACTCCTCAGCGCCTGCACTGTGCGGTGTAACGGGAAACGCGTCCCCCGGTTTGTCAGGTCAACACGCAGGGATCCCACAGCCAAATTATCATCAATAACCGGGCTTTTATCACCCGCACCGAAACGATCTCATTGCTGGGTTCAACACAGCTCTTACCACAAGATGCTCGCTAGCGTCAGTTTTCAGTTTCCATCGGATTTTTGCACATTAAAGCCTCCTTTCAAAGCAAGCCACTTCCTCTGAATTTCCTGTCTTTAGCATCATAAAACGGGAAGCGAGCAGATTGCATCTCTTGCTTTATTAAAGGCGCTTTTCTGGCATCTACTGCTAATCTCTTCATCAAACTGCAAATTCTTGAAAATCGGCCCCTACTTTCAGGCAAAACCGCAGCCGTCAGCAACCCGACGCTCTGCGGCTCGCAGAGGCAGCGAGTTGATGCCAAAACGGGCCAAAAATCCCCATGCACAGCTGCACGCTCGTGTTACAAGTTTTTCCAGAGCCTTCGCTTTGTTTCCTTGGTCAGAGAAGTTTATCATCACTGCAAAAATATAACAAAGCTTATCCATCGAAGAGCACTGAACTCACCGGTCTGCCTCTTGGGACACCGGCACCAGCTTCTTCCACCGCGCTACGAGGTTCTTCGCAAAGTCTCCTACGAGCTCGTGTTTCCGTAAACTGTTGACAGTCTTCCCAACACCCGTCTCCTTCAGGGGAGAGACAAGACATTAATTAATCTCAGCAAAACGAGTCAAAATTCTCACCTCTACTAAAGTTCCTACGAAGGGAATAAAGTTAACCCGCTACCTAGAAGAAAAACTTCCTTGGTCTAACGGTTCTGTAAATCAAAGATGACTTAATTCTGCCTTAGTCAAGCATTAATTATTAGTATTGATAAACCACGTTAGTATTTACCATGACTGTTGGCTTGAAGACAGAAGTCTCTAATAATTGTAAGGATTAGCACTTCCTAACGTCATTCTGATTCAGTTGTCGTTAGGAACCGCTCTGGCTCTCATATCTCAGGCGAGTGTTAAGCTTTTGGAGGAGCCGAGGATGACGAACTGTCCTCCACGGCTTCACACTTGCTCTGACACACTCCTCCCGGTTACCGGAATCTCAGAACCTTGACACAATCGTGCCTGTGACACGGGGCTGGAGCAGGTGGCTGACGCAACACCCCCTGTTCCAGGGAAAGCAGCTTTTCCGTGACAAACAGTTACCCCGGGACTCGACAGACGCGATGAGACGCGCGAGAGATTTCACAGCTCTTACCACCAGAATGTCAACTGTGATGGGCAACTCCGACAGCCTCTTCAGACTTTTCAGCAGCTGCAGAGACAAGAAGGAAAGTGTTCAGACTTGTCATACGGAACCGCGTGCTGTGATTAAAAAGGGAGAGAGCTTGTTAGAGCCAAGTGGCGGCCAGCTGCTGTGCTGCTCCAAATCCAGCTCCCGAGACACCAAACGCGAGGGCCGGCTCTATAGAAATTGTGGCCTCTTTGCAAATGAGGGCCCATCTGAAAATTTTAAACCACTCAAATATGAATGCGTTCTTCAGAGAGGACGGCAGCTTCATTCTGGCTTAAAGCATCAGGAACACGCACGCTACCCGGCGGCAAAGCAAGGGGAAGAAAGGACTCGGGAGCTTGTGACTCTCAGGAGGTAGCGCTGAGAATCGCATCCCTTGTTGATGGGATGGGAAATAAAGAGTCCTTTCTGAAGTTCTGCAACCCAGGCAGCGAGGGAAGGAAGATGCTCTTAGAGATCTATAGGGAACCTGCCACCCGGGTGCTTCGGGACGTCGCTCCACTGACTTTTCAGTTCCAGCAGAGGTCTGACAGCACCGCTGCCCCTCGCACCATTTCCCTCAGCTCAGCTACAGCCACCGAGCAGCCCCGTCAGCATTCCCGTTATTCCAGCCCCTCTACAGCCCTGGCTTTGTCCAGCCCTGCTGTGCCGTACGCCGCAAAGCGCCGTCCTTGATCCCGAACATCTTGTCTTTAAAGCACTGTGCTCACGCTCAAATTAGCACTGAGGGGCTAAGCTATTCAATCACCCCACTTCCACCATGCAGGGATCGGAGAGGTTTAGTGGTTTCCTTCATTTTGAAGGAAATAAGTTCATTTATTCCACACCCACTGCAGTCAATGGTGGGAAAACTCCACGTCTTACCAAATAAAAGCAAGAGCCGGCTTTCCGAGAGGCCACCACACACCCCCCTTTGCCTGAGTGTCGCTTTACCGAGCTTTTACACTAGCACGGTCATTAACACAGCTTGGGCTGAGCAGAGTTCCCAGCCCTATCTCCAAACGACGCTGTCGGGAAACAAGGCGTTTTCGTTACCCGTGTCATCAGTAACGCACTTACCTGGCGGCCTAAGAGATCAAAACCTCTGCTTGTTGCTGCTGTCCAATATGCGAGCAGGGATATATTTGGGAGCCGTGTCTGTACAGCACAGGAAAACCTCTGCGGACCCCACGTCCACGCACATGAGATGGACAAAACAAGACAACCCCGACCCGGTGAGGCTAAAGAACTCGTACTGATCCGTGTTTCCTACAGAACCTCCGCCGCCTTCGGCTCCAATCAGCCAAGCTGACTCAGATCTGGCAGCTCAGCTCAGAAATAACCCAGATCCTACAAGTCCTACGAGAAACAGGCGGCCGGGCAGGAGACAGAAAACACAGGGCTCGTGTCTTGCCAGACACCAGATGAAATAGATACGGAAAAGCTAAACCAGCCCAGCGCGGGGTAGAGTTTCAGTCAACCAGCCACAAACCGTAAAAAATTCGCTTAGTTCCAGCTCCAACATAGTTTTATTTAATAGGAGTAGATTGTTTTCTTTCTCTAAAAGTCAGCCGGGCCATTCTAATGCTAACGACACACGTTAATTATCAAATGGCTACAGCCTGGCCCCATCCTCTTAGTGAAGATGCTCCTTGTTCATGTTTCCTTTACTCTCTTTCTTCCTTCAGTCCTGCAGAGTTTGTATCTTCTCTGCTGGAAAAAGGACCATTTCCAAATAATTACAGCAGCATCCAAAGTTTCACTCATACTGTTCTGTGCCAGCAGCCACATTTTCACCCCAAGGCAATATTAATACTTAACACCCTTCAGCAAGGCAATATAGAGTTGTACATGATACCGGGCAAATATTGTTCCTTCACATTACTGATAAAAGGTGTCAAATGGACAAGGTAAGAATAAAGAAGACTGGAAATGGTGTAAGGTGTGTGTATCACCCAGGAGTGCCCTGGATTTGTCCAGGTGTAGTGGAAACAGCTGTAGCTGAAGAGCCCAAAGCCATTTTCTGACATGGAAAGATGCTCAGAAGATACAAAATCTATCAAGACAATGCAACAGCAACTACATTCAAGCCTAGAAACACTAACACTTCCAAAGATACAGCTGCAAAGGTATCGGAAATAAGAGCACAGGTCACACAGGACCTTTCTGCTGAGGAGGAGGAAAGGTTTAGAGTCGCTACCCTGGCTAGTAACAGCTCACCAGCGCTCACCCTGCCCTTGCAAAACTGTAGAATCAACAGAGAAAGACACGACTTAACAGCACAAGGTTACCGGAGAATGAGCCAACCTGTGCAAACAGTGCCCGAAGCCTCACAACGCCCGAGCAGCACGGACAAGCAGTTACTGCCCCGGGCTGACACACGGGGCGGGAAGCAGGAGCGCTCTCTCTGTGCACGGCGCGCTGGGCAAACGGCTGAGCTCTTGCGTGTGCTCTCAGCACCACGGAGCCCAAGAGCCCCTGGAAATGACTGCTCGGCTCCGTTTTGGGGTCCCACCGGTTAAACCCTGCTCTGGTTTAGGCTGAGAGGGTGAGAAAAGGAGCAAGAGCCCCTGTCGCTTTGCCCAAAGCTTGGCTGGAGATGGGTACCCGCGCAGCAGCGTCAGCGCTTGAGCGCTTCGGTGCCCGTCTCTGTCCATCTTTACGGGTGGTGGGAGATCTTGGAGAACAAGCGGTTTTCAGGCGTTTGCCTCAGTTAAACAAAGTTAGATGAGCGCAGAGCGGCTGCACGGCCCTCATCCGAATTAAGTGAAACACGAACCAAACACCTGTAAATAGTCACGACAGATGCTCCCCCTTAAAAATACGACATAAAAATACGAACGGGACAACAGCACACGCTGAGCAAAACCCTCATTCCACATTTCAGCTGAAAAAAAAGGGCTCGGAACCCCCGTGGCCAGCAGGAGAGTTGGGGTCAGCAACACGCAGCCGAACGTCACCGAACAGATCCCAGCACCAGCCAGACCAGGACAGGACGTGTCACTGTGACAGCTGTGTGGGCAGCGGGTTTCGGACACGGACACGGGTGAGAGGTGTCAAGCAACATCCCCAAGGCAAAGAGGGAACGCACGCCAGGGTAGAGTTAAAACTTGGCAATTTCTTGCCCCTTCCCAAGTCCCTGGCGATGGCGGTGGCCTCGCCATGGCCCTCCGGTGCCACACGACCGGTCACCTCCTGCCCAGGCTCACAGCGGGGACCGCGGCTCTTCCACCGCCAACACGTCACCGGGACAAGACTCTTCCGGCAAGTTCTCCCGTTGCCCGCTCGCCCGCCTCTCCCCCCGCACCCCGCGACGGGCCACGGGGGGACCCCCACACCGACCCGGGGGGACCCCACGCACAGCACCGGGGGGACCACGCAACGCCCCGGGGGTCCGCGGGGCAGATGGGCCTGCGAGCCCAGCCCAGCGCCGGGGGCTCCCAACGCGGACAACCCCCCGGGCCTGCCCGGTGGCAGCGGGCCCGCCCCGCCCCACGGACCGCGGCGCCGGCCGGGCAGGAAACTTCGCGATGGGAGCCGGCGGAGGGCAGGGCAGGCCCGGCCCCGCTCCCCTTGTCCCTCATGGGGTGTCTCGGGCCCTCCCGACCCCCGACCCCGCCGCGCCGCCCCCGCGGGGAGGGGGAGCCCCGGTCGCCACGCCGCCGCCGTCACCTTCTTGGGCTCCGCGCTGCCCGCCAGCCGCGACTGCAGCTTGCCCACAACTTCCAGCACCGACTCCGCCATTTTTACTGCTGGAGAGGCCGCGGCGGCGGAAACGGCTTCACCGCCCGCTGGCCACACGGCGATTCCCCAACACCGCCGCCGCCATCTTGGCTACGGGCAGGAAACGGAAGCGGCGCAGCCGTTGCGCCGACCGGTGGCGGCCATGGCGGGTACGGGCAGAGTTCGGTAGGCGCCATCTTAGGGCCTGGCAGAGGTGGTGGACAGCGCCATCTTGAGTGCTGGCAGACCACTGCTGAGGGCAGCCGCCTCCTCAGGCTAATGTCGCTTCCTGCCTATTCCTGTTGCTTCCCAACGACCACGGCGCATGGGCAGCGAACATAAAGTAGTTTTGTTACATTAATTTGCAGCCCAAGGCAAAAGGAGCAGGGCCACAGCTGCCCAGGTCGGGGGGTTGCGGCTGCCGGACCCTCCGCTCCCTCAGGAGCGCAGGAAAAGCATCAGCAGGGGAACGTCCCCACAATTCACCCCAAATGCCCCAGGAACCCCTCTGGAGGGGAGCCAGGCCTGCAGCGGCCCCCTCATTGCCTCAGCGTGGGCAGCAGCCTGCCAATCACAGCAGCCTTTGCTCCGCGGTCCTCCGGCGCCCCGGCATCTGTCAGGCCCTGTAGACAACCCCGCTGTAAGTGCAGAGGTGAGAGCAGCCAGCTGGCTCAGACTAACCAGGCCGAACAGCAGGGCTGGAGCAGACCCAGCCTGGGGATAAGTCACAGAGAACCAGAGCCCACCCAGCAGAGACCTGGCCTGGGGCATGGAACTGCTGAATAGAAATAATGGCATAGGGAAAGACCTTGTTTTCTAAAACAGGGCTAAAGGAATTAGAGGCAGCGAAACAGCACCCAGAGCTGCAGTGTGGAATCAGAATGTCAGGGGTTGAAGGGCCGTGGAAAGCTCATGCAGTGCAATCCCCCCATGGAGCAGGAACACCCAGATGAGGTTACACAGGAAGGTGTCCAGGCGGGTTGGAATGTCTGCACAGAAGGAGACTCCACAACCCCCGGGCAGCCTGGGCCAGGCTCTGACACCCTCACCCCAACAAGTTCCTTCTCATCTTTAAGTGGAACCTCCTGTGTTCCAGTTTGCACCCATTGCCCCTTGTCCTGTCACTGGTTGTCACCAGAAGAGCCTGGCTCCATCCTCCTGACACTCCCCTTTCCATATTGATCCCCAGGAATGAGTCCCCCCTCAGTCTCCCCCAGGTACTCTTCCAGGCTGCTTGCTGTGACTCAGACCCTGCTCGAACCCAGGGTCTCCTCACCTTTGGCTTTACTTGGACAGTACCAAAAACCACATAAATCCAACACCCGCTCCTCCAGAAGACACGTCCTGTTCTGCAGAGCATCCGTCCACTTCTGCTGCCCTTTCAGTGAGTGACCTCTGCTCCCAACAGCTTCCCAGGCCAGGGGGAGCCCCCACAAAATTCACAGCAGAATTGAGAAGTTAGAAAATTTTATTATCTTTTTTTTTCTAACAGGAACCGCTCATTTCCCAGGAAGGATGATGCCATCATACTGTGAGGAAAAAAGAGAAAGAACCAAGTGAGAAAGCGCTGTCAGGTACAGGTGCAGAACCACTGCGGTGAGAACTGAGCCATGAAGTGTTTGACTGAAACGCTCTGGGGACACAAAAATCAAGAGGGACTTCACCTTTTGCTGAAACCAGCGCATGGCTTCTTCCTTCCCGATTCTGTGCTTGGCTCCGATGTTGCCGGTCCTGCGTTTCTTGTCGGCGATGCTGAAGCCAGGCCTGCCCAGCACCTGCCGGGAAAGGAGACCCACAGCGCTATTTCATTCTGGTATTTATTTTTCTTATACCTAACATTCTTCCAGGAATCCATTTAGACTTGGATTTCGCTGCCAGTTTCCCATCTTCCAGCCCTGTGCAGCTGGTTACTGTTCTAGGTTCCTTCTAGAGCTTTCCCACAAGCCCAGGAGCCGCCAGGAGCAGGGAATACGCACCACGTAGAAGTCCAAGCCGTAGATACCAATACTGGGATCGTATTTAATCCCCAGATCGATGTGCTCCTGGATTCCAAAGCCAAAGTTCCCGGTGTCTGAGAAGTTGTTTTTTCTCAATTCATATTCTCGCACCTGAAATAATTGTTGTCGGTCACTATTTCCTTACTGGCTACAAACAGAATAAGAAATCCTGTGTTCCAACTGCTACCAGACCCACAACTCGCTTATAAGCTACTAAACCTTTAGCCCAAGATTTTGCTCATAAATCACAGCAGCAAAGGCAGAACCTCAAGAGAAAGCAGCAATTACACCCAGCAGCTCTTAAATAAGGATAAGGCAGCAACCAGAGAAACAGCGCAAACGCAGCAGCCTGTGTGTCACACAAACCTGCACCCCCAACCCTTAACGTCCACAACTACATCACAGACGACATTTCAAATCATGCACCTTTTCAGCTGGTACGGATTAAATTTGTTCTTTCACAAAATCAAACAACCAGACCAGCCAAATTCTCACCTTCAACCCCTTCTCCAGAATCTCCTCTGCTTTGGCCCCGCGAACCGTGCAATGAACAGCGATCTTCTCATTTCTCCTGATTCCAAAGGATCTCACCGTGTATCGTGCTGTGGGCAGCAACAATTACACTTCAGACTACTTAAATAATTCCCACCCAGGGATTCGGGGCTTAAGATCAGAGAAACGGCTTTAAAGGAAAGAAAGAAAACCAAGGCAAATAAATGTTTCTTGTTGGAGGATGAGAGCAGAGCAGGGGAGGCAGAAGAAAAATGACTCAGGAACAGGAACAACCGCTCCTCACCTTTGGAGAAGACGGGGGTCTGTCCCGTCAGCTGCTCCAGCACCTTGGCCGCCCGGGTGAGCCTGTCCCCGCTCTCCCCCACGCAGATGTTGAGGCAGAGCTTGCGGATGCGCAGCTCCCGCATCGGGTTCTCCTTCTCAACCGGGTCTTGCTGCGGAGAAACGACACGGGGCGCTGATGGGGGAGCCCGGGGGACAGCCCAGCGGTCACCCCGGCGGCCGGAGAAGGGCCCGCCAGGCCAGCACCGCAGCCTGACACCGAGCCCTGCTCCACCCCGGAGCCGAGCCCCAGCGCCGCGGCCGCCTCTTAAGCAGCAGGCCTGTCATGGCAGCCGCGTCCCCAGGGCGGCTCATCGGCTCCTCCCTGCCCACACCGGCCCCGCAGCTCTCCCTGCCGGCCTTCCCGCTCCCGCCCGCACGGGCTGCGGCCCGGCCGAACCCCACCGAAGGCGGATGGCGGCGGATAGAGACGGGGCAGCCCGGCCGCGGCCCTGGGCACCGCCACTCACCGCCATGATGGGGGCGGGGAAAAGACCAGTCAGGCGCCGCCGCGGGGTCTTATGGGACGGAGAGGGGGGCGCGGCGTGGGCGGCAGCGCCCCCTGGCGGCCGGAGGGTGGGGGGCTCTGCGCCGCGGCCGGTTGCCGCGGCAACCGCGGGCCCGGGAAGCCGACGCGGCCATTTTGTCCCACAGGTCGGTGGGGACAGGGGTCCGGCCCGCCCTCACCCCGTGTCACCGAGCCAGGCTGAGACCAGGGCCTGGCATGCGGGATTTCAGGAGCCCGGGTGGGATGGAGCGACGCCGGGCCTCGAACCGGGGTCTCGGCCTGGAACCGCTCCCCGCGGCCACGCCCCGGCCGCCGCTAGCCCCGCCCACCCCGCCCCTGAAGGTCCAGGACACGCCCCCGCCGCCTGACCGGCGCCTCGGGCCGGTCATGTGCTCAGTCAAGATGGCGGCGCTCAGGGCGGTGGTGCCGCTGCTGCTGGGGCTGTGTCTGCACTGCGCGGCCGCCGCCGTTCCCCTCGTTATCTGGCACGGGATGGGTGAGCCGGGACCGGCAGGGGGGGACATCCTCCGGTAACGGCTCTGTGGGCGGGGCTTAGCGGACGGGGCCGCGCGGGGCGCCGGACAGGCCTCCCCCGGCCCCGCTCCGGCCTCTCCGTGCTCCGTGCCGGGGGTTTCCGCGGAGACCGGGAGGCGCTGACCCCCATCCCCGGGCCTGTGCGTGCGTTGGAAGCTCCCGATCCTGTTGGTGGGGGCGACGTGAGGGCCTGGGCGGTGGTTTGATGGTGTTTATCGCTGTTCCCTTTCGCAGGAGACAGTTGCTGCAACCCGATGAGCATGGGCTACATCAAAAAAATGGTGGAGGACAAAATACCTGGGATTTACGTTCTGTCTCTCAAGATTGGAAACAACATGATACAGGTAATATCTGCTGTCGCAGGGCGGTGGTGAGTACGGCAGGGCAGTCTGGTGTTCGCGTCATCCCACAAGTTTCCTGTTGTGCTTTCCCTGCTGTTTCTTTTGTTCCTTGTGAAGTAAACAGCTTTGACAGGTCGAAACCAATAAAGTCTGGATAATACCCGGGGAAAAACAAATCCCTAGACTAAACTGGATTAATATGCAAATCCACTGATTAGCACTGTAACGATTACCACACCAGGTAATATGAAGGCGTGTGATAAGACGCTGGGCTTGGGCAGAGCTTCACCCCTTCCTGTCCTTTTTGATTTACAAATGTTTATTCGCTACACGTCTTCAGTATAATGTAGATACAGGCTCCTTCCTTTGTGCTTTTGGATAGTTTCACGTAACCCTGCAGAATTTCTTTAATTAGTCTCTGAGGATAATGTGCGATGTATATTAATTTTCTGGGATCTGGAGAAGATGTTTGAAGTTTGATATTTTTATTTTCTATATATATAAAATCTGAAGGAGCTCAGATCGTTAAGGCGTTTTGGGAAGCGTCGCGGTTGGTTGCACATAGGACAGTTTTGCCCTGCAGAGCAGTAGCAAAGACACGGTGATGGGAAGTCTCACAACCTGAATTTCGCTTCTGTCCCGTTGTGAAAGTTTCAGGTCCTCTTCCAAAAGCAGAACTGTCAGTCGTCTATTTGTAGCTATTAAACTAGCGTAAGACACTTTGAAGGTACGAGTTGTACTTTCTAATCTGGCTAATCCCTCAGGACATGCAGAACAGCTTCTTCATGAACGTGAACGACCAAGTGAGCGCCGTGTGCGGCCAGCTCGCCGCGGACCCCCGCCTGCGAGGGGGCTACAACGCCATGGGCTTCTCCCAGGGAGCCCAGTTCCTGTGAGTTCACTCTCCTGGCCCATTTCCAGGGGTTTTCCTTGGGTTTTACCTTCCGATTTAAAACTTTTGAAGCACTAAGCAGATGTAAACTGGCAAAGCCCTTTGTGAAGGGCTCTGAAGACCTGGGGGTGTTTGCCTGTAGCCCGGCTCTACCAGGGTTAATTCTCTTTGCAAACCTCACCCAGTGCGCTGGGCTGAGCTCAGATCCTCATCTCTCCCGCAGGCGAGTGCGTTGGGCTGAGCTCAGCTCCTCCTGCACTAGGCTGAGCTCAGCTCCTCCTGCACTAGGCTGAGCTCAGCTCCTCCTGCACTAGGCTGAGCTCAGCTCCTCCTGCACTGGGCTGAGCTCAGCTCCTCCTGCACTGGGCTGAGCTCAGCTCCTCCTGCACTGGGCTGAGCTCAGCTCCTCCTGCACTAGGCTGAGCTCAGCTCTGTCTGTCCCGCAGGCGGGCGGTGGCCCAGAGGTGTCCGTCTCCTCCCATGCTCAGTTTGATCTCCATCGGAGGGCAGCACCAAGGTAGCGTCCCCATGAGCCACCTCCTACCCGCTCTGAGGGGTGGGGGCTCCTGTTTGCAGCAGGAATCATTTCTTTTAACCCCTTCCTAAAAACTGACTGTTGTCTTGTCAGTTAAACTGCCTTTGTTCCTGTCTGAACCTGCTGACCTGCTTAGGCCCAGCTCTTAGCCCACTACATTACCATCATTCTCAGTCTTGCTTAACTGGCAACCAGAGGGACTTTTGCGAGTAGGCGACTTATTGCCTGGGTTGAACTCTTAGATATTTTGGAAGCACTTAAGATTAGTTGTTTCAGGAGAAGAAATTTAAAGCCTTAGTGAAAATAAACCTGAGCGATAATGATATTTTCCAGTCGTCAGCGGGAAGGCTAAAGCCCTGAGGAAAGGGAGGTGCTTTTTGCGGTAGATTAAAGAGGCACCAGAGAAAAGGTTTTAAGAGGGGTACAGGTAAGAGTGGGTGGTGATGAATTTCAAATACTCTCCCCGAGATGTCCCATGGGTTGAGTATTTCTTTGTAATGTAGTGGGAAGACTTGTAGGGAACCTCATGGGAGCACACGGGGCGAGCTGGACGGCGTTCGGCTTGTCTGCCTCTGCTCTCCAGAGCAATTCCCTCAGCTCCAGAACATCGCCCGTTATCTTGGTGTGTAACAGCCCCCAGGGCCAGCAGGGCTGTCTAATGGGATTGCAGGATTAAACACCGTCTGATTCCCCGGGTAATTCTTGCCGCTGCTCTGTACGAGGGTGGTTCTTCACCAGCCGGAGGGATTAAGGGATTTCGGTTTGGCTCACGGAGCTCTCACACGTCCCCCTGCCCCAGGCGTGTACGGATTTCCGCGCTGTCCTGGCGAGAGCTCCCATGTCTGCGACTGGATCCGGAAGATGCTGGATCTGGGCGCCTACACGCAGGCTGTCCAGGAGCAGTGAGTATCCTCGCCGGGCTGCAGCACCGGGAACGCGCCAAAACCTCCGGGTTTCCGCTCTGACCTTTCGGTTTCTCTCTTCTCCAGCTTGGTACAAGCTGAGTATTGGCACGACCCGCTGAAGGAGGAGGAGTACAGGAAGAACAGCGTCTTTTTGGCTGACATAAACCAGGAGAGGGTAGGTCCTGGCTGATGATTAAGCACCGGCAGGAGAGAAGACTCAGCAGCGAGTTCCTGCCCGTTAGTTCTCCTTGGCAGTGGTTTTGCTGGAGTTTTAAGGGGAATGTTTTGCATGTTCTGCCTCTCAGGCCGGTGCAGTCCAGGGTTTCCTTTGCTGGAGCAGGCGGTTTCCCTGACCCATCTCGGGGAATTTTCCGGTGACTCGGATCTCTTCTCTGTTCACTTTCATCCAGGGCGTCAATGAGACGTACAAGAAAAACCTGATGGCTCTGAAGAAGTTTGTGATGGTGAAATTTCTCAATGACACCATGGTGGACCCTCCGATCTCCGAGGTGAGGCGGCCGGGCGCGGGCGCTGCTTTTGGGCGCCGCTTTGCTTCTGGTTTGCTCGTTTCGGTTTGTCCTTTGGCGGCAGAACTTGGGGCCGCCGAGGAGCAGCCTGAGCACAAACACGGGCCTGACGCTGCGCCGTCCCCGGCGGGAACTGGTGAAAACCCCTTTATCTCCCAGGAACCCTTCAGCAACTATGTCTTTTGTTTTATTCTGACAGTGGTTTGGGTTTTACAAAAGCGGGCAAGCCAAGGAGACCATCCCGCTGCAGGAGACCTCGCTGTACAAGGAGGTACGTTCTGCTGAGGGGTTTCTGCTGTTTCTACTTTAGTATCTCTTAAAAGTTGTCCAAAATGCTTTTTTCCCCTCTCTGAGAAGCTCTGAAGAGCAGAGGTGGCGCCCACTGTAGCGTGACAGCCACTAGTGTCACAAAAACGGCCTCTGGCCACCAACGCTTCTCTCTGCGCTGGGTTCCCCGGCCGCGGCAGAGCCCCTGGAACCTATGGTTGTGCTTCTGTGTCTGCAGGATCGCCTGGGGCTGCAGGAGATGGACAAAGCAGGAAAACTGGTGTTCCTGGGGGTGGCCGGGGACCACCTGCACGTCACAGAAGAGTGGTTTGACAGCACCATCCTCCCCTTCCTCCAGTGAGCCCAACGGGAGGGTCTGGCGCTGCAGTTAACGCAGCTGCTTCTGTGCAACGGCACTTTTTGCATACGAGCCTGCGGGGAAACGGGGAAGGGGCAGAAAAGGGGTTAATTCAGCAGTTCCAGGGTGTGCAGTTTGATTACACTCCAGCACGGGCGGCAGAGCCTCGCGCTGACTCTGAAGGTTCTGGTAACTCGACTTCAGATGGCAGAGCTGAGGCTGCGCCGCTCGCTCGGTGACGGCGAATTGCGCAGGAGGTTTGTTGTCCCGTCGCCTGCTCCCCGCGGGACACAACAGCAGTATTAACCGAATCACTAGTGCGAGAACGCTGCGTCTCTTGCGGGATCAGCAGGTAGACCTGTCCACCTGGATACAGGGGAAAGAGGGGACAGCCTGTCCTTCAGGATGGGGGAAAAAAGCCACATTTAAGGGTTTCTGGGGGAATAAGGAGGGTTTTAAATTAAGTGGGTATTAGCAGCTTGAACAGTTTTCAACTAATGGCTTGTTTTATGCACTTTTGTACAGCAACTGAAATCAATAAAGAACTTCACACCTAATCAACTAAAAATAAATAAAAGGGGTGAGATTCGACAACTCCTGCCAGTTGTGGAAATTCTGTGTTTGCAATTCGGCAGCAACACCCCGTGAGCCCCCAAAGAACAAACACGAGCCGCTGGAGTGAGCAAGTTGGCATTAACTTTATTCTATCTTCTGTATAATCTTAAGTACATAAGAAAGGTTGTTTTTTTCCACAAGCCTCAGGAGAAGACGAGTACAAGTCACAGGACAGTCTCAAAATTAAAAAATTGCATATTTTTTTTTTGTAAGTTTTGTCCTAGAGATAAAAGAACATTGACACTTTACAGAGGAAATGCTTTTAAGATATGCTTATGCCACCCGAGGCGTTGGAGAAATGAAGGTCAAAGCACGTGCAGCTCCCTTTGTGGGTGGGTACAGTACGTGTGTGTGTCTCGAATCCGTCCCTCTGCTCCGGCAACCTGGCACAGAGGCTACGAACTTCCACCAAAGTAAAGAGCCAAGCGAGGGGGCAAAGGGGAGGGTGAGAGGACTCACGTTTTGGGGTTTGCAGATGAGGGAGAGAGTGATGAACCGACTTGATCCAACTCGGGTATTTACAAAACCGCGCTACGACCCTGGAATGCAGGAGACCCGTCCTCTGTGGGAGGGGAACAGGTTCAGCAGAACCGTCCTGGAAGACTGAACCTGGAGAACAACCGAAAAGACCCAGGGGCAAAGATTCCCCTGCGAGGGTGGGGGGTGATGGACCCGAGGTGCTCAGCGCCGGCTCCGCCGCTGCAGCCGTTCCTGGGGCACCGGGTGATGTAAAACCTCCTGACATGGCACAATCAGAAATACACTGAGCTAATAGGAATGATGGAAGAGAAATCAGGGTGGAACGCTACGGCCTTTGGTCCGACAAAACCATTCCCGTGTCCTGTAATGCCACCAAATAATACACAGAGCTGGAATGAGCGGCTTCTGGGGCCTCCTTGAGACACCTGCCGTAGCGATCGGGTGCTCTGGACCCTCACAGACACCATTATTTGTTAAAAAGGGACAACATTCCTCTCTCACATGAACAGTTTACTCAAAGGCAATACAAAAAAAAACCCCGAACAACACTCTCAAAGCCAACTGCCTGTACTGGGATGTCACCAAAAATCTGACTTGATCGACTGGTGCAGTTAGATCAGCCAAGGGGAGAAAAACCAACAAAAATACACCTTCCTGCTAAGAGATGTGGATGATAACTGACCCGCCACCTCCACCAAAGCCCAGCCAGAGGGATCTCAGTGACGGCAGGCGGCCGTGTCTCTCGGGCAGAAGAGAAGCAGTTTGAGAGCAGAAAGGTACAAGAAATCTAAGAGAATCATCTGGAAGCAGATTTGTCCCACAGCAGGGCCAGGGGAGGGCGCGAGCCTCGGAGCTTCTCTGCTTAGCCGGCAATTTCCGTCACGGTGGTGACCAACTTCTGACCGTTCCACACTGTCTTGAACTGTTCTGGAACGGGGAATTCAGTCTGGAAGGTAAAAACAGAAATCTAGTGTCAAAAATCAGTTTATGACACAGAACAGTTGCTGCTTCAGGCGCTTCTTTTCCAAGATAGAGGCTTTGTCCCCTCCTGCGCCACAAACGCTGCCTGTTCTGCCTCCCAGAGGCTCCGAGGAAGCAGCAGCTCTCACAAAACAACAAACGCCTCACCCTAAAGACAAATTATTTGCTGGTTTTAACATCTGCTCGTCATTCGCAGCCTCCAAGTCTAGAACTGTCCCTCCAGACCTCACGGTAACTGTGACGTTCCCTGTCGGGGCTCAAAGTGCAAACCCTGCCCCGCGTTACCCCAACCAGACCGCACTGACTTCCAAACTTCACACTCACAAAGTCACCGCCCTCCGCGGGAATAAGGACGTTCATCTCCGACGACTTGGCACTGACGATTTCGCAGTCTAGGGAGTCCTTGCTCAGGTACACGTGGCAACCGTCTGTCTTGTTGATGGAAATCGTTGGCACTTTACCCATGACCTGGTCAAAGCAGAGGTTAGAGGAGCGTTAGCTTGAACCGGGCAACCGCAACATTTTGGTTGTGAGCTTCCCTTTGAGGGAAGAGCTTTGACTCTATCCCACAGCTGCAGACACGCTGGATTTAAGCACTCCCACCTTTGGCAAAAATCCCAAGTTATTGCTTCTTTTGATCCCTTTAGTGCAAAACTACAGAGAACGTTGGGCAGATTGACCATCCCAAATCAGGGACCATGTCGCAGACACTCACCTGAACTTTAACGTCCCTGCTGTTGATGATCTCTACGATGCCCACCACGTCATCAAACACCAGCCCAAGCTTCTTACAGTTATCTGCGAAAACAAGATACAACAGATCACAGAAAGGTTCTGGAGACTCAGCCTTCTGCGAACACACCAGCACGCAGAAGCGGTTTTCAAGGGTTTCTCCACTTACCGAGGGTGATGGAGTTGATCTTGCCCTTGATTTGAAGCGTGCTATTTGTGCACTTGAAAACGTACGCTACCTGCTTCAGCTCTGTGTCGCTGATTACCAGGTTAGTGGCGTTCTCCTGGTTTTCCTGAAAAGGCAGGGAAAACGCGCTTTATTTGCTGAACGCAGACCAATTAGTCCATGTGAAGAGCAGGACAGCGCGGCTTGTTAAAAGCAAACGGCCCGTGCCTTCAGGTGGTGCCTCTTACAAGAAAGGTCTTCAGGGGACGTCCCTTCCCTGCTGCAAAGCTCCCACCCCTCCAACCCTCTCGCTGACACCAGGAACTCACCACTCTCCACTTTTTGCCCTCTAGTTCTAGCAAGGCAGGTGCCTTGGGAGAGGTTTTTTGGGAGGGATTAGCATTACAGGCTGGTTTGGGAGCAGTGAAAGGTTTGGGCCCGCTTCTCACAGGACCCCCTTGGTTCTTCAGCGCTGGATTCTTGTGGGTCTTCATGTCATCGGAAACATGTCTTAAGCCTGCAAGAAAGGTCAAGCCTGAGCTCCGGCTCTGCTCCAAGAACGCGGTTTCACAAACACCAGACGCCAGTGATTGCAACAACCAGGGTGATAACATTTTTCAAAATACAAATAAATTATTGCCTAAATTGAGCCCACGTATGAGTGACAGCAAGTGAGAGGGAGCAAGGAACACCTGACAGAGAGAACACAAGGTACAGAACCAGAAGGCACCAGCTCTTCCACTCTGCAGCTGGAAAAAGCCCCGAGCTGAGCACCTCACCTTTGTTTCACGTCTGTCCCGATGTGACAGGTGACACACCAAAGGGACGCGGTTTGTGCAAACACAAACAGGTGCAAAATTGCATCTTTCGTACTTGAGACATTCAGGCAGCCCAAAGGCTCCACATCTTGTAAAACCTGAGAGATGAGGCTGAGAATTCTATCTCAGATGTGCTCTCTTTGTCCCCAGGAACCACCTTGAGGCTGCTTCTGCCTCCCACCCTCCTCAGCCCAGACGGTGTTTTGTGACTCCAAGCGACGGTTCCAAGCGGGTGTATTGAGAACAGCAGCAGAACAAGGACTCGCAGCACAACAGTATCTCGCTTGCGGCTACTCCCACCTACCCGAAGTGATTCCTTCTCCCCGGTTGATCTGGGCGAAGAGCGCGGAGCGGGAGGCAGAGTCGTCTGTGCTGGAGCTGCTGGGGGCAGGAGCTGGCGGGGGAGGAGGGCCCGGCGGGGGAGGCGCAGCCCCGGCTGGGGGAGCGGACGGTGATTTAGCCCCTTCTGTTGCTACAGGACCCTGCAAGAGGCCAGCGAGAGGAAAGGCCATTGCACAAGCCCCGCATCTGCTGCAATAGTCACGCAACACTCGTCTAAAGCTCCTGCAGATGCAGGCAGCACTTACTGTTTTGCTCCAGGTCAGCCCTGTGGTGTGATATTCTTTGATATAAGCCTGCAGCTCTGTCCAGATGCTCAGATAAGCCTTCACCCAGTCCACTTGCTTTTTATCTCTGAGGACACAAGGAGATTGTGAGGACTGAGTAGGTTCATTTGCCATTAGAACTCAAGGACTACAAACTTCTTTATGCCTCTCAGCATGCCAGTAAGACGCGGCTGGGCCAGCACAGCAGCCTCGCACCTCCAGCACCGCGTTCTGCCTTCAGCATTAATCCTGCACCTGCAGGCAGGAGGCCAGAGCCCTGCTCCGTAACCCATTTTCATTGAGGAGTCTGGTATTTCCAACAGGACTCACTCCCGAGACTCAACATGCTGCCCTGGGAAACACCTCAGGTGCTGCTGGGACAAGAGCAGCAATACGCTTCCTACCTGAGACCCCAGCTACAATGTGAATGCAAAGAATCATCGCTAAGGATCAGGGAAAAACAGCTAAATGAGGCTTTATACATACACCCTGCCTTTAAAAAGAGTTTAATTAAAGACCAATGCAGCCATGGTTAGCTACTGGAGGAGAGCTTACACAGCCAGTTAGCCATGTTCAATGACAAAGAAAGAAGGGGAACTTACACATCCTTGTACTCCTTGAGGATCCTGTTGGTGTAAAACATGGCAGCATCGGTCATTTCCTTCACATAAGGACCAGGCTTTGGAGCCTAAAGAAGAACAAACACATGAGTGTGGAGCTGCTGACCAGGGAAACAGAGCCGGCCCACTAGCCCAAGGAAACCGCGTCCCACTGGAGTTCTTACCATGGCCACCCAGCCCAGCGCTGGGATGCTCTCGCTGACTGCCGATAAGTGATTGAACATTTTGCTACCGCGGTTCTTCTCCCTGAAATCCTGCACCATCTGGATTTGCTCAGAAATGGGTTTCAGAAGCGATGACAACGCATTCTGCAGGACAAGAGGGACGGGAACAGTTAACGACATTAGTATCACTCTGGAATGGCCGCACGTCTTCACGGGCAGCTCTGCCGAGATGAAGGTCACTCGGAGGAAGGTTCCAACTGGCACGGTTTCTGCTGCAGCTCCTGCGCGGCCCGGCCCGCCCCGCCAGCCCAGCGCGGTCCCACAGCCTCGCTCCTCCGGGGCTGAAGTCATCGCTCCCAACTGGATCGGTACGATGGGAGTACGCCAAGAACTGTGACTCATGTTCCCTCCAAGACACACTGACAAGGCTTGTTAGTAACGAGGACAGAAATAGCATTTGCCTTTCCTGGATTCTTTTGTTCCAAGGCAGTTTGTCAAATTTTTCCTTTCCTTTACGAACCCTCAGAAAAAGGGGGTGCTGCGCAGGTTTGGGAAGTTTGGGATCCAGAGCCTGAATTACAGTCGGAGTTGGAGCAAGTTCCCAACTCACCCTTATCAAGCTGGACTTGTGTTCAAGTTGCTTCTCAAGTGTTTGGGTAGTAAGAATTGTTTCTGTGTGATGTTCACCTGGCATGCTGACCAAAGTGCTTCGAAGTCTTCTGAGGTCAGAGCAGCCAGTTCAGCCGTTCCAGAGATGCCTCTTGGGCAACTTTTCCTTCCTCCAAGATCACAAAGTCTCCTGCTGATGGCAGCAGTGAGGGACAAATTTGGGCAAAACTTGCTTTCCAAAGCCTCTGCTTTTCCATTTGCTGTTCGGATGAACACAGAGATTCTGAGCTGCACCAGCCAGGCTGAGCTTTCAGCAGCTCCAGCCTAACAACAAGTCACAGGATGGGGAAATTCTTTGCCACAAGCGATGAGTGTTCATACATTTTACATTTTTAAACTTGCTGCTCCAGAACTGACTCCTGCAAGACAACCTGCACAAAGACCTACACTAGATTAAGGTTGTTGTTTGCTCATAATCCTTTACTTAAATAATTTGTGAGCAGATCCTCAGACTAGAGGCTATGCAGAGCAGTCCCAGCAAGCCTGGGAAAGACAAACAACCCTCCAGTGCTGAGTTTGGGCAAAAAAAGATGCAGATACATTCTGCAGTGAATAGGAAAGTAGCACAGAAATGCAGCTACCACGGTGTAACAGCAGAAGCTGTGACTAAGCCAGATCATAACTGCAAAGAAAAGCAAGGTGGGATCCTGTTGCTCAGGAAAAACAGTTCTCAGCAGGGAAAAGCCAACGCATTCAGGATCAGATTCGCAGTCACACATCCTGCTGAGAAGCAGCAGCCTCAGGTAAAGTGTTAAATTACTCGCTAAGGACAAATCAATCCTAAAAGCCTCGCTACTATTCAGAGGCCATTCAATAGAGACAAGCGCCTGTTATAGTTCAGAAGGAGTTTAATGCCTGAAAGTCTATAAGCATCACATAATGAAAAGCAAATCCCAGGGCGGCTCCTGTCTCAGACAAGCTGCTGTCTGCAGGCCGCATCTCAGAGAACAGTGATTGCGCGGGGCTGGTGCCAGGCGGAACTTGAGACGGACGCCGTGAGATGACACTCAAAGCTGCTCCGACAGCTACAGAAAACCTGTTGCTCTAATAACTGGAAAACACCAGTTCTGCAGCTCTAAGAATCAATGTCCGGCATTGTGCCCAGTATTGGGTGAGCACCCGGAACAGTTTGCGCTCTCAGCAAGTGTCACCTCACGGATAGGAGTGTCCCCAGTCCTCTCTGGTTCCTCGTTTGGAGCAACTGTGACGGCCCAGATTGCGCTGCGCTTGCTGCCATCCCCTGCTCTGAGGTCAGGACACACAAGTTCTGACAGGCGATTCCCCAGACTCACCTCTGCCGGCTGCTGATGTTGCGACGCCATCACCAGAAGAGCCCTCTCGCTCATCAAGCCCCCATGAACCATCTCAGCCTAAAAACAGAGAGAAAAATAAGAGAGAGTTCCCTTGTACCCAGTGTAATGCTCACAGTCACTCCAGTCCCCGCTGCCACCAGCTCCAGGTCTGTAAGAAGCAGCTACACTGATCCCAAAGCGATCTCATCCTCAGAGAAAAAGCACAAGGTGTAACAGCTCTTGGGCTGATAGCTCACAGAGCTCCTACAGGCATGTGCCAAAATGAGCTACGCACCTAATTAACAAAGACTTCAAGAAGGAGGTTTGATTCATAATGTGTGTAGGTGGCAATCTGCTGGAGTTACCCAGGCATCTGCATCTGCTTTGAATCCTCAAGGATTACAAACATCCTCGAATATCGCTCTACAGGAATGCAAACACTGACAGCAAACCTGGCCCTTAACTGCCCCGAAGAACAAGCAGTATCTACTTAAAGCGAAGGGAGAACGTGAGTCCTTACATGCTTCTGCACATCCCCGCCAACTTCTTTGCTGATCTTCATATATTCAGCTACCGGGCCGGCGAGAAGGGCGTCAAAAGCCTGCACGTACTGAGCCACTCCTGCAGAGAGGGAACCAGAGCACAGGATCAGCGAGAGGTACTGGGGGGGCTCAGCCTTCCCCCAGGTCCCGCGGGCTCAGCCTGCAGCGGAACACAGAGGAGGGAAGTGTTGCAGCCACAGGAAGCCCTTTTCTCAGCAGGACGGTAACCGCAGGGCTGTTGGCATTTGCGCAGTGCCTGCAAAAGTCGCTTCCCCTCTGTGTACAAGCAGCTCACGAGCATCGCCCGCCCTGCAGCAGCTGCTGATGTCTGACACTGCCACATCGGTGCAGGGCGACGCTGCCGGGGGTGCTTTGGGTCTCACCTTTGGAAGAGTCATTTCCGCACATGCCTGGTCCTTGGCACATCATCTCCAGGCGCTCCACAGCCTTCTCCAACCGTCCAACCAGTCTTTCCATCTCTACCGCTGTCACAACCTGCACAGGCAGAACACAGGTATTCCTATCAACTGACAGTATGAAACTTGTACAGCAGACATTGGAGAGGGTTTATCAGCTGTCTGGTACAAGCTCCATGAGAATAATTTCCACCTGGCTCTGCACTCTGATGATGGGCAGGAGGGCACCTCACATTAGCATTGGGATCACACAACAGCCACTTTCTATTGCCACACTTGCTCCTTAATGACCACATAGCCTTATTCCATCATAAGGACTTCTTACACAATATAATAACACTAAAACTTACATCTTCTAACCTTGTATTGACACCTCTCAATAAAACTAAGGTCTGCACAGAATCTTACTGCAGTCAGTTCTTGGCCAAAGTCCCAGCTGTGAGCATAGAACAAGCCAAGTATGACGGCTTTGCTGCGAGTTCATGCACTTCAGGTTAGAACCAGCAGTTTTGATTCTGCAAATGCATCCACAGAGACCTCCTGGAGTCTTGAATTCCACCGAGGAACATCTCAACCTCCAGCATGGCTGCAGCACAGAGCATCAGCCTGCAGAACGAGCCACCCTGGCACACGCCAAGACGAGCAGCTGCACGAGCTGAGACAGCAGAGCTGCTTCTGCAACAATGCGCCCCTGTTCATCTCTCCCTCTGCAGCCTTCGGGGTGTGAACTGCAGAATCCACCCTGCAAGCACCGCACAGTGATTTAGGCACATAAATCATTTGAAGCATCTCATCTGGAAAAGTCTTAAGTGTCATAGAAACTTTCCATTAATTACCGCTTTGCGGAGACTCTGCACCAAGGAGCACAAGTCACGCTCCCAGCACACTAATGCACGGGGAATGCGGGGAGGGAGCAGCAAGTCACCGTTTGCATTTTTATCTTATCACCACTTATCGAAGGATTTTACAACGCAAATCATGACTGTGGCCTGGACGTGGCTTCCTGCTCACTGCAACGGCTGCGAGAGCTCAAACCCTGCCTGGAGGAGCACGTTGAAAAGGAAGACGGGGTTTACCCAACTGCGTCGATGAGTTGATAGCAGATCTCTCTCAGAACCGAAACCTGAAGTTCTAACTCGAGTTTTGCCTCCTTAGCCCCACTCCAAAGCGCCTGTTTTCACCCAATTTCCAGAGGATGTGGGGCAGATCCAGCGTTAGTCACCGGCGGGACTGATGTCACCAGACAAACAAGACTGTTTTCCACCCTTCTTTCGCCTGTTTGCATCAGGAGAAGCAGCACTGACGTGGGGGCAAGCAGGGGGGACAGGTCACCCCCTCCCGAGAGGAAGAGCACGGTTTCCTCTGTGTAACACTGAGCCGGAGCAGATACTGTGCAAAAAAACGGACAGCGGTAACTGGACGGCTTCCAGATAGACAAAAAAAGTTCAGAGAGGCTGCAGCTCGTGGGCGGTCACCCATATAATCAACAGAAATGAATACCTCCTTTTTTTTATCCTGCGCAATGTAGAAATCCTGACCACAGGATTGTCAGCGCTTTGCTGCAGCCGAGGACGCCGCATCCAGAATGGGGCTCACGTCTCCAAGCGGGAGCGCAGCCAAGAGCGGGGCTCTGCCTCCCCCGCGCTCAGCACACTAAAAAGGGTGGTTTTTTCCCTAAAAGAGCCACCTGTTAAAGAAATTCTCCTGTGCTTCGAGAGCGCAGCGAGATAAGGAGGTGTAGCGCAAGCGTTTCAGGAAGGACACCAGGTTTACAGAGCGCTGGGCAGACAAAGCTGCTGTTCTGATCCCCACCACATTCCACACGAGGCTCTAATCTGATCAGCCCCATTACAGAGTCACAAACCGCATTTCAAATCGGGATTACAAACCAGAAAGTCCAGATGGAAAGCTGCTTCCTACCCCCAGCACCGAAACAGGCTGTTGCGAGGAGCGTATCGCATCGGTTCTAGATCTGCTGTCGGGATTCGCGTCCTTTAACAAGAAACCGTTCCTTGAAATTCAGATTCCTCCCGTCCCCCCGCAGTTCGACACGTCCTTGCTCAGCCTCTGTGGTTTCCATAACAGAACCAGGTCTGTGAACCTCGAGCTCTCTGGCAGATGGTGAACTCATTTTAATTTCTGTTTAATGGGCAGCATTAGGACAACTTGCAAGATCAGTCACTTGGTAAATTGGCAGCAAAATGGGACCTGAGCGCAGGTAGCAAATCCTGGCGCAGGCGGCTGTATCTCAGTCGCTCCTCGCTGAAGCCGCCTCAGCCCCCTCACTCTGCTCTTTGCCCTGTGGATGCAGCTCCTTCTGATATCTACATACCAAATCGGAATGAAATAAAGATATTTAGTTGTACAGATGAGAGCCCAACTAACATCAAGTCTGCAATCCAGAGAGATTCACGTTAATCAGGAAGAAGAAATAAAAAGGGCACAAAGTAGCCGTGTTTGGGCAACATCTACACAGTGTTTTGACTATGGATCACTGAATGCAGTGATAAGTGACAAAGTGACTCCACAGTTGTCAGGAATACAATGGGACCTCAACTGCCTCCTTTAAAGAGGAAGCTGAGACGTACAGATCATCGAAGAATCATTTTTGCTCAGCGCATCGTCCCGTGCTCAGGGGGGACGAGAAAGGCTCCCGAGCGCCGTGTGAGCCGGGGGTGGGGGTGAGGTGGAGCTCTCCCTTTTGGGACTATAGTGCAGGATTTAAATCTAGGTCTTGTTTAAATTCAATTGAGCTTTGATTACCAATGGAGCGGAAGCGACGGACTCGCAGCAAACACATAACTTCACGCTGAGCCAGAAAGTCCTTTCATTTTCATCACGCATTTGGTTAATTTATTAACCAGCTTTTATTTCCATCAACGCTTAGGAACACGGTTTGGACACACTGTACTGCAAACAGCCTTTCATCTACAGCTGAACTGGTTCGATACACTGAGCAGAGCAATCAAGGGAAGGGATGTTATTTGTAAAAACACACGTTATCCCAAAGCCGATCCCATCCAACCCCACAGCACGAGGAGTTTCCTGTTTGGAGAACATCAAGGAGACAACACATCCCAGCCAAAGGCTGGGGAGTGAATTATAAAAACGACATACATGAAACTCTCCCGGTTGCCTGAGACAGCAACACTGAGTCCCGGTTCAGACATTCTGCAAGACACAAATGTCAGTTTTACAGCCAAAGCAAGTCAAACCTACGCCCCTGCTCAGCTTCAGCTCCTCTGAAGCCCGACAAAGCGCTGTCAGCAGCGCCGAATTTGCATCAGCTACTTCCTGTTTCGACAGGCAAAAGGAATAAAGATGGGACAACTAAATTAAGAACATACCACAGTTTATTTCTGAGCTGACACTGGAATATCTCAAGGGATCAGCTACCAGATGATTTCCGACATTTATATCTTCCAAAAGCCCAAAGATATTTTTTGGTTTAAACAGTTCAGCTCATCAAGTACGGAACTATTTGAAGCAAGACAGGACTCAAACGCCTGATTTTAGTCAGTTGTCAGGACCAGCCACGAACACCAGGCAGCTATTGTGAGTCCCAGCAGCTGCCAAGACACAGATCTCTGCTGTTTATATCCAATAAAACTTGCTGACATCGCTCCAGAACCCAGGGTGCCTGCTTCTGCTAGTTCACATCCACTCTATTTAGAAAACCAAAAGCGCTTTAAAAAGGAAAAAAGTAAATCCATCTGGACCCTATTTAAGCTCTCTCAAATAACAAATCCTACTGAAATAATTACAAATGTTATTTGGCGCTTTTACTGAAACATTAAGAGATGGTTAAAGTATCGCTTCTCACCAGAGCAAGCGCAAGGACTCCTTTTTCATCACAATTATGTGAAATAGGAGATCTGCACTTGCCAGCCTGTTGTTACATTCCTCTCCTTTCCAGTCCCTGTCAGGGCGATGGATCCACCAGGGAAGGAACTCAGGAGCTCAGATTTAAGATAAACTGGATGCAGCACCAAGCCCTGTACCGGGAATTCAGAGCACAGACCCTGCTGAGCACCCCTCCTGAGCTGCGCCCGCCCAAGCTGCTTGGCTCAACTTTGTTACATGAAGAACAGGGAGTATTTTTGGCTTTCAGAAAGCTCAGCAATATTCTGGGAACACCAGGTTCACCTCGGGAGGGGAAAGGGAATAACAGCAGCTTCTCGAGGCCGCTGGTTCCTGCATTTTCAGCCACGGTCTGGGGGAATCCCAGGACCCGATGCGCAAAATCCCATCACCTGACGTGTGAAACGCCTGTATCGCTTTTTTCATTTAACCATCACAAAATCTAAAGTGACCACTGACACGTTTATCCCATCCTAATCCCCACCAAAGGCAGAAGGGAAGGCAGCAGCGGGCTGAGGACAGCCCGACAGGACCGGTACTGGGAAACGCCGAAATATCAGCGCTTGAGGCTGCGAGAAATCGCCCCCGTCACGGACAGGCGGGTGTGTGATATCACCGGGGCACACCCCGCGCCGGAGTGAGTCACCCGGGAGATGCGGGCCCCGGGAACGCACCAGGAACCGGCGGCTCCTGCCCCAGAGCCCCGGCAGACCCCGGCCCCGCTCCCAGGGGCTGGACCGAGGACCAAACGCCTCCCGCTGGGGTTGTGGGGGCGGTACCGGCGGATCCCGCCGGTAATTCGTGTGTCCCCCCCAGCACGGGCCGGAAGCGCTTCCGCTCCTCTCCGGAAGCGCCCGGGAGCCCCGAAGCCACCGCGCCCGGTGACGGGTCCCGGTAACAACCGCGTCGGGGGGTTTTCACCGTTCTGTGACTAAATGAACCCCAAAACAACCGCGTCTAACGGATTCACCCCCGCGTTCGGCCCGGAGCCCCTCCCTCCCCCCTGAGGCGGAGGAGCCCCCTCAGACGGCCGGGCCCGACCCCTCACCGGCGCCCCCGCCCAGCCCCGGCGCCCGTCGCGGCCGCTCCTCGGCAGCCTCCTCCCGCCGATGCGGGCTCGGTGCCGCCCCGGCAGGACCCCCCGCCCCGCTCCCTCTCTCTCTTTCTCTCTCACCTCCCGCCGCTCCCGCTCCGCCGCCGCCCGGCGCCGCCCAGCTCCACCGCGCCCGCCGCTTCCGGTCCCCCTCCCCGCGCGCCGGAAGTGCGCACAGCGCGGCGCGGCGCCGGCGAGGAGGAGCTTCGAGCAATCGCCCTCCCTGCGATTGGCGGGTGGGGTTGGGGGCGTGGTCGAAGAAGGCGAGGGGTGGAGTTAGGGGCGGGGTCCCGCTTAGGGGCGGGGCCAGGGGGCGCCGGTGGGAGGGGAGGGGAGGGGGTACTTGGGGACCCCCGAGCGGGACTGGGGGCTCAATCCCAAACATCAAACCGCTCCCGGGACACGAAGCGCTTCGTGCTCACAGACCCTCTTTGATCCGAGGGTCTCAGAGCGCTTGGCAGAGGGCGGATAGAATCACACAGAGTGTCAGGAGTTGAAGGGCCCTGGAAAGCCCATCCAGTGCAATCCCCCCATGGAGCAGGAACACCCAGATGAGGTTACACAGGAAGGTGTCCAGGCGGGTTGGAATGTCTGCACAGAAGGAGACTCCACAACCCCCTGGGCAGCCTGGGCCAGGCTCTGCCACCCTCACCCCAACAAGTTTCTTCTCAAATTTAAGTGGAACCTCCTGTGTTCCAGTTTGCACCCATTGCCCCTTGTCCTGTCACTGGTTGTCACCAGAAGAGCCTGGCTCCATCCTCCTGACACTGCCCCTTTCCAGATTGATCCCCAGGAATGAGTCCCCCCTCAGTCTCCTCTTGTCCAGCTCCAGAGCCCCAGCTCCCTCAGCCTTTCCTCACACGGGAGATGCTCCACTCCCTCCAGCATCTTGGTGGCTGCGCTGGACTCTCTGCAGCAGTTCCCTATCCTGCTGGAACTGAGGGGCCACAACTGGACACAATATTCCAGGTGTGGTCTCAAAATTAAATAAATAAGTATTGTTGTCCTGGTTTTGTTGCCGGAGAGACGAAGAACAGGGTGGTCGAGGGAAAAATAACTCCGAGTCAGGAAGAGGACCCTGGAGACAATATGAGATTGTTCCCACAGTGGCTTTTACCGTTTTTGCATTTTACATTTTACTGTCTGCTTTTAAAATTTGGGCAGGACTTGATGTAAAAAGGTGTTTGCTGGCACGGTTAGAGACAGGGCAGTGGTCCTCCCTGCCTGCTGCGGGGGACTTGGAGCTTTGCCCTGCGTTTCTGGGTCCCAACAGCCGCTGTTGGAGCCGGGAGGCTGTGCAGACAGACGGACAGTGAGGCTGCGACACGTTGACAGGATGGGAAGGAGGAGAAAACCCGGCTGACTCTGCCGCGGCTTCCTGCCCGCGGCTCCGCTACCATAGATGGTCACAACTGCCGCGGCGGGGGCTGGAAGCGGGACCGGCCACCGTCGAGTCCCGACACCAGGTCCCGGCCCCGGCTGCGGGATCGCGGTGACCGGGGCGGGGAGGAAACGGGACCAAACCTGGGACCGGGCTCACCGGGAGCGGGATCGCCGCGAACGTGGCTCTGCTGACCCCTAGTGAGGTTGATCTGCGGCTTCGCGCTCCCGGCGAGCTGGGGGCACGTTCAAAACCCGTTGAGGGTTCGGTTTTTCCGAGCAGCCAGCGGGTAGTTGTGTCGGTGGAGATGGAGCTCTCCCCTGTTCCCCCCGCTCCGTGCAGCCCCCCGGCCTCAGCCGCTGCCCTGCGGCCAAGCGGGACCCGCACCAGTGCCATCACATTGTCCTTCCTCCGAGAGAGGGAACAACCGGCTCCCTGCACTCACCAATGCCACTGGCCTGGTGGTTTTCTGGTTTTGTTGCCTCATTTTCCACCCTGCCAACACCCAATCTGCCTCTTGCAGCTGTCTCCATCATGGTCAGACACCTTAGGATCAACTATTGGGATGCAAAATATAAAATATGATAATAATACAACCACCTCTTTTCCTTGAGGCTGTTTATTTCTATTTTGTAGCACCCTGTAGTGGTCACAGCAGTGAAGCACCAGCCTCACGGGGGCAGGGGCACCAGTAACTGGAGGGGCAGCATGTGCAGGAGCTGCCTCCCCAGTGCTGCAACCGCAAAGAGGAAGCGAGAGTGGGGAACAGAACAAGAAATAACCAGAGCACAGGGTGAGGAAGGTGCTGCTCACCGCTGTGTTTGCTTCTGGGGTGGGTCCGTTCAGCTGAATGAGGTTCCTGAAGGAACAAAGCTCAAGTTCCTGGTACAAGGCTGGGTCACGGGAGAGCTGCCTGTTTGCAGGAGGACTGTGAACCAGGTCAGTGCTCTGTGGGGTTCCCGGTGCCCACAAACCGTGCCAGGCTGTGGCTGTCACTGTCCTGCCTCCGGGGAAAAGCGTACAGCTTCCCCAGGTGGTTGATGCCTCATCCCATTTTCCTCCGAGCACCACAGGAATATTTGCTCCTTCTTTTTAACTATAAAATCACAGAATAATTTGGGTTGGAAGAGACACCCAAGATCACTGAGTCTGACTGTTCTCACCCCTGTCCCTGCCCCATGTCCTGAGAACCTCATGTCCGTCTGTCCAGCCCTCCAGGGCTGGTGACTCCAGCATTGCCCTGGGCAGCCTGTTCCAATGCCCCACAGCCCTTTGGGGAAGAAATTGTTCCTAAATCCAACCTCAACCTCCCCTGGCGCAACTTGAGGCCGTTTCCTCTGCTCCTGGCGCTTGTTCCTGGGGAGCAGAGCCCGACCCCCCCTGGCTCCAAGCTCCTTTCAGGCAGTTCAGAGATCAGAAGGTCTCCCCTCAGCTCCTGTTCTCCCGGCCCTGTGAAAGGGCTAAAATGAAATGGCCATGAAATGCCTAAAATGCCCTTGTGTCCCCCAGACAGCGCCCTTTGCCTGTCACAGCCAAAGGACAGATCTTGTCCCAGCTCCAGCCCAGGTCCTTGTGCTCAGCAGCCTCCGACTCCTCTCGGGGAGCAAACACAGCCCTGGCCGGGCTCAGGCTCTCCTGAGCTCTCAGAGCTCCCTGAGCCATTGCTGGTTAAGGCTAAGCCTGAGTGTCGGCCTGTACACAAGATTTCATTCCTCAGCAATGCGATTTAAATCTTGTTGCCTCACCAGTTTCTGGCCACGTACTGCAGCGCCTTGGCTACTTACACCCTTGGAAACAGTGTTTTTGCAAAATATTAACTAAAGCCCACCCAAACAGCTTGGTAGGCTTCCGTCGCTATTTACAGATAAAGTGAGTGACCTCAGCCAGGTGGCACAGACAAGGTGACCCCTGGGGACAGTCTGTACCCAGGAATGCCCCATCCTGCACCCTGGGTTAACTCCACCTTCCCCAGCGGTGACAGAACCCAGTGTGCCCACAAGGGGACCTGCTTGCCATGACCTCTCTCCCGAGCACACTCCTGTTTCACCCATCCTGCTTCTCCCCACAACTTTTTGGGCTGATTTCCAGCTGGATCTGCCAATTCAGCCCCTCAGGGATGGGACAAGCACCATGGGGGGGCTGCCCTGTCAGACCCTGCTTCCTATGGGATCTTGTGCTTGGTTCAGCTTTAAGCATCCACAAATCCAGCCCTGGGTGATTTCTGCTGCAGAGCATGTGGGTCCTTCCAGCCCAGGGGAAAACCATCCGCAGCAGCAGCTGCATGAGAGCTTCATAAATCTCTTTTTCCTGCAAGATAAACCTGCAGCCCTTTGCCCTTTCTCTGGGATAAGGATCGGGGTTATTCCTCGCCCTCTACAAGCAGTGAATTTTTACACTTCCACCGTAGGGTAAACAGACACAGCGTGGCCACTCTCACCTTGGGGACCGTCCTTCCAGTGGCTCCTGCTGAGCGCTCAGCTCACCCCCTGATTTTTCCATGTTGTGGCTTTGATTTCACTTCCCTGTACATCAGCCCCGACACGTGGCTCACCCAGCTGGCCCGGAGGACACGACACCGATGGAACTCCAGCTTCCCCGACACCCGGCTGCATTTTCTTCATCCCTGAAGTTCATGTGGATTAAGGTATGTCGCAGCTGCTGCTGGAGGCAGCTGTAGGTGCAGCAGCATCTCCCCACGCAGACTTCCCATGCCAGAGAGGCTTTCTTCATGCTTGGACTGAAAACCCTCCGTAATCACAACCAAAGCAAGACACGGTCTCTACCTCCAGACTGGAGTTTTGCCCACGGTTCGGTGCTATCAGCTCCCATGGTCATTTTTTCCTCCCCCATCTATTTTCTTAAAAGCCCCAAATAGAAGAGGTGTGCTCAGCGAGGAATGTCTGGGCCCCGGTTCAAGCTCAGTTCTTCCTTTTAGCCTCTTGAGCTGGCTGCAAAAAACCTGAACAGAGACTCCTCGTGAACCCCACGGAGCCAAAAAACAGCAAGCAAAGAATAAAGCGTCCCCACTTTCTGTTGAAACCCTTTGAAAAAGAAAAGCTGGCATCAGTTTTTCAAACCCTTGGAGACAGCAGCGCTGCCCACACCTGTCGGAGGCAGCCAGGTCACAGCAACGGGCAGGACGACTCCTTGCAAACCCAGCCAGGAGCAGGACAGGGGTCAGTACATTTGCAACAATCTCGAGCTCTGTGCTTGGCTGCCCTCCTTTTCCACCTCCTCTTCTCGCAGAAGGTGCCCATGGCACCCACCTGCCGTGTCACAGAGGCTTTGGAGCTCGCTGGCTTTGTCCTGCCCTTGTTCCTTCCCTGCAAGTTCTGGCCCTGGTGGAGCAGGGGACACCCAGGCCATAGCTAGTGTAGAATCATTTTGGTTGTAAAGCCCCTCAAGCCCATCAAATCCAACCATTACCCCACCCCTGGCACTGCCCCATGTCCTGAGAACCTCATCTCTGCACCTGTCCAACCCTCCAGGGATGGCGACTCCACCACTGCCCTGGGCAGCCTGTTCTAATGCCCGACAGCCCTTTCCAGGGAGAAATTGTTCCCCAGTTTCCAATCTAAACCTCCCCTGGCTCTCACTGCCTCTTGCCCTCTGCTCCGCACACAGCCGGCTCCCAGCCTCCTTGCATCATCCCCTTTGCTTCTCTCCATGACCCCGCCATGGTGGCAGAGTGGGGCCCAGTTCAGCGTTCCCAGCTAAGGTCTAATCCCTATGGCTATTTTTAAACCCCTCATCCTCACTGCAGTCCTTTGTACCCAAACACGGAACAAAGGCTGAGCCGTCCTTCCCCTGAGCCCCCACCCCGCGCAGAGGGGCTGCTCTTGACTCAGGCACTGACCCCACAAATTGTTCAGCGTGACAAATGCGCTTAACAAAAGCACAGTGGCCATGGGGACAGAGCAGCAGAACTAGCACAGTCCCAACTGCACGGGTGGCTGCTTCATCCCCAATGCATCCTCCAGCCTGTTCTCCCCCTCCCTCTGCATTACACTTGATGCCGCAGGAGCGGGGCTCTCCCCAGTTCTGCTGCAGAGAGGGGAATGCGAGAGCAAGGTATAAATATCCGCAAAGATTAGTGCTTGCACAGCGCTCTGCCCTGGGAGACAGTGTTGAGTGTCACCCACAGCCCGCATTCCCTTTCTCTCCGCTCCCCAGCTGCCTCTCCCATTTCCAGCCCCTGGGTTCACCGTCTCCACAGCCAGCACTTTGATTTCATTCCTCCCTCCACCCCCGTCCTCCCTCTTGAAAGAGAGAAAATAATAGAGCCTTTGTTGGGTTGCTGTGGCAAAGGCACCGAGCAAGGAGCCGCACGGGGGTACGGGGCTGTGGGCACAGCTGCCTGCCTGGATTATGGCATTCCTGAGCTTTCAGCTCCGGGGAAGTCAATCCTGCACCCTGTGGCATGTAAAGGGACCCTGGGCTTGCTGACATGCACAAAAAAAAGCAACCCGCCAAAGAGTCCTCCGCACCCACACAGCTGACTTTCCCCATTTTTATGTAAATTTAATATTAATAGGTCCTTGAGTTCAGTTTCTGAACAGATATATACAAATAGGAAATAGTTTCATATTTACATCATTAAGTTAATTAGGCGCTCTCTCTCTCAAAAAAAAAGAAAATGAACAGCTTTCCAAATTAGTGTCGTATGTACAGACAGCAGAGGTGAGCTCACGTCCTTGGCGCGGGCACTTCGACAGTGTAATGTACACTAACCATCACCCCGGCCCCACGGCCGTTGGCCCCACGTGGGCAGCGGGCACGAGTGTTACGAGCAAAAGGATCCCAGCTCCAGTTTTTCTGCTCTCCAGAACCCGGCAGGGAATAACAGTGCTTGCTCCTCGTGAGGCACATGGGTACCACAGGGTCAATCCGTGTAATGTACACTACCAGCGCTCTGTGGATCCCGTGGAAGGCACAAGACCGGCACAGACCCCGTGTTGGAGTCGGTGGGTGCTCTGCATGGCTCCTTGAGGGCACACACCGACAGTGGCTGGTCCAGCCCCAGGGGGACGAGTCCTTGGAGAGCCCCGGTGTGAGCAGAGGGACCCAGCCCGGGTCACACGATGCTGGCCAGTTCTGTGTTGTCCGACTCCGAGCTGCTGTTGCTCTCCTCCCTGGGGGCAAAGAGACAGAATCATTTGGGTTGGAAAAGCTCCTCAAGATCATCAAGTCCAACCGTTCCCCCACCCCAGCACTGCCCCGTGTCCTGAGAACCTCATGTCCGTCTGTCCCCTCCAGGGCTGGTGACTCCAGCACTGCCCTGGGCAGCCTGTTCCAATGCCCCACAGCCCTTTGGGGAAGAAATTGCTCCTAAATCCAACCTCAACCTCCCCTGGCACAACTTGAGGCCGTTTCCTCTGCTCCTGGCGCTTGTTCCTGGGGAGCAGAGCCTGACCCCCCTGGCTCCAAGCTCCTTTCAGGCAGTTCAGAGATCAGAAGGTCTCCCCTCAGCTCCTGTTCTCCAGCTGAACCGCCCAGGTCCCTCAGCTGCTCCCATCACACTTGTGCTCCAGCACCTTACACAGCTCCAACCGAATGGCTGGGAAGAAGGCCCGGGGTGAGCCATGGAGCAATCCCTGCCTCCGAGCAGAGGAGCCTTCAAAGGGCTCTCCAGGGACTGTGCTGCCTCGCACAGTCCCCAAACCAGTTTTCTTTAGCAACTGGGGCAGGTTCCCTGTTGATCTCCAACACCTCACGCCACCTCTTTGGAAGTCAGGATTGGGAAAACGAGCCAGCCCTTCCCTCACCCCACCACCCACGGGTCCCGGAGGATTCCTGGACAAGTCACAGTGTGTCCCAACCCGTCCGGGCCTGATCCTGCCTGCACACATCCCGCTGGCACGCTGCGCTTCCTACCGCCATATCACAAGCTGACGCTCACCTCAAGTCCTGCAGGGCTTTCTTGTTTTTCCTCCGCTTCTCCTCGTCGATGGGGTACAGCTTGAAGAGGAGCAGGCCCAGCAGGATCAGCACCACAGGCACGGCCGACACCAGCATCTTCAGGGTGAAGTTCACCTCCTTGGGCTGGGAGCAGCCCCGGGTCTGGTACCCTGCAAAGCTGCGGATAGAAAGGTACCTTCAAGCAAAGGAAATATTTTGTAGGAGGTGAACCTGCCCCTGCAGGGAGAGGTTTGGAGCCACAACTGGATTTAGACCCCCCCCAGCTCCCTCCCAGCCTTTGGGAAGCAGAGATACCTGGATACAGAGTGCAAGACTTGCCTCCCTCCCTCCTTGCCCCTCGGCTCCCACACCAGAACTCACTCTAAGCTGAGGGTGGAGATGCCCAGGGAGACCCCAGACGTAAACTTGGTGAAGAAGACGTAGAAGGAGAAGAAGATGGCTTCATGGCCATGGGAGTTGGGGTGCTGCAGCTTGAAGTCGTCTACGACATCTGGGAGCATGGACCTGGGCAGAGAGCAGGATGGTGAACGCTAAGATTGAGCCAACACAGCATCTCCTCTCCTTGCTGAGAGGATTTCCCTCCAAGAGCCCCATCTTGGGCTGAAAACATTGCAAAAAAAGCCTCCCAAGGATTTCTAACCACCTCGGCAGGCCCTGGCAGCACCTTGCCCAGCTGTGGGGGATGCAGGAGCAAGAGCACCAGGACCTCGCACTCACCAGGGCAGGAGGAAGGCGGCTGCGACGCTGATACCGGCTGCAACGGCCACGATGTAGGTGACGATGAGGTTACTGTCCAGGACAGCCACCATGATGAGGAAAGGGATGGCAGACTGGGGACACAAACCAGGCTGGCGTCAGCAGTGCCTGACTCAGACCCAAAGCCTTTCCCCTTCCCTGCCTTCCTCCCACTTCTGCTGGCCTTGGCCACATCCATGACAGCACAAAGCTCAGGATGAGGGGCAGGCACCTAATTATCGTCATCATGAACCCCTGCCCAGCTCTGGGCTCTCTGAGGGACAAAGCTCCGCTCACCCCATGGAAACACCACCCTCACGTGCACCTCGAGGGGACCCACTCACCGAGATGCCCACGTAGACAGCCGTCTTCTTCCCAAAGCGGGTGAGGAACCACTGCCAGAGCGGAATGGTCAAGGTGGCCGAGAGCTATAGGAAGAGAAGGGGGTCACAGTGTCACTTGCTGGCCAGGCTCTTTGGAGAAAAACAAGCTCTTCCCAGCAAGGAGCAGCTCCTGGGCACAACCTCCCCTACCCCTTTCCAGCTTTTCCCAGCATGTCTGATTTCCACACACCCAGGGCTGGCACGCAGCCACACTGTCTGCTCCTGCCCTCACCCCATCCCGCACACACCTGCCCAAACCGAGGGAGGACCGGAATCGATACTCGGTGCTGGGAAGGGACCTGATCTTGTCACCGCTGCCTGTGCACAGTGTGGCTAAGAGCCAGGCTCTCTGGGGACATTGGCACCTTGGACCTCTCCACCCCATGGAGCAGAGAGGGCGGGGAGGGCTCCCAGGGATGAGGAATGCTGGAAAGGGCTCTCCAGGAGCTGTTTTGCTCCGTCTTGCTGGCAGTAAACACTGAGATCCTTTTCTCAAGGTGGAGGGGAAGGGAGATAAATGGCAGGATTTGGACAAAAGGCCCCCACGGCTCCTGTTTTTTCCCCATCTCTGGCCGCCTTCACACGGGAACAAAAGCTTTGCTGTTCCTGCCAACTCGTCCAGCCTTTGCAGGACATTTGGCAGCTCCTCCCGGGGGACCTTCGGTCACTGTCCCCACGGTGGGGACACTGCCCTCCCCTCAGCCCATGGAGCCCCCACCCCATGCCAGGTCCTGGGGAGGACCCAGGGGGTCCCATAGCATGTGTCCCATCAGAGTCCCAGCCCCGAGGGGCTCCAGGATGGAGCCATACGCACCATGATGGCCAGGAGGATGTTCTGGAACTCGTTGCGGAACCCCAGGGTGTAGGTGCAGAAAAGGGCAAAGTTGCCCTCCAGCAGCTGCAGAGGAGACAGCGGTTAGGGGGGGACAGACACCCCAGAGGCTCGAGATCCTCCTCGCAGTCAGGGGAAGAAAGCGGCCAATTCACCCACCCCTCTGAGAGCACGAGGCCGCATCCTTCCTCTCTGCCTCGGGCAGCTCCGGCTCGTTGAGCTGCCATCTCACGTGCTCCCAGCCCACCAGGATCCTGTCTGAGCCCTACACGGCTCATCCCCAAGCTGTGCTGCTGCCGGTCCCTCCTCCGAGCCCGGCCGTGCTTACCATGAAGGCCAGCGAGGTGAAGAGGAAGCCGACGATGAGCTTGATGTAGGCACCGTGGTTCATCACCAGCTTCAGCCCCCGGAAGAAGGAGACGGGCTCGTCCGACTGGAGCTCAGAGGCCTCTGGGGAGCAGAGCAAATCAGCCCATCATTAGACCCAATGAAACAGCATCCTTGGGTGCAAGGGGTGCAGTGTCTCGTCCTTGCCCAAGCTCCTGCCCCCCTACAGCATCCCAGCCCAGGGACCTCCCTGCCCTCACCCAGGGGTCCCTCAGCTCCATGTTGGGGAAAGGATGGCCTGGCCGATTCACCCAGGATAAGCAGAGCCGGTCACAAAGCAGAAGGGAAGGACATAAGCTACTGGACTTTGGATATCACCTCACACTGGGATGCCCTAATTGGCACTTGCAACCTTGGCCAGACAAAACTGCAAGATAAGGTTTATCTCTGAGAGCGCAGAGCAGAGAGCTAAGTCCTCCAGGCTGTGCCCTGGAGATGCTCTGGCCCCCTGCCCACAGCACAGCCCTTCTGTAGCACCTGCCCCAGACCCCACACCCAGCCCTCAGCTCTGCCAGCCCCGACCCACAAATCATAGAGTAACAGGATCCTTTTGGTTGGAAAAGCCCCTCAAGATCATCGAGTCCAACTGCTAATCCAACCTGGGCAATACCCCATGTCCTGAGAACCTCATCTCTGTCTGTCCAGCCCTCCAGGGATGGTGACTCCAGCACTGCCCTGGGCAGCCTGTTCCAATGCCCCACAGCCCTTTGGGGAAGAAATTGTTCCTAAATCCAACCTCAACCTCCCCTGGCACAACTTGAAGCTGTTCCCTCTCATCCTGGCACTTTTTCCTTGGGACAAGAGACCAACACCCTCCATGCTACAACTGCCTTACAACAAATACAACAAATGAGTGACCAAGAGCCCAGCTGGGCTCCTGAGGAGCCCCTTGGAGGATACAGAGGTTTTCCATAACTCCATAGTACCCCATCATGTCTGAAGCCTCACCTCTCTTCTCCCGCACGCCCACCGACAGGATGATGGCACAGAGGATGTAGAGTCCCCCGATGACCCCCGCAGCGATCATGTATGCGTTTCTCTGTGCGAGAGAGGTGTGAATGGTGAGGGAAGGCACTCATCCCAGCCTGCTCAAAAGTCCAGGAGAGCATCCCCCCAGCTCACCGTGTCCGTGAGCGACCCGGTGTCGTGGGTCATGTTCAGCTCCTCCATGGCCACCGAGGAGTTGGTCTTGCCGATGAAGAGGGGGCTCTCAATGCAGGGAGTGTCCACCTTGCCCACAATCTGGCCCTGGATGGCGGTGCCCAGCACGGTGCCCAGCACTTCCACTGTCATTCCTGGGGGAGAGGCCAGCGGGACTGAGCACAGCCCTTGGGCACCCAGGGCATGGGGGCAAAACTCTTCATCCCCATCCCAGCTGTGGTGAGGAAGGGAAGGAAAGAGTCTTACGGTAAGCGGTGGCTGAGTCCCGCTCGCTCTGCTCCCTGCTGATGAACATGGTCAGCGCTGAGTAGGGCACGTGGAAGCACTGCAATGGCACGAGGAGAATTAGCTTGGGGTTGGGAACCTGCTCCTCTGCAAAGCTCAACAAGGTGAAGCAGGGGGGTCAACCTCTCCATCCCTCACATCCTGGTGTGTGCAGAGCCCAACTCACCGTCACAAGGGTCTGGAAGATGCAGTAGAAGATGAGGTACCACATCACCTGGCCACTAGAGATGTCCGGCACAAACCAGATGAGAAAGTAGGAGATGACAGCAAAGGGGGTGGAGAAGATGATCCTTTGGGAGAATACAGCGTTAGCCCAGCAGGAAGCTACCCAGAGCATCTTTTCCCATCATCCAGCACATCTCACAACTGTTGTCCTGCGGCCACCCAGCCAGGGAACAGCTCTACCCTGCACCAGCAGCCCGAGGACACCGCGAGCACCCAGGTCCCCCCATCACTTGGGAGGAATTCCTCCTCCTGGAGGGATGTGAGCCAGGTGTTGAGGTTACACCCACATCTCTTTAGGAGACTGATTTTGCTCAGGGATTTGCAAGCACCCTGCGATCCACAAACTACTGGTCAGAGGCTGCGTCCTGGAACGATGCCAGCAGACCAGGACAGGGGACAGAGCCTGACACGCTCAGCACTGGCCCTCTGCCACGCCGCTGCCAGGGTACAGTGAGATCTTTCCATCCAGGCTGATGCACAGGATGCAGAGTTTAAATTTAAAGTTGGAGCTTGAGGGGGAGAGCAAGAAACCGAATCTCCATGGATGGCAAGGCGGCAGAGGCATTGCACAGGACCCAACACATGCACATTTTTCCGTGCAGACGTCACCCCCGCGGGGGGAGGAAAAGGACGAGCCAGCCCCAGCCGCTCCTCCCTCCCTTATCGCCTCACGCATACGTGGAGCCAGGGGAAAATTTTGAATGAGTCACAGCCGTCGCGCGGCGGGAACCACGTCACACTGGCCGCGGGCGCCAGCGCGTGCGGGTCAGATGTGCCAATTCCCCGTGATCCCATCCCAGAACTGGGACGGGGGTGCTGACCCCTGCCCGGGGCTGACCGGCAGCTCCTGGCAGCGGTGGACAAGTGACTTTGAGTTACCCCGACCGAGGTGATTAAGAAGCTTGGAGGAGGCTGGTGACGCACTCGCCCGCTCATTGGCCCGGCGCGATGGTGTGTTCCTGCTCATGGGGTGTTCCGGCTCGCACACCCCTGCCCAGCCCGGCGGTTAACCGTTTGGTTTGCAAACGGTTGCTGCTCCGGAGAGGGGCGGTCAAGGCTCTTCAACCACCACCAAGGAAAAATTTGATCACCAAAAAGTCCAGGATGGTTGAGGAAATGGAGCTGCTGGGGACACAGCAAGGTCCCCAAAGCCAAGGGAGAAGAAGCAGCCAGTGAATGAGCTGCTGGGACAAAACACACCAAAAAGTGTTTCAAAAAGAAAAAACTGGAAGGGAGAGAGGTGATGGCTCTTGGGGAAGGTCTCCTCTCCCTTTGGGGGGGCAGAGCAACCCCAAGCTTTGAACCAGAGCTGCCAGAGCCAGCTGGGGCTCAGCCCCGCAGAGCAGACCCCGCAGAGCCCAGCAGCAACTTTGAACTACAAACCCTTGCACACAGGGTGGGTGACACAGGGTCTGAGGGAGGGGGCCAGGCAGCAGCCTCCAAGGCCACCCCGCAGCTCCTGGCTTTGCACACAGGGAAACTGAGGCAGAGAGCAGCTCCCCAGGCACAGCCAGCAAACCCTGAGCTCGGGAGATTTAAACTCAGCTCAACTCCATCCAAATCAGACTCAGCCGGTCGCCCTCAAGCCATGCACAATAGCAGCAAGCTCCTCGCAGCGGCTGCCCCAGCGCTGCTGAGGGGCCCAGCGCAAGTCAAAAGCCCTGGCTAATTTTAACAAAGCAGGAGCCCTTTGGAGCAATGCAGCCGCTCCATCCCCACCCCCCGACTCGCGAGATGAGAGTGAACAGAGCCGTGGTGGCCGCCAGCCGAGCGTGCACGGCGCTCCCGCGCAGCCCGAGGCAGCTCCGGGCCCTGCTCTAATCGCCGAACCCCAGACCCCACCACACGTGCGGCTGCAGAGAAGCTATTTCAGGCCATGTGTTGAGCTCGGCTTTAACAACAGCCGACCGCCACTGCCCAGAGCTATTCCAGGAAAACCCAAAAGCAGAGGGTATAATCTGCAGGGAAACGACTGTGTCCCTTTAATTCCACTCTCCCCGTGCCCACCCCATTTGCTGCATTGTATTTCAGCAATCCCACAGATGCCCAGGACGTGGGTTATTTTGGCGTAGGATGTGCCACCATGTCCACACTTTGGCATTAGCACCCCGCTCCTCGTCCCACGCAGTGATGGGTGTTTATGGACATCCTAAGTCTGCCCTGGGTGCAGCCACGAGGCCTTTGGGGCTTTGCAAACCCCATCCCAACTGTTCCGACTCCCATCAACACCCCTTTGCTCAACACCCTGCTCCCAAGGGCGGCGGGAGCACCCACGTGCAGACACCCAGATCCATAATAACTATTTTCCTGACAAAATAACATCCTCATGACCATCAGCTGGCACCACCACTGCGCATCGACCGCACACACCCCCGTCCCTCCTCCCTGTGGCTGTGATGCCACCTGCTCTGCTGGCAACGTGGCCCTGCCACCGACCAGGGCTCAGCAGCCACGGCACGAGCAAAGTCCGGCATCGGGCAGCTCTCAGGGAGGCTGGAGCTGCTGCAGTGCCACAGAGGACAGCTGAGCTCAGCTCATATGGGGACACCTTGGGACCAGGTAACAAGCACAGACGTGAAGCCCCAGCTGTTGGCAGCATCACAGGTGCTTGGGGTGCTTGGCACCTCACCTGGGCGAGACAAGGTGTCAGCAGATCCTGCCCTGCGAACCTCATGCCAAGGGACACTCAAAGCTGTCTGCGGGCGCTGTGACACATCGGGCAGGGATGCAGAGTGCTACAGGCAGCTCTTACCATGGCATCAGACGGCCCAAGCGAGTCCAGGGTGTTTTGCTGATGAAGAAGCCCACCATGGGGTCTGTGACGGCATCCCAGGCTCGCCCCACAAACAAGATGATGGAAGCATAGAAAGGGTCCAGCTGCAGGAGAAGATGTTGCGTCAAGACATGCAAAGCCCCCCCATGCCCCTGCCTGCCTTTCGGGAGCTCCTCACGACCTTCCCAACCACATTGCAGCCCCGCTATAGGGGACAGACCCCTCAGTCTCTCCCCCTTTTTCACTGCGATTTGTGGCACAGTCACCCAGTCCCCCCCACCACGCTCTTTCCACACCAAACTCAGAGCAGACCTCCCCAAACCCCACCCCGCTGCCAGCACGAGGTGCCCCACGGGCGCTTCTTCTTCCCCATTTCACACCCACCCGGAACGTGTTCATAGGACACAGACACCGTGTCCCGACCCACAGACATCATGAGCCCGTTTCGTGTCCCGGGGCATCGGAGCGGCCACACGGGTCCTGGTGGGAACCCGCAGCCTTCGGACCGACACCCACGCAGGACCGCAACCACACACCCCACGGCGGGCCGCACCGGGAGCGCCCGTTTACCGGGCAAAGCCGCCCCGGGAGCTCCGTCCCCCCCCGCCCCGGTCCCGGCCGTACCTGCGCCACGTCCAGGAGGTAGATCTGGAGGAAGAAGCCGATGGCGCAGCCCGTGATCTGGTAAGGGGCCCCCCCGACGGCGTAGCACAGCTTGCTGCACACCGACAGCCGCTCCCGGCTCTCCTGCAACCGGGCTCGGCGTTAGCGCGGCCGGGAAGCGCCCCCCGACCCATCCCGCCCCCCTCCCGGCTCCCCCGGCGCTCACCCTGCGGCGGGGCTGGCGGCAGACGGGCGGCAGGAGCCCCCCCGGCCGGGCCCGCTCCGAGCCGCCGCCCCCGGCCATGCCGTGTGCGATGAATGAGCCCAAGCTGCCGGCCGCGCCCGCCTTGTACCGGCCGCCCCGCCCCGCTCCCCGCCCCCGCCTCCCGGGAGGCTTCTTCTTCCTCCTCCTCCTCCTGTCCTGTCCTGGCCCTTCCTCCAGCCCCCAGCCCCTTCCCTCTGTTCTCCCAGCCCTCCGGCCCCATCCTTCCTACAAGTCTCGTCTGTTTCCATCCCTCTGATCCCACATCCCTTATCCCCTTATTCCCCCATCCTCCCATCCTTTAACCCCTCATCTCTCAACCCTCTATTCCCCTATCCCTCATCCCTCCATTCCCATTCATCCATTTCCCATCCTTCATCCCCCCTGTTCTATCATCCTCTCGTTCTCCCATACCTCATTCTCTCATCTCTCCATTCCCCTATCCCTTATCCCCTCATCTATAATACTTCCATTTCCCTGTTCCTCACCCTCTCATCCCTCCATTCCCGCATTCCCACAGGTTCGGTAGCGCCGGTGCCATGTTACCAGAGCCACCAACTCTGCTCGGCTCAGGCCACCAAGGTTCAAGGATCACCCTGAGATGTGCTGCGAGATAGGGCTGCACAGCAGGGCCAGTGTGGCACCCAGTACCAGCGCCTGATTGCCACTTGGAGCTGCCCTTCCATGAGGATGGGGACAGGCAGGGACGACAAGCAGCTGGCATCAAGCAGGGACCTGGGATGCAGCAGAGCCCAAGCAGATGTTTGGGACGAGTGAGGCTGGAAGTCCCTGGCGTGGAGCCATGTCACAGCGGCTCTGGACACTCCCCGTTTTCGGGAGCACTGTGCTGGTGTCACCATTGACTCACAATTTCCATGCCCCCCCCCTTACAGTGTGTGCAGTGGGATCCCCCTGCACTGTCACACCTCACAGGAAGGAAGGGGATTCCCATGGTGGCATAAGGGGACTCCCATGGTGGCATGTGCCTGCCCCGGAGGGATGGAGCTCCCTGGGGACAGGGTGATATTGTCCCCTCAGCTCCCCTTTGTGTCTGGCCCCAGCATTATTGCTCCGCTCCTTTTGTCCCAGGGGCTCCTCAGCTCCTGATGCTTTTGGCATTCCTGTCCTTGAGCAAAGGGAGAACCTGCCTCCTGGGCGAACGCGGCTTTAGGGGAACAATGAGCTGCTCTTTGTGCTGGAGATTGTGCAGAAAGCTCGCAGATAGGTGCAGCACTGCCTTACATGTGAATTAGGAGAAGTAGAAAGCCCAGGATTTCCCTGGATTAGGAGGATTTTCTCCCCCAAGTCTGGTATTGCACAATTTCTGGTGGAGGATTTTAGACCTTCCTCCCAAGCAGACACTGGGGGGGACCCTCACAGCGCTAAATGAGCTGCCAAGGACTGATTCTCATGGGATGTTGGTGCAGCAGCTCCTGCCGGGCTTGGGGTTGCCAAGGACCCACAGGTGGTTGGGTCTGGGCCACTTGTAGGGTCCCCCATCGCACCAGGACCAGCCCAGTGTGATGATGTTGCAGGCAAAACCAGAGCTCAAATACTGCTCTGCTACACCAACTCGGCCTCAAATCCCTGAGCTGGGGACACCATCGGGGTCTGGAGGTGACTCTTCAGGGGTTGGGACCCAAATGCTGGCCCTGGGGACATGGTTCAACCCCGTGGACAGCGATAATGGCAGGATGATGGCTCTGCTATCCCACCTGCCACCCACACCTTCCTGCTGTCACAGATCCAGCTCAGCCCGGAGCAGGAACTGAGCAAGCATGAGTGCACCCGAAACCAGCCAGCCCTGCCAGGCTGGGCCAGCCAGGACGGGGAGCCTGCGGACAAACAGCGGCAAGACAGCCCCAGAGCTCTTGGGGGCTGTGGGTCAGCCTCACTGCGTCACCCTGGTTTGCGGCCAGCCCTGCCTGCACACCGCAGAGCTTCTCCGGGGCTCAGGGCACCTCCTGGCATCAGGCAGAGTGTGCCAGGGGCAAAATGGGTCCGGGGGGCTGAAGAGGCAGCAGGGCTGGAGCTAGTGGTGCAATTTCCTCCTCGTTCTCTGCTCTTCACTGCCTGCTAAATTGAGAGTGAGTGGCTGCACCCCGAGGGATCCAGGGCTGGTGTGACCCCAGGGCTGTGAGCACCGTCCCCCACTCCGTATGGCCAGGCAGTATTTCATGGTGCTCCCCTACCCCGCAGGGACTCAGGAGACATTTTGCAAAGACCCAGCCAGCCCCCATGGCCACTGCCCAACAGCTTCATGGGGACAAAGGGGACACATTGCATGGCAGCACGTGGCAGCTGCTTGGCTCTGCCCACATCGCCGCCACATGGGACCCTGGGGAGCATGTCACAAGGCTGAGAGGGACAAGACGGGGCTAGGATGTGTTGGTGTGGGGTCTCACAGCCTCTGCTGTCCCCAGGGACATGGGACCCCCATGGCGACAGCAGGATGGCTTGAAGGCTGCTGCTGCGGTGGGATGGGGACAGCTGGAGGCAGAGGCCAGCTCAGGATGTCCCCAGAACACCTGTCAGGCGCAGGCTGTCTGTCCCCAGGGGGAAGCACCGTGGGGCTGGAGCTTCAAAGTTCAGCCCTGCTGTCAGTGGGGATCCAAAGGGCACAGAGTCCCTGGGAACTGCCTTGTGACGTGTGCCAGAGCAGCACCAGCCACTGGCCGGGCCACAGCAGCTCCTGCAGAGCTGTGCAAACGCTGGGGACATGTGTTCGGTGCTGGCTGTGGAGCTGTGCCAGCACCCTGTGACCGGGGGGCACAGTGAGGTGGCAGCTTGGCCCATGGGTGGCCCCAGCCCTGTCACCCACGGTGCCACAGCCCCCGGGGCACTCACCATCCGCCCCTGTTTGCGCAGCCGGTGCAGGTGCTGGCAGCGAGAGGCTCTTGGGTCCTGTTTGCCGAGCGCCTGGAGAGGTTGGAATGAAAGGGCTGTGCGGCCCCTCCAGCCTTCTCCAGAGGTGCTTTCAAACCTTCAAAGCATCCGGAGCCCCTTGAAGCTGGGAGGAGCTCCTGCCTCACCCTGGGAAAAAACTGAGAGGTCCCTGAGGCCAGCAGGGAGGGGGAAGGAGACGTGGCCCAGAGCTACGGGCTGTAGGAGCCTTTGCTCTTGTTCCTGGGGATGTGCTGGTGTTGGATCAGGCAGTCTGGGGCAGTGCCAGCTTCATCCCCAACTGTGATCACTTGTCCCTGCAGGTGCTGGCACAGGATGAGCCTCCACAGCCCTTGCAGCAGCTCAGCCCCTGCCCTTAATGTTGATGGGGTGACTTGTTTCCTAAAGAGAGAAATCTTCACCACACTTGATGGGGAGGGTGAAGAGCTGGGAGCAGCCCTGGGCTGGGAGGACTCTGGGGACATCCTGGGGGCAAGCCCAGGGCTTCTATAATGACTAGGGTCCGGGGCCAACGCTGAGACCAGACACAAAGGGGACATCAGCCTGGCCCCACCAGGGCTTTTGGGTCCCAGAGCTCCTGTCCCAGCCCCACGGGCATGCAGGTGGGACTGGGATGCCCTGGATGGGCCAGGAGGACATGTAGGGTGCTGTGGCCATCATGGGGACCTCATGGTACCCTCATGGCTGGGAAACTACAGCGCTGGGCCCAGCACCCTCCTGCTGTGCTGACCCAAAGGCACGAGGCTGGCAAAGCTTTGCAAGCTCAGCTGCACCCCGTGCCAGCCAGGAAAGGGCCAGAGCAACCCTGGGACACCCCGCAAGCTTGGGGACCCTGGGAACAGCTGCCAGCCCAGTGTCTGCTCCCGGTCCTGCTCCTCTGCCTCCCTCGTGCCCTCTGCCGGCTCAGCGATGGGGAAACTGAGGCACGGAGCTGTGCGCAGCGGGCAGCGCTCCCCTCCGGGCCTCTGCTGAGCGGGGCCGCGGTGCCCGGTGGGTTGTCCCCACCCCGTCCCCACTGTCCCACGGACGGCGGTTCTCTCGCGGGTCTCCGGCCCTGCCCGAGTCCCGGCAGGTGGCGCCCGGCGCCCGCCGGTGGCGGCCGGAGCCCGGGGGAACCGCGGGAGCTCCGGGCAAACGGAGCGGGCTGTGCTGGACCGCGCTGGGCAGCGCGGGGATGTGCTGGTTGATGCGGGGCTGGGCTGGGCAATGTTGGGCTACACTGGACTGTACTGGACTGTACTGGGCTGTGCTGATCCATGGAGGATCATGCTGGACTGTGCTGGAAAGAGCCGGACTGTGCTGGGCTTCACTGGGCTGTGCTGGTCCATGAAGAATGATACAGGGCCGTGCAGGGCTCTGCTGGGCTGGGCTGTACTGGGCTGTACTGGGCTATGCTGGTCGGCTGATTGCTCCCTGCAGAGACCTCCCAAGGACCCAAACCCCCGGCACCCAGTGCCACTGGCCAGGGCAGGTCCTGTGGCCCCAGCTGTGCTGGATGGCAAATGGAGGAGGTGCTGGGGCTAAAGTGGGTTTGGGCACATAGCTGGGGGGAATCTGCTCATCCCAGGTGGACTTTGTAACAGCACCTGCGCGTATAACGATGCCATCCATGGTCGTCAGTGTGTGAGGTGAAAGCCTCATTATGTTTTCACAACATACATTGCCCTTCCTAGAAGGACCTTGGCAGAGGAGACACACCAAGGGGGTCCTTGTCTCACTGTGACATGTCCCTGATTCTGCAGTTTGTTTTGCCATTGTGCTCAGCCGAATGTCCCCGGGCTGGTGGCACCGCTGCACTTGCCCTGGGTGGCCTCAGCCAAAATCTTTCTTGCAGAAAGCCCTCCTTAGCGCCTGCAGAGGGGAGTCCCCCAAACCCCGACCTTTCCCTGGGCTGGGGACGGCATCGGGAGCCGGTGAACACTGTGGGGGCAGCGGGGGTCCCCCAGCCCAGCGCACGGGGTGGCCGCTGGTTAATAGCGCCGTTAGCAAACCCGTTAGTATCCCCGTTAGCGGGACCGGGAAACCCGGGGCGGGGGGGCTGCGGCATTCCTCAAACCGTGCCATCCGGGGGGCGGGGAGTATGCATGACCCCGCCCTCTATGCAAATTAAAGTGTGGCGATTGGCCGGAGGGCGGGGCCAGGCGCTGCAGAGAGGCTATAAGAGCGGGGGGGAAACAATGCACCCGCCGTCCCGGTTGGGTGCCTGGTGCGGCTGGGAGCCGCAGCACCGGGCGAGGTGGGCGCACCGGGGGTGGGGGCTCCCCACCTTCATCTATGGGGCTGAGGAAACACCTTTCGTGAGCAGGGCTGCAGATCGGAACGAGTGGTGCCCGCTTTTCTGCCTTTTGTCACCTCCCTCCCCTCCATGCAGAGATGGAGTTTGACTCGTACCAACACTACTTCTACGACCACGACGCCCAGGAGGATTTCCACCGCTCCACGGCACCTAGCGAGGACATCTGGAAGAAGTTCGAGCTGGTCCCCACGCCCCCGCTGTCCCCCCTGGGTGCCCCCGGGGAGAAAGGCGGCTGTTCGGGGGCGGACGAGCGCTCCGGCTGCTTCTCCCGCTACTGCCTGGCCGGGGAAGAGCCGGAGTATCTCATAGGGACGGGGGAGATCTTCGGGAACCTGAGCGCTTTCATCCTTAAGGATTGCATGTGGAGCGGGTTCTCAGCCCGGGAGAGACTGGAGAAGGCGATGACAGAGAAACTTTCCACGGGAACGCAGAGGGCCACCCCCCACAAACCCTCTTTCGGCCAGGATTTTGGGTTCAGCAGCTCGGTGAGCGAGTGCGTGGATCCCGCTGCCGTCTTCCTTTGCCCGCTGGCCGAGAGCAAGATCCCCGCATCCTCGGGATCCGAGGGCCAAAGCGATTCTGGTAAGGGATGGAGGTGCGGGCTGGCCCCGGCCCAGCCTTCCTGCAACCCGCGGGGAGCCCGGCGTGGAGGACACGCGTGTCCACACATGTGTGTGCAGGGAGCCTCCCAGGCAGCGCCTTTGTTGCGGTTCCAAGCGAGTCCCGGTCCCACGAACAAAGCGGGTTCGGCTGCATCCCTTCCCGCGGGGCTCCTGTTCGGAAACCCCCTGCCCCACGCAGGAGGGAACGTGGGGTTCCCCCCGGGCTGCTGCGTGGGTCTCTGGTGGCCCCTCTCGCCCGGCCGGGCCCCACGGGAGCCTCGTGGGCTGGTCTGTGAGGGGCAAGTTTGCAGCTCACCGTGGAAAGTTTGATATTTTTCTCGAGTATTGCAGTGTGCTCGTAGGCTCGGCTGTTTCCCCTGTCCCCCATGCTCACGGGGCCCACCCGAGACGGGCTTTCTCTCGGGGCGAAAAGCAAAATATCCCCTGGGGCTGGCAGGTGGTGGAGCAGCGGCCGCGTCCCCCGAGGCGGTGGCTCCGTGGGTTGGGCAGGAACATCCCGCATCAGCTGTAGCGCGTCCCGGGTCACCCCCAGGGCACGTCTGCATGTCACGCGTGGGGCGGGGGGGCGAAGTGTTTACACGGGGGGTCGCGCTGGGAAGCAGATGTCTCTGAAACCCACCAAGACATCTTGCGTTATAAACACTTATTTTCAGTCCCTATTTACATTCTCCCCACCCCCCCGCCGCGGGGGTCGTACGCCGTTTCTCTCGCCCCCACGGAAGCCGGGCTGACTCGGCTGCCGTGGAAGCGCTGACGCGGCCCTGCCGGTGCCGTGACCCCGTTAATAAATCTGCCGGTGGCAACGACCTGCGCCGGTGAGTCACGGCGCGGGACGGGGACTTAATGCCATTAGGAGCCCGGGGACGGTAAAGCGGGTCGCGGGCGCTAAGAGGCTTAACCCAAATTGCGGGGGCCGGCTGGGGGGCGAGAGGGAGATGGCGTGGGGATCCCGGTCCCGGGATCAATCTCGGTCCCGATCCGGTCGCGCCACGTGGGCGCCGAACAAAAAGCAACAGATTGCAAACAATGAGAGGGGGCCGCGCTGATGGACAACGGCGGGGGCCAATGGGGTGGCAGGACAGCCGGCTGCCCCCGCTAGACAGCCAATTGACGGCTTCGGGGGGCGGGGCCGTGCGTCCCGACTTTTATTAATGGACGGCGGGGGGGTCTGTGTGTACACACGTGGCTGAGACCGGTCGGGTTGTGACACTGATGAGTGTGTGGGGACAGCGAGTGTCCCCCCTCCAGCAGCTCCAAGAGTGGCCAGGCCTCTGCCCGAGGTGCTGGTGGAGGTTTGAGCACCATCGTTTGACCTTTAGTGACCAGCTGTATTTTCCCCAAAAGTCTAGGAAAGAAACTTGAAATTGTGTTCCTAAAGTGAGAGTGTGATGTGTGTCTGGAGCCAAGTCATCCCACTGTCCCCAGGGGCCGGCTTCATGCCACTGGGCTTTGCTGGGGTGGGACAAGCTGCGGTGTCAACAGACAGGTTATGCTTTATTTGGGTCTTGCTCTTCACAGCTCTGATAACCTCCCCCTGCTGACTCCTGGGCTTGAGATGCCTTTGCGGTTCAACAAGTCTGTGGGAGGGACCCCTTCACCTCTCCCTGCCCCCCTGCACCGCGGGGATTGTCCCCAGGAAGCCTGGGCTGAATGGGGTTTATCACTTGTGAAAAGTAACAAGTCACGCAAGTGGGAAGCTGCAGCCAAGGGGAACAAAGGGCAGCTCTGCCCCCGTGTCCCTCATTTACAATTCCAATGGGCCATGAAAGCACCCGACCAGGATGAACTTTGGAGTCAGGCTGTGCCAGGTCCCCCGCATCCTCCTGTCCCCCCAGATGGGCTCTGGTGTTTCTTACTGGATGATTCTTCATCCTGGACACATGTTGCTCCTTGTGCAGAAGCGAGGCAGAAGTAAAGCCCTATCCCAATTCCAGGGGACCTAGCATATGAATGTGGAGGGTAGATTTTTCCTGTGTGATGATATCGGAGGAGTTTTTAAATCACAGAATCCCTTCTGGAGGTCGCAGGGTGGCTTTGCAGTGCACAAGCGAACTTCTGTGGGGTGGCAGCGGGGGAAAAGTGCAGGGAGCCCCGGCGGGGTGATGAAGGGTCACCAGGTGCTCCCAGCTGATGGCGGATTTTTCTTTGTTTTGCCACGTCCATTTTGAGCAGAAGGTGAAGAGATCGACGTTGTGACCGTGGAGAAGCGACAATCGCTCAGCCTGAGGAAGCCGGTCACCATCACACTGCGCGCCGACCCTTTGGACCCCTGCATGAAACGCTTCCACATCTCGGTCCACCAGCAGCAGCACAACTACGCCGCCCGCTCGCCGCCGGACGCCTGTCCCCCGCCAGAGCCGCCCCAGCAGGACGAGGACAAGCCACCGAGCGCTGCAGAGCTGGCCCCTGCCATCACGCTGCCTGAGCCCGGCTTACCCAAAGCTGGCAGCGGCCCCGGCTCCGACAGCGAGGACGTGGCCAAGAGGAAAAACCACAATTTCCTGGAGCGCAAGCGGCGCAACGATCTGCGTTCGCGCTTCCTGGCCCTGCGGGACCAGGTGCCCGGGCTCGCCAGCTGCCCCAAGACACCCAAGGTGGTGATTCTGAGCAAATCCTCCGAGTACCTGCAGTCCCTCATCAGTGCTGAGAGGAGGATGGCGGCCGAGAAGCGGCAGCTGCGGCTGCAGCAGACTCAGCTGCTCAAACGGATTGCTCACCTCAAGGGGCACTAGCACCCAATGTCCCCCCCACCCTGGTCCCCACACCCCCCTGCTGTGTCCCTCTCAATTTGCACATTTTAATTTTTGTTGGTTTTGGTTGGTTATTGAACTGTTGGCCCCGGGGGGCTGGAGTACATGGTGGTCGCTGCACGTGGGGTGGTTGTGGTGCCGCTCCCGGCTGTGGGACCCCCTCACTGTGGCATCACCTGCCTGGGGCCGGTGTCTTGGCACCGGCTGTTGCAAGATTTGCCCTGCCCAGCTTTCTCAAGTGACTGCTTTGATTTGTGGGCTAACAGCGATCCCCTGCTCGGCTGGACCGTACCTTACTTTCTTACCACTTCACATAGTAGCTTGTCTTGGATTTTTCTGTTCTAGAAACTGCTGCTGTAACTACGAGTCTTATACTGGAGGCTGTGTTTTTATACTGTATTTTTGTACCACTTTTGGAGAAGTATTGGTAAAGAGTTTGCTTTTTATATATATATATATATATATATAAACTTTTGTTTTGGAGGGGGGTTGCTGCTGTGGGGGCGGGCTCAGTCCTGCTGCACTTTAGGGAGATCAGGAAGGGGCTGGTTCCTGCTGGACCCTTGAGCTGAGTCCTCACTGAGGCCAGTTCCCCCCTTGTAGCTCTCCAAACCACCCATTTGCAATAACAGGGGATGTTGTTTTTCCCCTTTCCCATCCCTGTGACCCCCTTTCCCACCTTTGCGAGCACCCCCTCACCAGCAGCCACATGAAATCCCCAGCAAAGCTTTGACCTTTGTAGGAAGCTGGGCTGGAAGGGGCAGGTTGGGAGCAGGGGGGGCTGTGCTGCATTTGAGGCTTCTCCCTGCCTGTGCTGTCCTGCTGGCCAAGCCGTGCTGGGGTACAGGGGTGACAGAGTCCCCTGTCCCCTCCCGGGGGTGCTGGCAGGGGTGGCCCCATGGGACAGCACCCTTGGGTCCCCACTGACCTGCTGAGAACCGTTAGAATTAACACTGTGGTTGGATTTAGCACTTTCTTCGTTACCTCACACTTCATAAATAAATAAGTTTGCAACAGCCTGGGTTGGCTTTTTCCATGCAGGCGGCTCTGGGTTTCCACGCATCACACCACGCTGCTCCCGGGTGGGGGCTGGCGTGGCCCCCATGTTTTGGGGTGTCCTGTCCACTGGCAAACATGAACAGAAATCAATGTGTTTTGCGCCAGGGCTTGGCTGCTCAGTAAGACCGAGCTCTTTGTCCTGGCTTTCTCCCAGCGATCGAAACAGAAGTGGTGACGGCAATGGGGCCAGGGAAATGAATCACCTGGATTATTTTTCCTCCTTTTAAGTGGCTTTATTGGCAAGGAGGGGCAGAGAGCCCACGCTGGGCTCTGAGAAGGCTTTGGTGTAACTGTAAACCCCACTAATGGGGCTCGAGGCAGTCGGTGTGGGGCGATTGCTGCCCCATGGGTCAGGGGATGGGGCCGTGGTTGGCAGTAACCCTATAGGGAGGGGGGAATGCAATCCGCTTGCTTCAAGGGGCATCGGAGAACTTCATATACCAAGATCTGCCCAGTGGAGGAAATTATATATATGTGAGCTCTCCCCACTGCCCCTGAACCTGATGCTTTTGGGTTTCCTTCATACTGGCAGTAAAAGTCTTACTGTAAATGCAGGAGGGACGCGGGATCCTGTTACTGCTGAGGAGTCAGAAGAGCTGTGGTTGCTGCAGGAGACTCACCCGGGGGGAGCCAGCCCTGAAAAGCAATGGTTCTGCATAGAAGCTCTTAAATACCTTTTGTTCCGGCAACATTTCATGCTTTCTGCGTGTTGCATCACACCGTGTCAAAGCGTTTTAGAGCTGTATTGAAAGGTGTTCACAGGAACCACAGCTTAAACGTGGGGCAGGGTGACCTAAATCTGACACTTTGCCCATGCACGGAAAATAAAGCGCAGATGTACCAGTGCCTCAAACCTTCATTTTTGTTGTGTGTATGCTGACACTTGCAGAAAAGCGTCTTTTTTCGGCTCAAAGTGACCCTCCTGATAAAGTTTTTATTAAGGTGTGCTTTTTCTTTTCGTGTTGAAGACACACAGGATGTTCAAAACGTTATTTCTTGGAAATGATGTATAGATCATGTGGCCTGAGCTGAGACCACCACCAGTGGAAAATGTAGTTGGTCTCAAACCGAACTGAGGAACGGTTGCAGTTTTGCACACACCTTTGAGTTCTGCTAAAACCTGCACACATAAATAGATACCTACCTGAAACCTCCCTGGTTACTAAAGCAGATGTTTCCTCTCATGAGGTTCTCAGGGACGTGAGTTAGTGCCGGGGTGGGTTAACGGCTGAACTTGATCATCCTGAGGGTCTTTTCCAACCAAAGTGATTCTGTGATTCTATATTGCCACATTAAGGACCAGGAGAGCAGACTATTAAGTGAACAAAATAAACACGCGCGGCTTTTCCCCCTTGCTTGTTTAGTGTGCCAGCTGTACCCATCACAATTCCACATTTCCCAGCCCGACAGAGTTGGTTTTTTAATACACACGACCCCGCTTCTTGCAACTCACCCCCTCGCCTCTGCTCCATAGCCCCCCAAACCACCTCTGCTTCCCCACCGCAGCTTTACTGCCGACCCGTGGGTGCCATGGGCATGCTGCTGCCTTCACGTCGCTGCCTTCACGCCTGGGCTGGCAAATTTTTAGGACAGTTTCCCCGAGGCAGCGATAATCCCTTCCCCTCCGAGGGGGGCCGGCTGCCCGAGCCCCTCCCCGGCCCGCAGGCTCCCGCTCGCTGTTGCTATGGCGCAGGATGTGTGTTGCCAGGGAGAGCAGCACCGCGGAGATACCCTCCTCCCGCCGTCGCCATGGCAACCGTCTCCATGCCTTCCCTTCCCCTCTGTTGCCACGGAGACAGCCGCCCCGCTCCCCATCACCCCCGTGTTGCCGGGGCGATGGGGAGGACGAGCCTCCCTGGAAGCTGAGGTTGCCACGGCAACGCGCCTCTCCCTGTTGCTATGGCAACAGCCCCGCGCCTCATCCTCCTGCCCCGTTGCTATGGCAACAGCATCCTTCCCACCCCATCCCACCCCTCCAAAAAAACGTACCATGGGGCAGGACCCCACTCGTGGACACGTCCCGGGGGACACGAAGAGGGGCCGGGGACGGGCAGGGGACAGGGTTGGGGACCCGGGCTGCGGCCGGGGGCAACGGGAGGGACCCGCCTGGGGACAGGAGCCCCGCCTGGCAGAGGGACACGGGGACACGGGGCCCAGGGCCCGGGCCCTTCCTCCCGCGGGTGGCCCCGTCCCGTCCCGCCCCCGTCCCGCCCGCCCGTCCCCATGGCAGCCGCCGGGCCAGGCCGGGCCATGGCGGCGGCCGCGCTGTGCCTGGGCCGGGCCCCGCCGCCGCGGCCGCTCGTTGTGATCCTCGGCGCCACCGGCACCGGGAAATCGGCGCTGGCGCTGCAGCTCGGGCTGCGCCTCGGCGGAGAGATCGTGAGCGCCGACTCCATGCAGGTACGGCCGGGCCCGGCCTGCGGGGGAGCCGGGGAGGCCGCGGGGAGGCCCGGGCTCCGGGAGACGCCGCGGCGGGGCCTGGGGAACGGGGAGGGCCGGAGTTGGGCCTAAAGGAGGCTGGGGACCGGGGAAGGGTGGAACTGGGCCCGGGATACCCGGCGGGGCCCTGGGCCTGGCTGGGGGTGTTGGGACGCGGCCTGGCCTGGTCGCGGGGGAGCAGCGGGGCCTGGTCGGGGCCCGCAGAGGCCCAGTCCCGCGGGGCTGTGCTCCTCCAGGGACCCCAGGACCGTGGCCCGGTGCCTGCTGGGGACAACCCGGAGCACGGATCCTGCCCGCGGGGTGTGCTCCCACTGTCCCTGTCCCGGTTTATTCTCGAGTGAGCGGTGTCAGAGGCTCCCCCCCTGCTCTGGGGGTCGGGGGAAGCCATGCTGGCTTGTTAGCTCTGAGCACGGCGGCACAACCAGAACTGCAGAGCTGGGTTTGCTCAGTCCCCCTCCCTTAACAATAAATTCACTTTTTAGAAGGAAACCAAAGCAAAGGTGTTATTATTTTAACCCACAAAAAGCTACGTGAAGGTGTAAGGAGCATTTGATTAAGGGAATGCAGCAGCTGGAGTCACTCTGTAGTCAGGAATACCCAGGATTGCCCCTGCAGGTGTGGATCTGCTGACACGGACCGTGGGTTTTGGGCGACGTGGTGCGGGTCCCGCCTAAGAAACCGCAGCCGCGTTGAGGCCTTTGGGTGCACATTTCGGTTTGGGGTGGTTCCTGCCTTGTGCCTCCTGTCCCGGCTGGGGGACCCGGGGAGGACGCTGGTGCCGTCTGTCCTTCCCAGGCCGTTTTGTGGACGCGGCGTCCGTGCGGCTGGGGCACGGCAGCGAAGGCGAGCGCTCCCCGCCTCGGTCACCGGCACAGGGACGCCGGTGAGATACGGGAAGGCATATTACAAATGATATTTGCTACTTGCCAGTGACAGTCTCTGTGGTTTTATCTCTTATTGCAAGTGGCAGTGCGGAATATATATCTCTATATATATTCCAGTCTGGGTCAGTAAACACCGAGGAGCTGAGCCTCATATTTTTAGTCCTGATTGCATTCGGCTACAAGAGCTTTGTCTTGAATGAAGATTTCAGCCACCGCGGGGATTTTGTTGTTGTTTAGCAGAATGTTTTCCTTCCAAATCAACACTTTCACTGTGCTTTTTATGTAATGCATGAACTTTCCATCAAGTTTAACATATTAACTATGCTTTTAAAAAGGTGTTTTCTGCCAATAGGTGTTTTTCTTTGCCATTCGTGCTGCTCAGCGCTCGACTGTCACTGTCCTGTGGCCACCACCCGGTTTCCTGCACTGCGGCTGCTGATAGTGGTCACTATTTGTATCCCGGAGTGTTAGATTTAAAGGCTGTCTCTCCTGAATTTAAGCCAGGCGTTTGGAAAGCTTTAATTTATTTTGTGGGATGTTTTCCTTTAGTTCTTGGGGAAAGAGTGTTTGAGGTCTGAGCTGAATTGACAAAACCGTGGAGGGCAGAATGTTCACGCGAGATGCAGAAGCTTTGGCCGGTGCTGCCTGGCCCAGCCCTCGTGAACCACCGGGCATTGCCGGCGTTGTGAGCCCATAACTCCTAACGAAGGGCGTGCTAACGAAGCTCCTGGACCCAGAGGTGGGACTGACTGTGGGCTGGTTTTCTCCACAGACCCTGTCTGGACTGGGGCAGCTTTTAGTCGGCTGCTGTTAAGTTTCCGAGGTGAGTTACTCTGCTCTAGTGCCCGTGTCGGAAATGTCTCTGAGCAGAGCTCAACTAGTACCGACCTTCCTGACCAAACAAGCCCCTGAGCTTATTTTCATTTCTTTGTGCCTGTTTGTGCACTGTGAACACCGAGGTTCTCGGACCTTGCGGTGACTGCCAGCCCAGCGTATGACGGGCTTTAATACCAGGGCAAGCGCTGTTGACTCGAGCGATCCTGCGAACACGAGGCTCCTGCTGCATCCCGAGCTCTGCAGGCGTGGCTGGAGCGGATTGCCGTGCTGCGGATTCTCGTTTCGTGCTGGTGGGTGTTTTGGAGCATGTATTTTGTGCTCTGGTTGTTTCAGTCCCACTATGGGAACGCAGGCGCTGGGAGGACTCTGGCTGCAGGCGCCCAATGGCATCCGGGCTCGAGTGCCTCTTGTCCTCCTTTCCTTTTAATCTCATTCTAGCGTGACTGTGGAGCGAGAGCCGAGCAGCTCCATTACTTCTATCCCGTAAGGCAGCGTGTTTTCGGGGCAGCGAGGCGGGGGAGCCCTGTCTCTCAAGGCGCAGCCTGGAGCAGCTCGCGTCGGCGCCTCCCCCACCACGCTCCAGTAACCCCCGTGCCCCGCTTAGGCGGCCAACTGGGGCTGCTTTCTCGCTGGCTTTGTTCCCGTGGAATATTGTCTCCCCGCTGCCACGCAGAGCTGGCTCCGGGTGTCCTCGCGGAAATGTCGCCGGGTTTTAAAACTCCCGTTGCTCGTTCTCGACTGACAGCTGCCAGCGAGCGTGTCACCCGTGGTCCCCTCTGTCCATTCATCGCTGGGCCCCGCGCGGGCTCTGCGGAGCTCTGACAAGCGCTGGCAGCGTTTTGGGCAGCTGCTGGGGCTGGAGCCAGGCTGGGGAAGGGGCTGGGGAGCCCCGAGCCCACCTGTTCCCCGCACAGACGCCCCTCTATCTCCAGGGCGTTTTCGTCACGGCCCTGAGTCGCTGCGGTCGAATTACAGATTTAGCTGCTGCCTGCGTGCAGCTCAGGAGCTCTGCTTAATCTGGTGGCGTTTTAATCTTTCTTTTTGTCCTTTCTGTTGCTGTTAGTTGTCCCAGTGAGTTTCCTTTAGGAGTTAATCATTCCCAGGGAAGCCAGGTGGGGTGAAGCAGGTCCCGTATCCTCATTCCTGGTGGAGCAGCGAGTGCGCAGCCATCCTGGTGCTGGTTTGCTGGAGCAGCCCCTCCGCTCCCAATCCCACTGTCCCTTCTGGATTTCGCGGATTGAAGTGGCCATGCTGTCTTTCTCCAGAGGCTGTTGTAGCACACATACATTTACCAGTTAGTGTGTCAAGTCAGGACATCTCAAGAGCCTTTGCTGACGTCCTTCTCGTGGCAGGGATCAGAGGGGAGAGCGAGTTGTGATCTCCTTGCACTTTGGCCTGGTTTGGGTCTTCCATGCTTGTCTCCAGCTGGGAGATCCCTTGACCCTTGTGAAATCTTCATGCTCTTCCTGGCCATAGGTGGCTCGTGTCACTGTACTGCACAGCCGTCTTTTCACCTTTTTAGCCTGGAGAACAGGAGCTGCGGGGAGACCTTCTGATCTCTGAACTGCCTGAAAGGAGCTTGGAGCCAGGGGGGTCGGGCTCTGCTCCCCGGGAACAAGCGCCAGGAGCAGAGGAAACGGCCTCAAGTTGCGCCAGGGGAGGTTGAGGTTGGATTTAGGAACAATTTCTTCCCCAAAGGGCTGTGGGGCATTGGAACAGGCTGCCCAGGGCAGTGCTGGAGTCACCATCCCTGGAGGGCTGGACAGACGGAGATGAGGTTCTCAGGACATGGGGCAGTGCCGGGGGTGGGTTATGGTTGGACTCCATGGCCTTGAGGGTCTTTACAACCAAAACGATTCTGTGATTCTATAATACTGCGCTACCTGCACTCAGGGCGAGGACAGTGCCTTTCCCCCTCTAGTGCAGATGGGGACAAAGGGACAGAATTTGGGATTGCGCGTGAAACTGGTTGCAGAGCGAGGGTTTGGGAGAGCCCGCTTTTCACAGGCCACCACAGAACGAGGATCCTCATGGACACCATTTCCTGGGGTTCGCTTTTTTTTGCGTCTCCTGCCTCAGTTTCCCCACCATTTAACAGGGGAGAGGGTGCTGGGAGCTGTGGGGCTGACGTGCCCGCGGTTCCAGTGGCAGAGGTGGGAGGACACCGTCAAGGCTAAGCCCCTTTAGTCCCCGGCTTGTATTCGGTGTCTCGGAGTCCTGCTGCTCCAGGCTGCCACTAATCTGTTTTGGGGCCTTAGAAAGCAACAAAGGCTTATCTGAGCCACGGGCTGAAAATAGAAATGAGTGTCAGGAGGACGTCTCGGTGCGCGGCCCTGCCGGCAGCCAGCTGGTGGAAACCTTCTCTGGGCTTTGCCGGGTGCGTGTAAAAGGCCGCCTTTGTTTCCTTCCAGCCCACACACTGACACCGCATTCCTCCTCCTCTTGTTGCCAGATATTCAGGGAGGCTCTCGGTGTTTTAATCTCCCCGGCAGAACCTTGGGGGATTGAAGCCTGGACTGTAAATCCCGGCACAGGGCACTGGGAGCTGCCTCCGAGGCTCTGTATTGACTGGGATTCCAGGCAGACGAGTGGGAGCTGGAGGAGCCGGAGGGGCCGGACTGGCCTGTGCCGGGGGGAGAGAAGGCACTGAGCCAAAATTTGCTGAATTCGGAGGTTTTCGGTGCCACTGGAGACCTGTGTTGAGCAGCCTGGGTGATGGAAGGGGATCAATAGGCTGCAACCAGCCACGGGGCACATTGGCACAGAGCTCCTGGGCCTCTCCTGCTGCTCCGGGCCCTGGGGCAGCTGCAGGGCAGAAAAGAAAAGCATTTGCTTGCCCTCCCGCTCCCCCCTCGCTTCCTGCCCCCGGGCCAGACTTTCTCCAAGAGGAACCATAACTGGGGCTGGTCCTTGTCCTCCAAAACCAAGTGCAAGAGTTGAGCAAGACGGGGAGTGTCTGCCGGGCTGCAGCCGGTTCAGCAGCTCTGGGCAGGATCCGGCTTCCCTGCTCCGCTAACCTTGGCTTGTCCTTCTTGCCTTCTGCCCGTGGGTCACCTCTGTGTCACCTTGTCCTTCTGTCTGGGACCAGGGGAGGCAGCGAGCGGAGGTCGTGCTGCAGCTGGAGCTTGGCAGCTTCTCGGAGGGTTTTAGGGGAAAAATTGTTTCTGGAGCCTCTGGCTGGGGTGGTTTCTGAGTGAAGGGGGAGGAAATGTGTACAGCTGTTTCCAGTGCCTCTTGTCCCCTGCACCGATGTGTTTTGCTCCTCTCTAGCCCTGACGGGCTCAGTGAGAGCAGGAAGCAGGTGCTATGCCAGGATTTTGTGGTGTGCAAGGGCTGAGAGTGTTTGTGTGCGTGTTTTGTGTGCTCTGTGGAGTTACACGTTGCATCCGGAGATCACTGTGCATTATGAGAAGTAGCGATCCTTGTCCCCAAATGAGACTCGACGCTGTGCTGGAGAGAGGAACATCTGAGCTTTCAGCGGCAGCAGATGAGGAGCCGGGAGCTCTGTGTTTTGGAGCCGGGCTCGGCTGGTGACGCTGACCGGGCTCTGACATCGCGCTCCGATCGCTCAAGCAGCCTTTGCGTCCCACCCGCGGGGTTATATCAGAGCAGGGAAGCAGTTGCGAGCAGTCGGGCTCACGGTTCGTCTCCTTTGGGCAGGAGCAGGTGTTGGCGAGGTTCCTGCTGCCTCTCCTGAACAGGGCACGTGCCGCTGCCTGCGCTGCCTGCGCTGCCTGCTGCTCCAGTGAGGGCTTGGGGGGTGACAGGGCCAGGCAGCAGCTCTGCCTGGGGCAAGGAGTGGTGGTTGGTGGGGATTTCATGGGATGCAGAGGTGAATGACGGGCTCTTCTCTTCCCCAGGTGTACAAGGGCTTGGACATTATCACCAACAAGGTTTCTCCCCAGGAGCAGCGTCTGTGCAGACACCACATGATCAGCTTTGTGGATCCCCTTGTCTCCAACTACACGGTGGTGGATTTCAGAGACAAAGCTGTGGCGCTGATATCCTTTCACGCTGCAGTCTGCCTGGCCGAGCAGATACTGACTTTCCCCTTCCACAGCCAGCCCTGCAAGAGAAATCAGTGTTTGACCAGCCTGGGGCTCTCCACATCACAACTGCCTCTGTTTTTCAGAGGATGCCGCTGAAAAAGGGGCTTGGAGCTTCTTTGAGCAGCTAATGCTCAGGGCAGCCCGTCCTCAGGGCTGGGGACGATCTCTGCTGCACAGCAGCTGTGCTGAGCCACGTGTTGCCCTCCCCAGCCGTCCTTGGGTGTCCCCAAGTTTTGGTGGCAGCTGAGAGAGGACAGTGAGAGACAAGGGACACCTCTGAGCCTGTCCTGCAGCCTCCATGGGGCTGGGACAGTGGGGTCTGGGCTCCAGGCTGCCTCTCCCCACAGCCCCTCCTCCCTGCTGTGCAACTTTGCCTCTGCTCCTTGACTCTGGTACATTGAAGATATCTTTGCCCGAGACAAGATCCCAATTGTTGTGGGAGGAACCAACTACTACATCGAGTCCCTGCTCTGGAAGGTCCTTATCGACACCAAGGTACTGCTGGAAAGCTGCGCATCCCTCTAGAAAAGGGTGAGCCCCACTTTCAGGGCAGGCTCCTTGTGACCGGGCATGGTGCTTCTGCTAGAGTGAGACCCAAAAGCCCCTCACTCATCCCGTAGGTCTGGGGGATCATTTTGCGTGTCTTGGCCTTGCACAGGGATGGGTAGCTTGACTCAGGGCTGCCTTGTGCCCTGCAGAAGTCCAGCACGTCCCCCAGGCCCGTCACCGACAGGAAAGTGGAGCTGGAGCAGCTGGACGGTGTCGAGCTCCATCGTCGCCTGAGCCAGGTGGACCCGGAGATGGCGGCCAAGCTGCACCCCCACGACAAGCGCAAAGTGGCCAGGTGAGCTTCCTGAGGGAATCACCTACCTGGGAACACAGCAGGATGGGCTCTCCTGTCCCAGGTGGGTGCCCCCAACCCCTTAGCAAGGTTCTTGGGGACCTTGAAGGTTTTGGGGAGCTCTCTGGCATGCAAGAGCTTTGGCCATGCAACCCCCAGCTTGAACTGCCTTTGGGGTCTGGGACAGTTGGTGAACCAGGGCTGCTCCCACTGCGGTGCCCCAGCAGCAGGCTTTATCTGGAGCTATTTAAAGAGCAAGCTGCCGTGCTGGCTGAGTAACATACCTGAGCTCTGTGGGAACAGCACGGCAGCAAGACCAGGCTTGCTGCTTCGATGGGCCCATCCCAGCCGAGCCCTGGCCTGGGGGGTGCAGAACGCCGCCCACCCCATTCGCACGGTGCAGGAGGACAGAGGGCTGGGCGCCCTGCGTGGTTTCCTCCACCTCCCTGGCTGTGCAGGACTGAGTACAGCACAGTAACGCTTCCAGAATTGGCAGCATTAGCCCCTTCCCTGCAGCCCTGCCCGGCTGGAAAGGGCAGGGCTGGAGCCAGAACCATGTCCCCTGCGGGGCTTGTCCCCGTGCCAGGCAGGAGTGGGTGGCTGTGCTCTGGGCTCCTCGGGTGCCATCGCTGTGCTCTGCGCTGCACCCCCAGGACCTGGGTGTGCTTGGGATGCTGGGCACAGGACGGGGTAGAAACCCTCCACATGAGAGGGTTGGATCGCAGCAAGTGTCTGCGGTTCCCTTGACTGGAGCCCCCGGGGCTGCTGGGGAAATGGAAAAGCTCTTCCTCGCCCAGCCTCTGAGCTCTGTCTGTCTCTGCTCACAGGAGCCTCCAAGTGTTTGAAGAGACAGGGATCCCCCACAGTGAAATCTTGCACCAGCAGCAGGAGGAGGAAGGGGGGGGACCCTTAGGGGGCCCCCTGAAGTACCCACATTCCTGCATCTTGTGGCTCCACGCAGACCAGGCAGGTGAGAGCAGGCCTTGCGCAGCTCCTGCCCGGCTGAGCACGCTGTTCCTGCCCCAGCCTCCTCCCTGAACAAGGCACCAGTTCCTTTGGCATCAGTTGCTGTGACGTGGGACTCGGTCCCGAGTGGATTGGGAAGCTGGCGGTGCTGAACCGCGTCCCAGCGTGTTGTCCAGGGCACGGCTCCGCGCGGCTGAGCGTGTCTTGCTTTCCTCCTCCCAGCTCTGGACCAGCGGCTGGAGAAGCGGGTGGATGACATGCTGGCTGCGGGGTTGCTGGAGGAGCTGCGGGACTTCCACCGACGCTACAACCGAGAGAAGGTGGCCGAGAATCGGTGGGTGATGAGCCAGCTCCTGCTCTGCTCCCAGTCCCACCTGCCAGACCGGTGCAAAGCCCGACCCGACTCCTTGCAGCAGCTCCGATGTGTTGCTGCTCACAGCTCTTCCCTGGCAGTGCCTGCTCCTTCGGCAGGGCCAGCAGACGGGATAGGGTCCATTTTTCCATGATTCCATGATTTTAAAGCTGACGTGGGCTGGCACTGCAGGCACCGATCTGTGTTCCTGTGCGTGCCTCGCATGGCTTGTCCCCTGAGCCATGGGCTTGTGTCACCTGGGGAGATCTCTGCAGGGTGAGGCGCAGAGAGCTCAGTTCTTTTGGGGAGGGTTGGGGTCCCCCACTGTTCCAAAGGAGGTGGCCTTGACCCCTGCCTCTTGTCCTGTTCTCCAGGCAGGATTACCAGCACGGCATCTTCCAGTCCATCGGCTTCAAGGAATTCCACGAGTACCTCGTCAGTGAGGGGAATTGCTCACCTGAGACCAGTGCCCTGCTGCTGCAAAAAGGTGGGAGGAACACCCTGCGTGCCCTACGTCCCTCAGCCCCACGCAGCTCCAAGTGATGCTTCTTGATGGTCTGAATCAAACTCACACCCAGGGCAGGTCTTGTTGGAACTGAGCTGCACCTTTCTCTGTGCATTTTCCACTTCTGCCAGCCTGGAGGGGCAGGGACTCCTTTTTCAGTGCTTGGAATCATAGAATAGAATCACAGAATCACTTTGATTGGAAAATACCCTCAATATCATCAAGTCCAACCATTAACCTCACTCAGGCACTAACACATATCCCTGAGAATCTCACTATACATCTTTTAAACCCCTCCAGGGGTGGTGACTCCACCACTGCCCTGGGCAGCCTGTTCCAGTGCCTGACAACCTTTTCCATGAAGAAATTTCCCCTAATATCCAATCTAAACCTGTCACGTGCCATTCTGGAGTGTCTGGACCAATGTTAGAGGAGAGAGCTGCTCCGTTTCTCAGCGGAGGCCCCAGGGGGAATTGATCTGTGTCGAGGAGGGTTCAGTGTGAGGTGGAGATGGAGGCTGAGAAAACTGCAGAAATGATAAAAGGCTTGAAAACAAGTCTGGTGCAGAAGGGACTTGTTGTGTCTGCTCAGGAGATGATTACAGACGGATACGATAAGTCTAGTGCTAAATATTGAAAGGTTTTACAGTGGTAAACTGTCCGCTGGGCCCGCTGCGGGTGGGACAAGGAGCCGTCACCCTCTTCTCGCTCTGCTCCAGCCCAGCTTGCAGCGTTGCACTGACCTTTGTTTTTTCCCTTTAATTTCAAAGGGATCCAGGCCCTGAAACAGGTGACCAAGAAATATGCTCGGAGGCAGAACAAATGGGTCCGAAACCGCTTTTTGAGACGTAAGTGTCACATGCACCCACCAGGCTCTGCCTCGATTCCTTCCCACCTGTTTGGGTTGCGGAGCAGCCGCTCGGCCCTCCCATGACAGCCCCTCCGGCACCGTCGCTGTCTGTCTTGCTGCAGCCTCTCTGCCCAAATGCTCAGGAAGCCAGAGTTCCTTCTCACAGCTTCTTCTGTACCCTTGGCTGCTGTCAAGGGAAGGTTTTCCTCTCCCAGCAAAAGTGCCATCAGGATGGTTAATACCCCAACGGAACAAAGTGAGCAAAGGCTCAGCCATGTGGTGGGCAGCAGTAGATCACAGAATCACATAATTGTTTTGGTTGGAAAAGACCTTTAAGACCATCAAGTCGAACTGTTCCCTCACCCCTGGCACTACCCCATGTCCCTGAGAACCTCGTCTCCATGTCTGTTCAACCCTCCAGGGATGGTGACTCCAGCACTGCCCTGGGCAGCCTGTTCCAATGCCCAACAGCCCTTTAGGGAAGAAATTAGCCCAAATTTCCAATTTCCAGTCTCCATTTGTGATGCTGAGGGTGCTGAGACCCTGGCCCAGGTTGCCCAGGGAGGTTGTGGATGCCTCATCCATGAAAACATGCAACATCACGTTGGACGGGGCTCTGAGCAACCTGAGCTGGGTGAAGATGTCATGTCCCTGCTCATTGGGGTTGGAATGGATGAGCTTGGAAGGCCCCTTCAACCCAAACTGTTCCATAATAATGGAAATATAGAATTGTTTTGGTTGGAAAAGCCCCTCAAGATCATCGAGTCCAACTATTAAACCAACCCCAGCACTATCCCATGTCCTGAGAACCTCATCTCGTCTGTCCAACCCCCCAGGGATGGTGACTCCAGCACTGCCCTGGGCAGCCTGTTCCAATGCCCCACAGCCCTTTGGGGAAGAAACTGTTCCTAAATCCAACCTCAGCCTCCCCTGGCGCAACTTGAGGCCGTTTCCTCTGCTCCTGGCGCTTGTTCCTGGGGAGCAGAGCCCAACCCCCATGGCTCCAAGCTCCTTTCAGGCAGTTCAGAGATCAGAAGGTCTCCCAACTTGAGGCCGTTTCCTCTCATCCTGGCACTTGTTCCCACATCCCTGCAGCCTGTCCTGCTGATGGCTCCTGAGGGGCTCAGGGAGGGGGTGCCCAGCAGGGTCCCTCTCCCCACGCACCCACACACGGTCCCTGTGGAGGGCGAGGAGCCCGGCTCCCAGCTGCCCTCCAGACAAGGAGCAGGAGGCCGTTGGCTGCTCTTGGCCTGTGCCGCGCTCACCATGATGGCCCAGAGCCAGCAGGACTTCCCCGTCCCAGCCCCAACTTTGGAGCAGGGCCAGCAGCAGCAGCTGGGAGCCGGGCACTTGTTGAAAGGTGCTTGGTAGGGGCAAAACAACAATAAAAATGTAAAAAAAATAAATAAAAATAAATAGGCAGGGAGAAACTGGAGTCAAAAGACAGGCTTTGAATGGGGCGCAAGAGCCGTCCTGAAGCCGTGTGCTCGGTGGCTGTGGCTCACCTTTCTGGTGGCAGGTGTGCTTCAGATCAGCTTGTTTGTGGTTACGGCAATAAAAAGCAGCACCTGCTGGCGCCTGGCACGCGGTGGCCTTTGTTGGCTTTGTCCGAGCGGTGCGCCCGGCGTCTGCGGGCCGGTGAGGCTGATCTCTGATCCGGCCCCGGCTGGGCTGCAGTGAGAGCCCCGTGTCCTCACACCAGGCCGGGTGAGGCCAAAGGGGTGGCTTTGTCACCGCGCCTTGTCACATCGAGACGTGAATAAAGCATCTCCTGCCGTGGCCTGCTGCTGGGAGCCGGGAGCGTTTGCCCCTGCAGCTGCACGAGCAATTTCAGCTCTGATTTGGAGCCTGCACCCGCAGATTCCTCGTCCAGACTATGTGTCTGCCTCTCCTTGTAAGCTCGGTGTGATGGCTTTGTGCTTGGATCTGGCTTTTTGATCTTCTGCAGCCTCCTGTGGACCACAGCCGTGACGAGGTGTTTGCTGCTGTCATGGGCTGTTGGCATGCTCAGATTTCCTGATGCTCAGACAACCAGGAAGATGCTTGAGCTCTTGGCTGTTCTTGCTCTTTGTGAGAGTGCTGCCCCCCCAAAGCTGAGGTCTTTGGTAATTTGGCTCTGGAAAGGCTGGTGCTGTTTGTTTCAGAATGCTAAAGGACAGCTGGATAAGAAAGAGCAGATCCCCCCATGGTGACAGGGTCACCTCATGGGTGCTGGGACACGATGCTGGGGGGTTCTGGTGGTGACCGGCCTTTCTGTGTCTCTGTAGGTCCCGGACCCAACGTGCCCCCAGTGTATGGCTTGGAGGTGTCTGATCTCTTGCGATGGGAGGAGGATGTGCTGAAACCTGCTCTGGAGATTGTGGAGAGCTTCATTCAGGTAGCCGGAATGACCACATGAGCCATGACAGGGAACCCAACTGCTCAGTAGTCTCCAAGCCCCATAACTTGGCACTTAGTGTCTCCCACGAGCAGGGCTGTCTGTGTATGTGTCCAGCCTTGGGCTTTTCTCATTTGTTGTCTAAGCTGAAAATTTCTCCTCATGCCCAGTACTCCACTTGTCTTGCATGGTAGAACTGCAGTGTCTGTCCTGCTAACTCCAGTGTCTGGGTATGGCAGGTTCACAGCCCAAACTCAGCCAAAGTGAACACAGCCAAGCAAATCTTTATAGTAGAAACCATTTTGAGCCAATATAGAGGCTGAGGGAGCTGGGGCTCTGGAGCTGGACAAGAGGGGACTGAGGGGGGACTCATTCCTGGGGATCAATATGGAAAGGGGCAGTGTCAGGAGGATGGAGCCAGGCTCTTCTGGTGACAACCAGGGACAGGACAAGGGGCAATGGGTGCAAACTGGAACACAGGAGGTTCCACTTAAATTTGAGCAGAAACTTGTTGGGGTGAGGGTGGCAGAGCCTGGCCCAGGCTGCCCAGGGGGGTTGTGGAGTCTCCTTCTGTGCAGACATTCCAACCCGCCTGGACACCTTCCTGTGTAACCTCATCTGGGTGTTCCTGCTCCATGGGGGGATTGCACTGCATGAGCTTTCCAGGGCCCTTCAACCCCTCACATTCTGGGATTCTCTGAATATTTAATCTACAGGGACGTGAACCCCCGGTAGAGCCTGTGAAGATGGAGTACGACGTGAACGAGAACAAACGGAGTCATCGCGTGTGTGAGCTCTGCGACAGAGTCATCATCGGGGACAGGGAGTGGGCAGGTAGGACCTGGTGGGGGGCGAGGAGGGGACAGGGAGGGGACACAGCCAGGGACGGAGCGAGGCCGTTCTCCGGAGCAGAGCAGAGTGGCTTCCTCGGCTGTCTCTGCTTGGCTGGATGACCCTCAGCACCTGGTCTTGGGCTTTCAAGGATTGTTTACAGCCCGGGTGTGCAAGCAGCCATTTGCGAGCCCGGAGGGGGTGCGGGAGCTGTGCCACAGCAGCCATCTGTCAGCTCCCCCTTCCCCGCACCGGGAAACGCTGCCGCTCGCTGCCGTCACGCCAGACCCACCCATCTGTACGTAGCGTTTAGTCAGGGCTGCTGGTCCTTTTCAGCACTTCAGATACTTTGTCAAAAAGCACAGAACAAAATTCTGTTGTGTAAAAGGAAAGCTCGTAATGTTTTTAACAGCTCAGTTTTGCTCCGACTTCTCCTATTTGTCTATTTTCAAAGTATTCCTAGCTGTAATGGTAACAGAAAGGGCTTTTCTATTTTCAATAGACTTACTTTAAAAGAGCTCAGTTGGAGTCAGTTTAACTCAGTGAGTTTGTCTGTGCTGTGAGGCTCATGCTGAGAACCAGAAACAAAAAGTAGTGGAGAAACTGGCTGCAGAAACGCCACTGGTAGATCTCCACGTGTTGCCCAAATGCAGCTGATGAGACACAATGCAAAGATGCATTTCCCGGCTCCTTGGTCATCGGATTTGAACGAGTCGCTTATTCCTGTTGATCCAGGGAACTGCTGAAAGCAAAGATGGAAGTTGGCTCAGAATAGGAAGCTTGTTGTAGGGAGATTTTAGCCAGTCTCAGTGTTGAAGGAGCTTTACCTGCTCCAGAACTAGAGGAGTCTGAAGCTCCCAGGGTCCATGTCATCCTCCCAGATCCAGCAGGTTTTATGACCAAGCAGGAACTCCTCAAGGTCCCCAAAACCCCCGCAGCTACGTGTCCTCTGGGGATGTCACCCCAAATTCTGATCGATGGTGACAAGACCCTTCTCATCCAAGACCAGCTGTTGTTCTCTGCATCCAGCTGAATTTGGCTCCAATCCCCAGCAGGTGGGAGAAAAAATGGTCCAAAACCTGGGTGTTACTTGTAGCTGCAAAGTGTAAAAGCTCAAAGGGAAGTGAAAACGGTTGTGGGAGCTGAGTTGATTTGCAATCTGGTCTTACAGATAGTTCTGGGAACTGCTTCCCATTACCCCCCTGGCTCTGGAAGGGTTGTAAATTGTATCTAATTTTACAATTTGTATGGACTTCAAAGAGCAAACCTCCCCAGACAGCCACACGAATCTGTGCTTCTTCCAGCCACCGTCAGCTTTTCTAAGCTTTTTTTGGTGTTGCTTGTGACAAATTCTAAGAGGTAAGACTTTATTTCAAGCTGCGGGTGACCCTCCAGCATTGCAGCAGCAGGTTTGCAGGTAATTTCATCCTTTGGCAGAAAAGGATGACTGGAAAACACCCGACGGCCTTGATTTGGTGAACACATACCCTCGTTTAATTAAGGCCCTGCTTGAAAAGGTTGCTGCCTTAATTGCTGCTCTGATCTGTTGGAAACAGCAAAACTGCCCTGCTGAGGTGGTGCATTGGGCTGGTTAGACAAAGTGCCTTCTCCTTAGATAACAGCACCGATAGCGGAGGTTTTGCTGTGCTTCACTGTGTGATTTCAAGCAGAAATGCAGCTCCTGCTGCCCCGCAGTGTCAGTGCAAGGTGCATCCCTGGGACTGCGCCTCTGTTCCCATCCGACTCCTGCTGAAGGAGCTGGAGGCCTTGCCCGGGAGTTATGCATAAGCACAATTCTGCTCTGCGCTCCGTCCCCGCCGCTCTGTAGCTGTTCAGGATATCCCGGCGCTGCAGTGCGGGTATCTGGGGTTACACACGCTCCTGGCCGCGCTCCACGGGCTGCCGGGAGCTGCACAACCTCACCCACATCCCGCGATGAGCCGCCTCTTTGGTAACGCTTCCCTTTCTCCTCCCGGCGTCGTGTCTCGCTTGGGAGCGGAGTTGCTGGGAGAGTTGTGTCCTGACGATCCGGAGTCCTCTGCGTATGCAGAAGCAGGATTTTTCCCTCTCCCAGTCCTTCCTGGAGGCTTGGAAGGGTTGATGCCTTCCTGTGTAACCTCATCTGGGTGTTCCTGCTCCATGGGGGGATTGCACTGCATGAGCTTTGAGGTCCCTTCCAATCCCTGACATTCTGGGATTCTGCCCCCCTGTTAGCCCCGGTAGTTTGGCCTGGAAGTGTCCCGAAAACCCAGGGCAGGGCTTGGGAGTTCAATTTTCAGGGGGAATGAGTTGTACGGGAGGATGGGAAGGGACGGTCGAGTTCCCCTGAGTTAAATGCTCTGTTTGCCTCTTCCTGCAGCTCACACACGATCCAAATCCCACCTGCACCACCTGAAGAAGAGAAGGAAGCTGGAGGCCGCCAGCCGTGCTGCAGAGACCGAGGGGGACAGTGCGGGCACAGAGATTTCGGGCGAGGACAGCGTCCTGCCTTTGCCATAAACCTGCAAACCACCTGGCGAAGGCAGCAGCCGCGCTTCCACCTGGACGGCGAGGAAGTGACTTAGTCCTGGGTGGCCTTGAACGAGCTGAGTCATTTTTTGGGGGATGAAGCAGGTGTGTAAGTGACGGCCAAAGCCATTGGCTGCGTCAGATCCTCTTCGTGTGGCCCCACGGCGCCGTGTTCCCATGGAAGGGCCCGGGGCGAGGCTGCGGGGAGCATCGTCCCATGCCGAGCGTTCGTTCCTGCCAGAAACGCAGCGTTACCCCTGCAGTGGCTGAGCCCATCCTGCTGGCGCGCGAACGTGTCGTTCTCAGAGACACAAACACCCCGCGCTCCTCCAGCTTGGCCAGGAGTGCAGCTCCGGAGCTGAGCGAGCTCTTCCTGCCTTTATTGTGGAGAGGATTTTCTTTTATATGGAAATAAAGTCGCAAGATTATTGTGGGTTCTCCTTACTATTAACAAGCGCCGTTTTCTTGCCCTCTGTTCCACCTGGGCGCAGGGGCAGGACATCCAGACCTGGTTCTTTTTTCCAGCCACCTTTTCTGCCATTTCTGAGCAGATGTTCTCAGCTCGGCGCAGGCGGCCTGGTCCCTGTGCACATAGCAGGTGCAGAAGGAGCTGGCACCTGTTAAACAGGAACTTGGAAATGATCTCATCAAGTTTGCAACAGATGAGCCTTGTCCTACTTAAAGCTGAATTCCCGGGGGTTTACACTGTGGTTTGGCAGCAGGAACCGGCCCCGCATTTGAATCCAAGTTGCTGAGCAGCAAATTCCTCGTGCCGCGTCCGCGAGGCAGTTGGTCTCTATGGTCTTGCTCCTGGGGGACACAAGCACCGGCTGTGCCACCGCGCTTCCCGCTCTGGTGGAACCAGGAGGGCCTTTCCCAGGGCATTTGGGATTCTCCTGGCAAATGCCATCAGGATGGTTCTTCCTGGGTGGGTTTGGGGTTGGTAGAGCACAATGTTTTCCTTCAGCTGCTCGCGATGCACCATGTGGCGAGAGCACAGCCTGCAAGGGGAAGGGCTGCGTGGGTGGATGCTCTGGGGATGCCTGCTCTGGTGGGGATTAGCTTAAACCTCCCGTTTGCGTTCCTCGGCGTTGAATTATTTCTGCAGCGCCCCGTGGGGCGGCTGCCTTGGGCCGTTTGATTGGGGTATGGGGCGGCTTGGGAGCTCAGAAAGAGGGGAACACGCAGGGAAGAGCTGGGGATTTGCATTGGCTTTTCTCTGGGCATCAGCTTTGAAACGCTGGGCACCGCATTGGCGTTGCTGGGTCTGTCTGCAGCGCCAGCTCAACCTTCTCCTCCAGCCCGGACTTGTTTGCCATCCACGCTGACTCAAGCCTACGTGGATCCGGGCTCAGCCCAGCGCTGGAGCGCGTGGCCGAGGGGTCATGGCGAGGAACCGCATGGCCTGGATGGACGAAATGCAGGTGAGGCTGAGTGTAAAAAGCCCCATTTGACACCGATGTGCTGAGTGTGGTGTTTTGATAGCGTGGACGTGTCGAGTCATCTCCCCAGGCCAGGCTGGGCTCATGGAGGCAGCTCTGTGAATGAGGGCTGGGATTATCTGCTCTGTCTCCCGTGTGCAGTCAGATGACCAGACCCTTCGAAATGGATTTGATAGCCTTAATCGGTTTAATATGAACTTTGTTATCCCCACAGATAAATGTTATTCCTCTCCCACAATAGCTGCTGGTCTGTTTTGCTCACGATCAGGCTGTGCTGCAGCTGCTGTCGGGAAGGGGCTCCCAGGCTTTCCCCCTTATTTTGGGGGCAGCAGCTCTTGTGTGTCCCAGGAGAACAGGGGTCCGGCACGCTTGCTTGTCCATGCTGTTGCCAGACCAGTAAAGACGGTGGAAGCGCGTCCCGGTCCTCCCAGCAGCACCACACAGGTGAGTTTTCTTTCTTGGAGAGCTCGTGGCTGTCGATGAGGACACAGCTTTGTATTTATGCAGCGCCAGGACCAGCATCGCTGCCGTGATTTGCTTTGCGAGGAAGACTCTGGTTTGTGTTGTGTTTCTGTTCAAAGGACTCACGTCAGGGACCCTCCTGGTGAGGGTCACACCAGCCCTGGCGCCGGCACATGTTCAGCTCCTGTTCCTCCAGCTCTGGCCTCCTGCAGGAGCGACAAACAATGCGAAATTCCCGGCCAGGACTCACTGAGAAAGTTGTTGTGGCCTCAGGTTTCAGGCTGCTGTCAGTGCCGAGAGGTTTGGGGATGGGGAGCGACACTTGGCTCCATCTGCCCGCCGCTAATCCCCAGACAAACGCAGCTCTTCCATCTGTGCAGCCGCAGCCAGCGAGCCCATCACACCAGCCACTTAATCTAAATGGCTTTGGCCAAAGATAAGGTCATTAATTACACTGGGATTAGAAAACAGTCCAGGCCTGGCGTGGCTTGGCTTGCCATCAGTTAAAGTCCTCAGTGCCCTGGCCTGGCTGAGCGTTTGGGGGTGTTCAGGTGGAGAAGAGAAGCTCCGGGGAGACTTTATCACACCTTTCTGTACTTAAAAGGAGCCCATAAGAAAGATGGGGACAGACTTTTGAGCAGACCCTGTTGCAATAGGACAAGGAGTGATGGTTTTAAACTAAAGGAGGGAGATTCAGGCTGGACTTGAGGAGGAATTGTTGCCCTGAGGGTGGTGAGAGCCTGGCCCAGGTTGGCCAGAGAGGTGGTGGATGAACCATCCCTGGAGACATCCCAGGCCAGGCTGGACGGGGCTCTGAGCACCCTGAGCTGGTGAAGATGTCCCTGCTCACAGCAGGGGGGGCACTGGGGGACATTTGAAGGTCCCTTCCCAGAGAGGTGACGGATTCCCCGCCGATACCCCGGCCACAGTTCACAGGGGTTGCGGAGAAGCGGTGTTGCAAGAGCCTGAAAATGAAAGGAGCTGTTGGCCGGGTTGTGCAACACCGTGCGCGTCCCGCGGGAGTTCGGTGGCTTTGGCGGCAAAGCCCGGGCATGCACGGCCAAATCCTGGCACCAGGCCTGGGAAATGCCGGTATCCAAAAGGTGGGGGGATGCCGGGTCTCCCCCTCTCTTTGTCCCCTTCTTGTGCTGCCTGTGATCCCCTGGGGCAGCCGTGGCCAGGGGGTGCTGGGGGGTGCGGGGCCATGTGGGGCTGTGGTGGGCAGATGGGTGTCCCCACACTGGGGACAAACCAGTGGGGGGGTCGGGAGCTCAGGGCGCTGTGGGACCCTCCAGCACGCCCCAGAGGCAATGGTCATTACCCACTGCACAGGTGGGGAAACTGAGGCACGGGGACCCTGCCAGAGCATGCTGCCAGCCCACGGGAGGGCTCTGGGGTGCTGGTGTCACACGGGGTGCCCATCGGCAGCGCGGGGGGGCCGTGTGGGGCAGCTGGGGGGGCTGGCAGTGCAGCAGCTGCCCATGGCGGGAAAAGTGGCGGGAGGGAAAGCGCCGGGGGGGCGGCGGGACAACAACCCCGGGCGGGGACTTGGCCCTGTGCCCCGAGAGCCTGGCCAGGCGGGGGGAGCGCTGGGGTGTCCCTGAGGGGGGTGACACAGCCCCGGCCGCGGGCTGGCACAGGGCCCTGCGCTGCGGGGTGCACGTCGGGGGGTCCCCAAGCTCGGGGGGTTGCGGGTGGGGGCTGAGGGCCAGAGGGTCCCCTGTGGTGGGGCTGGCAGGAGCTGGGGGGGGGCCACTAGGGCGGCTTTGTCACGGTGTCACAGGGCCATCTGCTGGCTAAGGGACGGGCCCCGTGGCAGCCGCCATGGCCTCCAGCAGCTCCCAGTGCTCCCAGTCTGCAGCTGCTGGGGCAGGAGGGTGCCCTGGATGGGCTGGATGGGGAGCAGCTGGGGGGGCACCCCACCTTGGGGGGCCATCCTGGGGACCAGCCCTTGGCTGTAGTGCCCCTGAAGGCTCCCAGTCAGCAGCAGTGTCAGAGTGGCTGGGAGATGGGTCCCCAGGGTGTCACAGGGCGGGATGTGGTCCCTGGGGGATTCAGTCCCTGCGGTGTCACAGATCGGGTCTTTGGGGGGCTCAGTCCCTGGGGTGTCACAGATCGGGTCTTTGGGGGGCTTCAGTCCCTGGGGTGTCACAGATCGGGTCTTTGGGGGGCTTCAGTCCCTGGGGTGTCACAGCCCCAGGTGCCACCAGCCGGTGCGGTGCAGGTTGGGACACGGCAGAGATGACCCCGCTCCAGCCACGAACAGATTAAATGTCATTTTATTTCACACCCCCCACAAAAAAATGTAGAAAAGAAGAGGTGAGTGGAGATTTTGCTGCTCGTATTAAAAATCTCCCAGGTGTGACTGAGCCGTTTCCACCACTTCATGCGGATCCACAGGGATGTTTGTTCCTCCTCCGGGTGCTCAGGGACGTGGATGGGGCAAGGGTGACACCCACCCCTTACCCCCTCCCCAAGGTGTCCCCGGTGCTGTCACTGGCCCCATCAGCACATCCCTACCTGTCTCCATCCTGCCCGGCCCCAGCACCCCCAGCGCGGTGTCCCCGTGGTACCACTAGCACCTTGTGTCCAATAATTAGGCGCTGATTTGGGGTGGGAAGCGGGGGGAAGGAGCATGTTGAGGGGCGGCCTTGGGCCATTTTGATCTTTTGTTGTTGTTGCGTTTCTATGTATTCCTCATTGTCCCTTTTCCCTCTGTACAAAATGAGCGGAATGGTCATGGGTGTAGGTGACGCGGTGACGGTGCGCGGGGTCGGGCCGGCTCCGGTGCCCCCCCCGCGCTCACTGCAGCAGGGCCCGGATCTGTTTGGACGTGGTGTCGTCGTTGAGGTGCCGAGTGGTGTACCTGGGCGGAGAGGGGACTGTCACACTGTCACCCTGCAGCACCCCGACCCGCTCTGTCACCGTCACCCCACAGCGCCATCAAGGATGCCACGTCCCCCGCCGTGTCCCCCAAACCCTGGCTCACCTCAGAGCGTTCAGGAGCCCCTCGGTGCTGGTCGAAGGTTGGTCTTTCAAGACTTTGATGCAGCCTTTCATCTGGAGGGGGAGTGAGAGAGGCAGTGAGCACCCAGACCTACCACAGGGGTCGATCCCCTTCCTCCCCATCCTCCTCCTCACTGCTTGGTAGGGGATGAATTCCCCTCTGGACCAGCTCAGAGATGTCCCCACAGGGGACATTCCAGGCATCACTGCTATGCTGGGATGGGTGAGATGGGTGGGACGGGTGTTCTCCTCCGCCATGGCCACTCACATCAATCTTAGAGGTCTTGGCGAAGGCCCCCACGGGGTGGACGTGGTCGTAGAGGATGATGACGCCGACCATCACCCGCATGCAGAAAAGGAGGGTCTCAGTGTTGGTGAAGCGGCTCCGGTACTCCCTGTGCCGGGAGAGGGGCTGGCTGAGCCCTGGGGGTTGGCACAGGGTCCACCGAAATGTCCCCCTGTGTGGGGGGTACTCACGGGGTCTCCAGCATCACCCTGCAGACACAGGCCATGGTGCTCAGGCAGTCGGTTGTGTCCTCGATCGGGAGCGTCTTGTTCTGAAACCCAACAGGTCCCGGCTGCCACGTCCTCCCTGACCCCACATGATGCCCGAGGGGGTTCCCCCCCACCCCGAGGGTCCCCCTGGCCTCGCTCACCTCTGAAACAAACTTGGTGGTGGCATTGCTGAGCGTTTTGAGCATGGGGGTGGCTTCGGCGTAGAAGAGAGACATCCTGTTGGCCATCTCATTGTTCACCTCGCTCTCCGCATCCAGCTGTGGGGGACAATGGGGACTGTTGGGGTGACTGACCCCCCCCAGGCCATCCCTGGATTGGGGGGCCAGCACCGTTCCCTCACCTGCAGGTTGTTGATGCGATTTCGGCTGATGGTCCTTCTGTAGTAGCTGAAGTCGTTCTGGATGGCGGGGTTGGTCATCTGGCAGGGGGGTCTGGCATTAGGGTTGGGGTAGGGAGGCCACGGGGGAGCCTTGGGCATCCCGTACTTGCTCACGGCTTTTGCATAGTCCCAGTTTAGGAATGCCACGGGTCCCCACAGCCCCTGTCCCACCCAGGGGGAACATGGGGAGGTACCTTGAGCTCGTCAAAGCTGAGAGTGAAGTGCAGGATCTCTGCAAACTGCTTGGCTAAGGCTTGTTCCCGCTCGAGGTGCTGGGTCGGGGCGTACGGGGGGCTGGTGAGGGCCTCCAGCAGGCTCCGCAGGGCGTTCTCTGCAGACAAAGCACTGCTGGTCCCCCCTGCTCCCCGCACCTCCCCAACCCCACCTGGGAAACTGAGGCACGGGGCGGCACCTGAGCACAGCCCATGGCCAGTGCTCCCCAAACCCTGCCCTGCTCCTGCACCTGAGGAGGGATGCAGGGCAACGGGGGGATGCGGGGCAATGGGGGGATGCAGGGCAACGGGGGGATGCGGGGCAATGGGGGGATGCGGGGCAACAGGGGGATGTGGGCTCGGGGTGCTCACCCAGCCTCAGGGAGAACTCGTAGAATCGCTTCAGCTTGGCGACAAGCGGGCAGACGGCGCTCCAAGCCCGCTCCTGCAGCCGCAGGTCCCCGGGGTTTTGGATGGCCTGTGGGGACGAGATCAGCGGCGTTGTCCTGAGCCACAGCGGCTTGGGGGGCAGCAGGCGCCAGGGGCTGCACCCACCTCTCGGATCTCCTGCCCGGCGCCCGTGTAGGACTGCAGCTCGGCCAGCACGGCCTGCGCCTCCTCCAGCACGGCGTTCACCTGGTTCCACACCGCCGTCTCGGCCTCCGTCGGCTGCGCATCTGCAGGGCAGCGCCCCGGGGAGAGAAACCCGGAGGGCTCTGAGCGGGACCCCGGGGTGGCGAGAGCCTGGGTGGGGTGTCAGCACCCCGACCCCCGGCTCTCCCGCCAGCCCGCAGCCCTTCCTGCTGGGTTTTGTCCCCCCGGGTCGGTCTCCTTGCCCAAATTTGAGCTAAGCCATGGTGGGGGGGGGTCAGGCGGGGGGTGTCCTGGCTGCCTTGCGACCGTTGTCCTGCAGCCCCAATAGGCTGTAAATTGCCCCAGGGAAGAGATGTGGAGTGATAGCTCCTGTCCCACCGGCCCTGGTCCCCCCCTCCCCGGGGAGACCCCCGGGTGGAGAAGGTGCGGTGGGGGAAGGACATCGGGGATGGCTGCGATGGGATGGGTGACAGGGTACGAGAACTCAAAAATGGCGTGGATGTGGAGCTCAGAATTAAGTACAAAATGGACTTTAACTAAAATAAAAAGGAAAATAAAAATCCCATCTCACTTTCAAAGTCAAGGAAAAAATTAGGGCCTTGGTCAAGTTCGTTATAAGTCAACACTTTAAGAAGGTTCCCCATGTGAAACCTGCAAGAGAAGAAACAAGAGGAAAAGCAGCGTGATGGGGAGGTGGTGCGTGGGGAAGAGGTGCCGGGGGGGGCAGGAGCCGGCGGCGGCCGGAGCCCCCATGTCCTCCCCCCGCTGCTCCAGGGGGGCTCGGGGCACTCCCGGCCCCGGCTGCAGCCTCTTCCCCCCTCGATGGCGATGAGCGCTGGCGGATGGGGTGATGGAGAGGAAGGAGCGAAGGGAGGAGAGAGCCTCTGGGCTCCGGCGAGGAGGGCGAGGTGCTGAGTGAGTCCCCAGAGTCTCGGCTATGGGTGTCCCCCCTCTAGCTGGGGGGTCCTAGGGAGCCCCATAGCCCTGTCCCCATGCGGGGGCTGCAGAGGGGGCTGGAGGCGGGTGGAGGTTGTTGCTGTCCTAAAGGATGTATGAGGAGCCCAGAAGGTCCCTCACTGTGGGAACGGGGTGGCTGTGTGACCCCAGCCCCCCAACCCAGCCCCACAGCCCAGCCCTGGCTGTTTCGGCTATGCCAGTGCCGGGGACAATGTCTCTGTCCCCGCCGGGGCGAGCGGTTGCTGCTGCACTATTTCTAACCCCCTTGCTCTGAGCTCTGCCCCAGGAGGAGGATGGGGCAGAGGGAGGAAGCGGGGGCACAGAGCCGCGCTGGGTCTGGCACCCTGCCTTGGTGGCCGTCACCTCCTGTACGCCCCCCTGTCCAGCCTGGGAGGTCCCCAATCACGCTCTCCTGTCCCAGTTGGCCCAGGCCGGTGAGAAGCTGGGGTGGGGGGACCTGGGTCCCTGTCCCACAGGTGCAGGATGTGACCCCTGCGTCACCCCTCCCAGAACCTCAGGCAGCACAGATCCTTCCCTCCTCCTCCCCTGGCATCCAGGCTGTCCCTGCCATGGTGGGGGACATGCCACACGGCCTCCTAGTGCCACCGACTGTTCCTGAAGTCCCCATGGGCAGGCACATATCCTGCATCCCTGTCACTTGCCCAGGAACATTTCCCTGTGCTTTCAGGTGGGGTATCTCCTCGTGTCCCACTCCCCTGCCCCACTCAGCCCTTTGTGGGACACAGCCAGGGCTGCCCCAGCCACCTGGGGATACCGGGGCTGCTTGGGGACACTGTGCCTGTCCCAATAGAGCAGCCTCGGTGGCAGTCCCGGGCCCCTCCCCACGCCCACCCTGCTCATGGGACTTACTTTCAAAATCCAGGAAAAAATGAGGACAGTTTTCTAAATCTTTGCCCAATACCTTTATCAGGTTGCCCATGGCCAGCAGACCTGAGCAAGAGAAACAGAACAGAGTGGAACAGCACCGGTGCCACCGGCCCGATGCTCCAGCACACCCAAGCCCCCAAGCACCTACCTGCACCCATCCCACCAGGCTCCGCAGCCCACGGCCCCAGCCCACACCCCCTGGCTGGGACTCGGGGTGTAAGCTCTGTTGAAATGCATTGGGGAGGGAAGCGGTGTGGGGGTTTGTGAGTGTTGCTGCTTCCTGTGGGTGCCCCTGGCTGCGTCGCCCCCCAAAACGCCCCGGTTCCCCCAGCCCAGCCCCAATGCAAAGACGGGGGCTGTCCCAGGTGACCCCTGTGAGGCTGCGCCGCTTCCCCTGGGTGACAGCGCTGGGCATGCCCACGGAGAGGGAAAGAGCCCAAGTGGGATTTCTGCCCCACTGACCCCGTTTGGGGGTCTGGTACCCACGCCAGAGCATCCCACCCACCCCACAGCCACGGGTCCTTACCTCAGTGCCTGGTGCGGTGGCTATGGTGGGATCAGGGGCTGTGCCACCCCCCTGGGTCACTTCATGGGCCAGCAGGGACCTGCAGGCGGGAGGATGAGCTCTGAGCTCACCTGGGGGGTGACAGTGGGACACTGGGTCCCCCCACGCTGGCTCGCAGCTCTGCACATCCCCACCAGCCTTCACCTGGTTTGCTTCAATCATTTTATTATTGACAGAAGCCGCTCGGAGCTTCCCCGGGCTGCCGCGCTCTCCACCATGTCACCGGGCACTGCACCCCTCGGGGAAACCTGCCGGCCTGGGGACAGCCCTGGGTGCTGGGGGGACTCTGGGGTTCCCGGGGCAGCCCCAGGGGTGTGAGATTCACATCCGCTCTGCTCAGGCATTTGCAGAAACGCCGTGACCGGTGTCCTCGCGCCCGTGCCGCGGTTGTCCTTGATGGGCGACTCGGGGCTGGGATTTGTCACCGCTGAACTCTGCCTGTGCCCAGGGAGGGGCATGGATGGGTCCCCGTGGTCCCCAGCATGGGGACACCCCGGCATGAGGCCTGAGCTGTGGTTTGGGGGTTGGGTGACCCCCCCAGCCACACCCGAGGTGGCCCGGGTTTTGTCTTTCCCTGCAGTGGCCTCCCAGCACCCCAGCCCTGCTCAGCACCCGCTCCTCTCTCTGCTCCCCATGAGCATCCTGCCCCAAGGGGAACCCACGGTGGGTGTCGCCTCCATGGGGACATCCCAGCTGACGGGGAGAACCACCCCCCACGCTCCAGGCAGGGCTGAATCCTGCACCCAGGAGCATCGCTCTCCCCCAGGAGCAGCAAAGCCCATGGATCTGTCTGTCCCTGTGTCAGCCAGGGCTGTTTTGCGGCTGTGTCCCTTTGCATCACCATGGGCACCGCAGCCTGGTGCAGCACCGCACCCACAGCCAGAGGCTGGTTGCCCCTTCCCCTTGGCTTGGTTCTGCACCCCACAGCCCCCCCTGCCCACTGGGTGCCCACCGACTGCTGGGCTGGTGCCCACTGTCACCACCAAGCCTCCCCTGCCACTGTCCCCAGCCCTGGCCGCGCTGGCATCGCTGCAGCCGCTGCAGGGTTGGACGCGCGGTGCCTGGAGGATTTTTTGGGGGGGGGGACATTATCCAGATGCTGCCCCAGAATTAGCCAGGGCACCCTCAGCCCTGCCCAGCGTGGGGTTGGGGCTTCCCAGGGCCATCACCCCCCACACTTTGGGGACATCCCTGGCTGGAGGGAGGCAAGAGGCTGAGCCCCCCCGAGCGGGGGTGCCGGGGGCCTGGCTACGGCTGCGGGCGAGCAGCAGGATTTACCGCAGGGCTGCCAGGGAGCAGAGCCGCAGCACCCAGGCGGCACCGGGAGCACCCAGCCATGCACCCGCACCCACCCGGGGACACCGCGGGGCTGCAGCATCCCGGGGGGACACACTCTGCACACACCCCATCACTCCCAGTCCTGGGGGCACCAGGCTGGGGGTGCAAAGGAAGAGGGGCTCTCGCGAGGGGCTGCTGCCAGTTTGGGTCCCAAAGGGAGGCAGCCAGCGGCTCCCACAGCCCCCCCTCCGCTCTCAGGCCTGGTGACATCCCTGTCCCTGTCCCCCAGTGCTCACCGTGGCGGTGGGGAGCTCGAGGCGTGGGCAGGCGGTGGCCGCGGCCGAGCGTCTGCGGATGCCGCCGGAACGCGGGGTGCTGGGGACGAGCCCCCGCCGCGTGCGTGAGCCGCCCTGCGCCAGCTGCCGAATGCACCACAAAGACCACCATGGCCCCCCCGCCCCACGCCACTGGTGACGGTGACGTCTCAAGTGTGAGGGAGACGGGGACGCTTAACCCCCTGCGTGCCGAGGCGCAAACCTCTGCAGCCTGCCGGGATCAGGGCTCTGCGTCCCACCGGGGTGCTGCTCTTGGGTTTTGGGGGACATGGTGACACCGCCTGGGTGCCTGACCCCCCCTGGCAGAGCCAGTCTGGCTCAGCCTGGCAGCCCATCCTCAGCAGGGAGAAGGAAGCCCCACGCTTTTATTCCCCCCGTCCCAGCTCATGGATGGCACTTCTGCCCAGCGTATCACTGGGAAATGGGGGATTTGGAGGGGTCGCACTGTCCCCAAGGTCCCCCCCACTGGGCACAGCCCCCCAGGCTGTGCCAGTGCAGCCCGTAGCCGCTGGGGGAAGCTGCAGTCCTTTGCATTCAGCAGCGTCGCTGGCTAATGAGATTTTTTCGGAAGCTGCGAGGCCCCGGCAGCTCAGCACCCCAGGGCAGGGGGCTGGGGTGACACTGTGCAGGGGTGGGGACCAACGGGCTGTCACAGAGCCAGCGCTGTCTGCAGACCCGGTCCCCCCCGGTGCCCCCTCCACAGTCCCAATGTCCGGTTTGAGCCTGGGCTCACGTCAGGGTTTGGGGTGCCCCGATCTGGGTGCTGGGCTCTGCCGGGTGCTCCAGCCCAGGTACTCAGGGCCACCAGTGCCACCAGCCCTGCATGACCCTGGGCATTTCCCCAGCATGGGGACTCGGGGTGTTGCAGCCCCAAGAAGCTGGACACCCCCGTACCCCGCAGCTGCCCTTGACCCCATCCCTGGAGGGTTCCTGTCGCACCCCCGGCCTGGCGCTTCCCCATCTCTTCCAGCCACCCCTTGCCCCTTCAGCACACCCTGTTCCATGAGCTGAGCTGTGCCGGTCCCAGCTCTGGCAGCCATGCTACTTCAGATAAGCCCTCATTAATTTTTCAGTCCCCCTGTGCACCCTGAGCACAGGCAGTTTGCAGCGGCACTAATTGATGTCTTCTCTACTTAAGTAAGTAAGAACCAGCAGTGGGTTGCCCAGCTGGTGCAGGGGGGGCTCATCCTCCCCTGCTCTTGGGGAGGCTCATGGAGAGGCTTTGGGGCCAAACGGGAGCCACCTGCCTGGTGGAGGCTGCTGGAGTGACCTGAAAACCACGGGGCTGAATGAGCCCAGCGTGGGTGGGGACCCGGCCCTGGACAGGGGCATGGCGCAGGGATGCCATGTCTACCCAGGGAGGGGTCCCAGCCGTCCTGGCCTGGGGTGGGCGGGTGCTGGATCCCTGCAGCCCTGCTGTGTATAACACAGCTGCAAATATTTGTGTCTTTTTGTAAACCAGCCCTCTCTCACCTCCGGTTGGGGCAGTTTCCAGCCACCTCCACAGTGAGGGTGGGTGCACCCCAGAGCAGGGCTGGTCTGGGGGGATGCTGAGCCATGGGGAAGGGCAGAGCACCCCATGGCACCCCACAGACTGGATGGGGACCAACCGTAGCTGGATGGAGACATCACGCTGGGCTCAGTGACCGCCAGCTGCAAGGGGTGCTGCGGACAGGCCCGGGTGGCACCAGGATCACAGCAGGATGGCCAAGGTCACTGGGAAAAGCTGCCAGCGATCACCATGGAAACGCTCCATGTTTGGTTCTGGAGATCAGAGTTCTGGAGATTGGAGAGGTTTTCTCAGCCCTTTCTTGCTCTTCAGCCACGGCTCTGTCCAGCCAGGAGGACCAAGGTGTGTCCGAGTGTCCCCTCCATGCACGCAGTATGGGCCCTGCTGGTGTCTGCCAGCCCCCAAATGCACCAAGGGGATGCTTCGGGATCAACCACCAACAGGAAGAGCAGCCAGAGGTGGGTGATCAGGGCAGGGGGAGGAGGAGGAAGCACCGAAAGCAGCAACAGAGAGTGGCAGAACGGGCAGAGAGTGCAGGGGTCTCTGCTCAAGGTTGGGGACCAGGCAGTCACCTCCGGGCAGGCAGAGCTGGCAGCATCCCTGGTGCTGAACCTGCATCCCGCCCCGCATCCCGGTCCCAGCATCCCACCCCGCATCCCGGTCCCAGCATCCCACCCCGCATCCCAGTCCCGGCATCTTTCCTGCATCCCGGTCCCCGCCGCCCCCCCGCATCCCCTCTATATTTCCCTCCAGCATCCCTCAGTATCCCAGTCCCTGTTTCCCTCCCAGCATCCCAGTACCCTCCCAGTATCCCACCTCTCCCCCCCGCCGCGGCCCCACCCTGCTGATTGACAGCTCTCCCAGCCAACAGGCGGGCGTTGCCGCGGGGGGGGCCGGGCGGCCCGCAGTTACAAGAGAGGCGGGAGCGGTGCGGGCAGAGCCGGCCGGTTGAACCGCGGCCCCTCCGGTAGCGGCCCTGCAGAACCGCCGCCTGCCCGCGCCGTACGACAGGTAAGGACCGCCGGAGCCGCTCCCCCCTGGGGCTGGGAGCCGGTTCGCCGGTGCGGAGCTGCCGTTGGGGCAGGTGCTCGGAGTCGGTTGTAGCGGTTGTGGGGGCCGGTGTCGCGGAGCTGCCCCTCGGGTGGGCAGAGCAGCCCCTGCACCTGCGGATGCTGCTGCTCCCAGCCCGGCCACCCCATCCATTCCGTGGGCTGGGTCCTGTGCCCTTTCCCTTCTCCCTCCCCGGGTGCTGGAGGATTGGTGCCCTGTGCTGCCCAGGGTGCAGACCCCACTCTGTCCTGTTTTGGGACCAACAGCCAGTGATTGATAATGATATTTGTGCTTTGAGACGAGCAGTTTGTGTCAAGTGTGTGGTGGCCCTGCTGGCTCCAGCAGCTGTCCCTGCTGTCCCTGCCCTGGTGTGGCCTTTGCCAGGTCATGCTTGGAAAAGGGAGTCGAGCTCTGTGGACCAAAGGATGCTCTTCCTGACTCCTGGCCTCTTAGAGGGCTTCACTTGCAGGACAATGTGTGTTGTTTCTAGCAAAGGTCGTTGTTGCTGTTTCCTCCAGAGCTGCCCCTTGTGCAGGTGAGAGGCTCCATCCACCTGCCAGTGTGGTGGTGGGAGATGTGGGAGGACACGAGCAGGGGACATGGTGGGGATTGATTGGTAGCTGCAGGTTAGAGCCGGACTGTGGAGCTGGGAGGGCTCACGTGGCTCTGCAGCCAAGCTGGGGATCGCTGGAGGAGCGTTGTGCTCCGTGGGCGTCCGGATGCTTCCTCGGCTCTGGCTGCCGAGGGGTGGTGGGTTAAGTGCTGCCGCGGCAGACGGTGACAGATGCTGGTGGGATGATGGGGCAGGAAGTAGCCTCTGCCTGCGGGATTAGCTGGGAACAAGGATGGCTGGGAGCTTGAGGAGCCCTGCAAGCTGGGGGAGGCTTGTGCCCACCCCAGGGTACCCCCATGTCCCCTGAGCCCACATGGCCAGGAAATCAGATGCTTGGAAGAGAGATAGCGTTTGGTTGGGCTCCAGGTGAACTTCTACTCAACTTTCTCTATGGAGAGAGAAGCTCCAGGAACTCTGGGCGAACCATCTGCTGCTCGGGCTGAGTGGCGCCGGCAGCCAAGGCTGCGTGGGAGCGGGCACGGCGTGTATCCGAGCAGCTCCGCGTCCTGCCCACGCAGCTGCAGGCTTGCCAGAGCTCCAGCATGCCGCTCCGCAGGCAGCAGAGCCGTCTTCACCGGGGCTGGCCGGGCCATCGCCGCCACCGGCTGGATGCGGCAAGTCGGGTGGTGCCAGGGGGTTTTCACTGCTTTAATGGGAGACTCGGTAACCTCTTCTTTGTCCCATCCTTACAGAGGGCAGCTGGGCATCATGGTCTGGTAAAGGCCATGTGAGGAGGAGTTCTGGGTCTTCAGTTGTTTTTTGAGTGTTTTTTTGTAGCCCAAAGGGAGCCAGCCTAGGAAATGGGGGCCTCAAGTTGCGCCAGGGGAGGTTGAGGTTGGATTTAGGAACAATTTCTTCCCCAAAGGGCTGTGGGGCATTGGAACAGGCTGCCCTGGGCAGTGCTGGAGTCACCATCCCTGGAGGGTTGGACAGACACACAGATGACGTTCTCAGGGACATGGGTCAGTGCCAGGGGTGGGTTAATGGTTGGACTTCATGATATTGATGATGGAGCAGGGCCTGGGAGCACCAGCCCTCGCTGTGCCCGATGTGAAGGAGCCATGTGGTGTTTTCCCTCCCAGGGGCAGCCATGGGCAAGCAGAACAGCAAGCTGGCCCCGGAGATGCTGGAGGATTTGGTGAGGAACACGGAGTTCAGCGAGCAGGAGCTGAAGCAGTGGTACAAGGGCTTCCTCAAGGACTGTCCCTCCGGTATCCTCAACCTGGAGGAGTTCCAGCAGCTCTACATCAAGGTGGGCTCTGGATGGGGTGCTGAGTGATGCCTACGGGGCTGGAGGACCCTGCTTCTGCCAGGGCAAGGGTGCTGCTTTGGGTGCAGCTTCTGCACTGAGCTCCTCCTCCCTGTTTTGATCTCTCTCTTCTATCCACCCTGCAGTTTTTCCCTTATGGAGATGCCTCCAAGTTTGCTCAGCACGCTTTCCGCACCTTTGACAAGAACAGTGATGGGACCATCGACTTCAGGGAGTTCATCTGTGCCCTGTCTGTCACCTCCAGGGGCACCTTCGAGCAGAAACTCAACTGGGCCTTTGAGATGTACGACCTGGATGGGGATGGCAAGATCACACGCTTAGAGATGCTGGAGATCATTGAGGTATCGGTGCTTAAAATCAGCAGGGATAGCTTGCTTTTTCCAGACTTTTCACAACTATTGGGTCCCTTTTGGCACAAAATAATGAGTTTTCCTGCCCAGAGCCTTGTCCAAAAGGTACCCTGTATGTACCTGGTTGTAGTTGTGAAGCAGCACAGCTTGGACCAGCAGCTAACTGGGTCCCAGCAGAGCAGCAATCCTGTCCCTGCCTTGTGCTGGGACCTTCTGCCCATCCAGCATTCCCACTCTGGTACTTTGCTCCTCTTCTTGCTCCAGGCCATTTACAAGATGGTGGGGACTGTGATCATGATGAGGATGAACCAAGACGGGCTGACACCTCAGGAGCGTGTTGACAAGATCTTCGCAAAGATGGACAAGGACAAGGATGACCAGATCACCCTGGAGGAGTTCAAGGAGGCAGCAAAGAGTGACCCCTCCATCGTCCTCCTCCTGCAGTGCGACATGCAGAAATAAAGCCCTGGGGCTCATCGCTGGACTGGCTGCACCAGCCTCTGCCCCCCATGGTGGTTTCATCCTCATTTGCTGCTCAGTCTCCCTGTTCCCACTTGATGTGAGCCACATTCCATTCCTCCTGCTGCCCATCTGCCTCCGCTCCCGGCTGTGTCCTGGGCAGCCCACAGGCTGTAGCTCTCCCTTGATGGGTAGAGCCTGTTCTGGATATTGCCTGCTTGAGGTCACCCCCAAATCAACCCTCTCCCATCCTGGAGCTGGACTCCCTGCAGCCGATGGCAAGTGTCCTGCTTCCCCAGGGCCAACTGTCCCCACATCCCTGCTGCTTTCTCCTTGCTTTCCCCCACTGCTCTACCCAGCCCATTTCCTGATCCCCCTGTCATTGCTTGTGATGCCTCCAGGGAGGCTGAGAACTCCCAGGTCCTGGCCCTGGTCTCTCCTTCACTGGAGAATGGCCAGAGTTGCTCAGGGGAACCATAGGGGACAGCAGAAGTGTTCAAGGCCACCTGGATGTGTGGCCAGAGTCTGACCCAGAAGCCACCTTCTACCCCATGACCCATGTGAGCTGGCAGACCAAGCAGGTGACGTCCACGAATGGGTGACCTCCACAAGCGAGTGATGTCCACGAGCTGGTGACCTCCACAACAGCCTTGGCAGCATCTTGGATGCTTTGCGGAGTTTCTGGTCTTCTTGGATATTGAGGTGGTGCCTGGGGTTCCAAATTGAGGGCAGGGGCTGCTCGACTCCTCCTTGGGGTGAGGTCGGGAGTGTTGTGGTGCTACCGATGGGTCCTGGGTTGGGGCTGTGGAGAGGTGCGGATGGGTCCTGTACTTGCTGAGCCTCCTGACAAGGCTCTGAGGCCACAAGAAACATGTCTGTCTCCTTACTCCCCCACCATCCCAGCCTGCTGTCTCCATCCCTCCTGCCCCAGGACAGGAATATTGTCACGGATCAGTATTTAGCCTGCACGTTGTGGTGTTGATGACTGTAATACCTGTTAGGAGATAGTGAAGCTGTTATCTATTTTTTTAATGGAAAAATAAACTGTCCCCCATGTGTGGTGTTTCCCCTGAATGGCTTATTGGGGAGGGGGGCAGCAGGCTGCTGCAGTTGTGGGGCAGGTGAGGTGACAGCACTGCACTCCTGAGCATTTGTTTTAGGGGAGAAGCTGGTGGTTTTGCCCTGGGCCCATTCCCAGCACTGACAGCAACTGGGACCTGCTATCACTGTACCTTTGTCCTTCTTCCCAGCCTCCTCTTCTCCACCCTCATCTTCCCAGTGTCTGTTTTACTCTGGTCTTTCTTCTCCCTCAGCAGCCAGCGCAGACAGTGCCTGTTGCTAAGGAGCTCTCACTGATTTTTAAACACTTCTCTGTGTGTGGGGAGGTGTGTGGTTCAACTTCCACCCTGCAAATCACCAGCATCTTGTCTGTCCTGCAGCAGCCAGCACCTGAGCACAGATGGGACAATGCCAGAGCCGTGGCAGTGTGTGTATTTTTAGGGGTGCTGCAGAGGGAGAGCTCTGTGCACCTTGGGTTTGGCTGCCTGGGAATGTGTTTGCAGCTCAGCTGTGCCTGGGGAAGGAAGGACATATGGGGCAGGTTGTCCCTATGGTGTGGGAGCCCAGGGACATGCCAGGGCTGCTGTATGAAAAAGCAGAGGACTCTGAGAATACCTTTGGTGACCCCAGGGCCCTCAAAGCTCCTGCTTCCCTTGGGGCCACCCCAGAGGAAGCGCAGGTATTTCTTGGAGGGCTGCAAGGGCCCTGGGGAAAGGGAGGTTTTGGTGTGGCTGAGATGATGGTGAACTCCCAGAAGGGCATCCCAAAGGGTTTGGGATGCAGGCAGCCAGGTGAGCCCTGTTCACCAGCACCTGCCTTCCCTGACTCTGCTCTCCCGGCTGAACCTCTGAGCAAGTGAGGTTCTGTTTGATCAATCCCACGAGGAGGGACATGGGTCCCCAATGCTGTGTTCTGCAGGGATGGTTGGTGTTTAGCTGCTGGGACAGAGCTTTATGCAAAACCCTTCTGCTGGTCTTGGTGCTGGGGCTCTGCAACCTTCTCCTGGGCACTGTGCTGTGCCAGGTGAGACAAGGGGGATCCTCCATCCCTTGGTCCTTCCTGGCTGCTGAGTTGTGGTCTCTGGGGCATATTTGCTCCTCCCCAAGGGCCTCTGGGCTGGGGGGTCAGCTGGCCATGGTGCAGTTTGCAGCCTGAGCTGAAAGCTGGGCTCTGCACACAACTCTGCCTGGACTCCATCCCACCAGCACCCCGGGAGAACATTTAGTGAAGAGCCATAATTAATATTCATGATCACTGCATTAACTAGCACAAAACACAGGTTCCCCTGGCACGGAGCAGAGCCTGAGCACGCCAGTAACCTGCTACACAGCTGCTGCTACAGCTGCTCCTTCCCCATGGTGACCAGCCTGTCCCTTGCCACGGGTGCCACCCTGTCCTTTGCAAGAACCCCGGTGACCCTCGATGTTCGTGAGCTGGTGTCCACCATAGGTGCCCTGTCACATCCTGCTCTCCGCTGGTGCCACCTTTCCCCCAAAGCCCCTTCCCTTTGCTGACTCTGTCCCGGAGCGCTCCTGCCTCCATCCCCCCGCACCCGGGATTTACGGGGATGTCGGGAGAGCTGCGGCGGGACGGGCTCGGTCCCGAAGAGGTTAAGCCGAGTCCCGGTGGGCTGAAACCCCGGAGCTTCATGGGATGCCTTATAAAGCGCGTTCCGCCGGCCTGTACTCGCGTTCCGGGGGCTCCCGGTAACGTGCGGAGCTGCCGGTGCCCCGGAGCCGTCGGCTATGGAGCCGCCGGGTACGGCCGGGGCGCCGGGCGCGGCGGGGCGGCCCTGGGAGGAGGCCAAGGCTTTCTACGACAACCTCGCCCCCAAGAAGAAGCCCAAATCGGTGAGAGCTCCCGAAGTGCCGAACCGGGTAGAGCTGCCCACCCTGGACGGGAAGCAGCGCCCCCTCCCCGGGTGCCCCATCCTCGCCGGGTGCTTCCCCCTGTGTCTCATCTCCTCCGGGTCCCCCTGGGGGTCTCTGGGTGCCCTATCTCCTGTAGGTTCTTTGGGGTTTTCCTGGGTGCCTCATCTTCTCTGGGTTCTCCTGTGGAACCCTCTGGGTGCCCCATCTCCCCCAGCTGCTCCGGGGTCCCCCTGGGTGTCTCTGTTTTTTCTGACCCCCGTCTCCATCCAGGTCCTTGGAGAAGTGCTGGGTTGCTCCAGGTGCCCCCACTCCTCCATGGCATCCCTTGCTTGCCTGGGTCCTCTCCAGAAACCCCCCCAGCCTCTCCGGGCGTCTCTGGGTTCCTGCAGCCCCCCGGGGTGCTCCGGGGTCCCTCCTGGGCTGACATGTCCTTGTGGAGCAGCTCTGTGCCCCGTGAGCTGCCGGTCCCCTGTGCCAAGACCCGGAGGCCCTGCCAGGGGCAGGTGGGGTGGCAGTGGCGGAGCAGGGGGACAGCCCGGGGACCGAATCCGTGCCTGGATCATTGGGGTGTCGCAGGGGTGTAGCCCCCCCAGCCAGGCTCGCCTGCTCCGGGAGATTAGAGAGAAAGCCTGTGTTATCTAACCAAGGCTGAGCCTGCCGGCTTTAAACGCAGGAGCTGCCGTATCTTGGAACAGCTGCGGGGGGCTGGGGGATGCACCCCAGGACAAGCTGGCCCTGGCCCCCCCAGCCTGCAAGCCCACCCAGATGTAGCTGTGGGTCTCTGGGTCCCCCCAAAATGTGGGGCTCTGGCAGAGACGCTGCCCATGGTGAGGGCGGGATGGCAGCCGGCACCTTTTGCAGCGAAGCTCTGATGTGTGACCTCTCCAGCGAGGGCAGCCAGCCAAGTCCTGCTCTGCGGACCCCGATTTGGAGCAGCCCCCGTGCTTTCCCCGCTCCCGTACCCGCTGCCAGCTGGCACCGCCGCTGCCTTCGTCCTTCCCGCGGGAGAGGGACAGCCCGGTTCGGTGGTGAGATGCGGCTGGTTGTCTTTCACGCCATGTTTTCAGCCTCCTGCGGATGTCAACCCAGGCTCCTCCTCTTCCTCTCCTTGCAGTGAGCTCGGTGACCAGTGTGCCCATCTCTGCTGGGGAAACTGAGGCACGGGGCAGTAGTATGATTTGCTCGCGCAGCAAACCAGCGGCAGAGCTGGGGTCAGGCACTCGGATTGTAAGTCAGGCTGTGCCGTTCTGCTGTGTGGGGCTGGGGCTGATGCCCGCGGTGCCTGCCCAGCCGTGGCCCCTCTGCTGGGACAGGCTGGGCGCCCTGTGCCCACAGCCGGGCAGCTCGGCAGCCCCGCCAGGCAGCTGTCGTGCCCCGTGATGGATGGCTGCAGAGTGCTTTTCTGCATTATAAATAATGCCTTTGGAAAACTCAAAAACATCTCGGCCGTTGCCCTGAACTTTAATCTGATCCCGAGCTGCACAGAGCTCCCTCATGCACACGGGAAATGGAGTTTGTTATCGTTTCTCTGCGCCCTTATGGGTCTGTCCATCCTCTCAGCTGAATGTCTTTGCCAGCCAGAGCAGGTACTGATGTGGGAGCAGATACTGGTGTGGGAGCCGGGGTGAGCTGTGGGGCCTGCTCTGGGCTGTGAGATGGCAGGACCCAGGGTGATTTTGGGCACCATTTTTGGGGAGCCCATTGCTGGCTGTGCAGTGGGTCTCCGTTTTTCCCATGCCCCAGCTCCCACATCTGCTCTGTCCTCGCTCCTGCCAGCTGGGGAGGTCAGCGATGAGACTTGTCACTCTTCGGCAATGCGGAAAATGTCCCCTTGCCTCTCCAGTGACACCACGCAGGGAGGAGAGGCCGGTTCGGTGGGAGCTGGTCTTCTGCTGGCTCCCCTCCTCTGGGGACTCTTGTCCCTTGCACCCATGGGGACCTCATTTTTGGGATGCTTTAGCTGGGGTGGGTACTATGCTTGACCATGGAGCAAGTCCTTCCTCTCCCCTTTCTGTGTCCAAATCTCACACCAAAATTCACCTCCAAATTTGGAATACAGCCACAAGGATTTGATCTACAGCATCCAGGGAAGTCTCTGGCACTGCCAGAGTTCCTCCAGGTTTTTAAGGATCAAGGTGTGTCCAGCAGATTCAGCTGCAGGTGATGCCAAAGGATCTGCTGTATCAGGGGGTGCAGAATGGGGTCCCCACTGTGGCCCTTGTCTCAGAGCCAGCCAGGGCGGCAGGGAAGCCACTGGTGGTGGGTGTCACTGTGGGCACCTGTGGCTGCTGTGGGTCGGAGAACACGGCCCCCTGAGCATCCCGGGAGCGTGTGGGATTTCCAGATGTCTGCCTCTAATCCTCGGGGGGCTGCTGAGGATTTATGTGCGATTAGAAGGGCGATTTAAAGGCCTGACAGCTGTTGGTTCTGCAGAGGAAAACGTGCCATTTCCAGTCACTACTGAAATCTGCTTTTTACCCCAAAACTAGGGTGTTTGGGGTCTGGGATTGGTTTTGTGCTTGATGGAAAGATCACTTGTGCTTCTGGGGGGGGGTTTGGACCTCATGGACATCCTGGAGCTGTGTCAAGGGCTGATGTTGCTCTGCAGAGGGCTGGGCTGTCACCGTGTGTCCCTGCTTCTCCCTCCTGTGCACCTGAGCCTGACGATGGACCCAGGGCTGGGACGGGACCTTCCCCTCTGCTGCCTTGCTCGCATTTCTGTTAAACACATCGTGAACCTCTTGCTTGATGCTCAGGATGGGGCTGGATCTGACCCACCCGTGGGAAGGGAGAGCAGCTCACCATGCAGCTGCGTCTTGGGCTTGTTTTGGATGATGAGCTTTAATCATGAGACTCAGTGCATTGTGAGTGGGACCCCTCCTATGCACATGCTTCCTATTAAAAATGAAGGGTGTTTTTCCCCCCAAATGGTGATGTTTCAGAGCAAAGTGGGGTTTGTTGGGTTGTCCACAGCTCTCTGATGGAGGATTTGAGGTGCTGCGGTTCCTGTAGCGCCGTAACTTTTTAAAAGCCCGTTTTTGCATGTAGTAATGATCATCTGCAGCACCAGTGGGGATGCAGAAGCATCCAAACAACCTTGAGGAGGGAACGCTTCCAAGTGAAACCTCCACTTCAAAGAAATGTCAAAACGCAGCTCCCTCCTTGCAGAGCAGAATTGCCTTCATTTGAAAGTGTCAGCGTTTCCCAGAGAACAGCAGGGCTGTTCCAGCCCAGCCGGAGCTGGGAGCCGCGTTAGCGCCCGGCGGAGACTTCGCTGCAGAAAATGCTCCAAAGGTGCAAATCTCCCTTGGCAGGAGCGAACAGGATCCGGCAGGTCCCGTTCCCGGAGGCCGCTCCAGCAGCCCACGCTGGGGCAGAGTTAGGGCCTCAAGCTTAAGGTTATTTTTATTGCTGTGTTTATTACCTCTTAAATTAACCTCCTGGAGGCTGGTGCCTTTAAATGGCAAAGGAAGGGACCTTGAGCAGCCTGTTGCCGTTGCGCAAGGTACCTGTGCTCTAGGCACCTGCCGGGTGCAAGGTGTGTGCTGTGGGGAGATAGAGATGCAAATTCAGGTAGGGGACCCGGTTAGGCTTGGCTTATGGCCCCTCACATGCATCTCACCCCCTTGAACACACTTCTGTATGTGCTGCTGGCTTGCTTTTTCTGCTAGGGATCCTGCAGGCTGTGGAGGATGCTCCATCGGGGACCAGGGGTGAGGAGCAATCACCCGGCAGCACCCACGTACCCAGATAAATAACCAGGGTCTTGGGAGCAGCCCAGAGCAGCAGGACTCCTTGCTGAAGACTAATTGCCGGATGTCCCAAGACCTTTAATAGTTATTAATATTTTCAGCTAATAAATGGCCCATGACACCAGAGTTATTAATTAATGAGCTGGAGTGCCAAAACGTGGCCTGTGGCAAGTTAATAGCTAACACCCACCAGGTAGCTGAATGTGAGATGGGGAGCGGGCTGCGGTTCACTTGTGGGAGTGATGCTGGTGTCACTGTTCAGCCTCTGCGTGGACATGGGTGGTCCTGCATGTCCTGGGGGTTATCTGCTTAATTAAAGGAGCTCCTTCTGAACACGACCTTATTTCTCTGCAGACACTGTGGGAACGGGATCCCTCTGGCCACAGTGATGTTCTCAGCCCGAGCTAAGCTGTGTCCAGCCCGAATTGCCCCACTTGCTGGGGATTTTGGGTACTGCCGTGGATTTGGAGAGGTGTCTGGGACTGACGGCACTGCGGGGCTGTCCCCGGGCGTCGCTTATGGGGCGGTGAGGTGCTGGGAACGGCACAGGGGCTGCCATTGACTCATTCCTGGGTGCGTCTCCGTGTTGGGCAGGATCAGTGGGGCTGGGATGGGGCAGAGTGAGTGGGGAGTGAAGATCCGCAGTGCAGGTGGGGAGCCTTGTCCTCGCCGTTTCTGTGAAGCTCAGCCCTGGGCAGGGTGGGAGCTGGGACTTTGGAGCCGCTGGGTGTACGGGGCAAACGGCATTGCCGGGGGATTACTCAGAGGGCAGCACAATGCTGGAAATCACAGCAGAGCTGAGGGCGAGGTGTTCCTGAAGTGCCAACCGCCTGGATTTCACAGGCTCCCTGCGGAAATACATCCCCAAACGCAGCTGGAGAGCACGTGTGCTGGGACGGCCCATGGGGAGCATCCCCTGTGTGACCCCCAAGCCCTGTCTGCTGGGACAGGAAGAGTGTGCTGGGGACAGGGCTGCCAGTGCCACCGTCCCTCTTCAGGATTTGCTGTTCTGGGAGCAAGGATTCCTTGTTGGCCATCAGTAATTAATTTGTTTGCGTGCTTGCAAGTGAGTGACGGGGATTAACACCCTCCTGCCCTCCAAGGGGAGAGGGAGGACGGGTGGGGGTCAAGACGAGATTGACTTTCCTGCTGTCCCCTCTCTGGCTGCCAAGTCCCACGAGAGGCCCCTTGTTGACTTCAGTGCGGTTTGGATCAAGCCCTTGAACATTAATAATAATGACTCATAAATCATCGCTTGCACCACCTGTTTGTCATGTTTCCGCCCACAATAACTATATCAAGTGTTTTTATAAGCTGAGCTGGCACGGGTTGTTTGTCACATCTGGACGGCATCGTGGGAGTGTGGATCTGGCCGAGCTGCTGCGTGTGGTTTTTCCTGGCTGGGGGCTGGAAAAGCCACAGAAATTCCTTCTTTGCGGGGTCGAGTGGTTCTCCTGGGGTAGCACGTTGGGTCTGGATGGGTCCTGGGAGCCTGATTGCAGTGGGAGAGCTTGGGCATGGTGTGAACAGCAAAAAATAAACCTTCAGGCATCCTGGATGTGCGTGGATGGTGCATCAGGGCTTCACATGTTGGAGCGTTGGAAAACCAGGGTTGCAGCTGCCCAGTTATCCTCCAAATCGTTATGGAGGTGTCATGCACCCCGTGGCTTTTGCTGTTGACGGGTCACAGATGCCTCCTCAGGAAGCAGGGGCTGCATCCCCATTTTCTCCTTTCCCATACAGCCAAAGCCCGAAAACGCCATCACCATCGCGGTGTCGTCGCGGGCGCTTTTCCGCATGGAGGAGGAGCAGAAGATTTACAACGAGCAAGGGGTGGAGGCCTACGTGAAATACCAGCTGGACCACGAAAACGAGCCCTTCCTGCCCGGGGCTGCCTTCCCCTTTGTCAAGGTGAGCATCACCCGCCTGAGCTGCATCTTGGCTGTGGTCCTGACCCAAAGGATGTGGGGAGAAGGGGGTGCTGTGGGGTGCTTGCATGGGGAGTGAGCAGCGCGGTGGAAGGGATGGAGCCACAGAGCAAACAGAGGTCAAATAAACCTCCTGGCAAGTGATGCGCTTCTTCCAGGACTGAGGAAACGCTGCATTTTCCAAATTGGCAACAGAGAGCAAGATTTGAAGAAATAATCCCTTTGGATCATATTTAAAGTTTCCCTTTAAGGAATTATCTTTTTTTTTTTTTAATTTAATTCCAATTTTTTTATTATTTTAAATTGGCTGGATTTATCCGTGCTACAGAGCCAGCCAATTTCTAATTTTGACGTGTTGAAATGAGGCATTTCAAACCTCGAAACTATTTTCCAGTTTGGTGTGCTAGTCCTCACTGAAGTGATCTCTTGCCCATTCCCAGAGGGGAGGGACTCGTTCCATTCCTGATTGCTTGAAAAGCACTTATCTGTGACTTTGAGCTCATTTATTCTCATCTCCTAATGAAAAATCGAAACCTTCTGTGTTTGAAAATACATGAGTGGCTATGTGATTTTCCCCAAATCAGTCTTTTTTTTTTTTTTTCCCAGTTAAAGCTGCTTGCTGATGTCAGCTTGGCTCAGAGTGGAGAGTAAAGTACAGAGTATTGTGTAGGGTGTAGAGTCTTGCATCTGGGCAGGAACAACCCCAGGTTCCAGTATAAGTTGGGGAATGACCTATTAGAGAGCAGCATAGGGGAAAGGGACCTGGGGTTCCTGGGGACAGCAGGGTGACCATGAGCCAGCACTGGGCCCTTGTGGCCAGGAAGCCAATGGTACCTGGGGTGGGTTAGAAGGGGGTGGTCAGTAGGTCAGAGAGGTTCTCCTGCCCCTCTGCTCTGCCCTGGGGAGACCACACCTGGAATATTGTGTCCAGTTGTGGCCCCTCAGTTCCAGCAGGACAGGGAACTGCTGGAGAGAGTCCAGCGCAGCCACCAAGATGCTGGAGGGAGTGGAGCATCTCCCGTGTGAGGAAAGGCTGAGGGAGCTGGGGCTCTGGAGCTGGACAAGAGGAGACTGAGGGGGGACTCATTCATGTTTACAGATATATAAAGGGTGAGTGTCAGGAGGATGGAGCCAGGCTCTTCTCGGTGACAACCAGTGATAGGACAAGGGGCAATGGGTGCAAACTGGAACACAGGAGGTTCCACTTAAAGATGAGAAGAAACTTCTTCTCAGTGAGGGTGGCAGAGCCTGGCCCAGGCTGCCCAGGGGGGTTGTGGAGTCTCCTTCTGTGCAGACATTCCAACCCGCCTGGACACCTTCCTGTGTAACCTCATCTGGGTGTTCCTGCTCCGGCAAGGGGATTGGGCTGGATGAGCTTTCCAGGGCCCTTCCAACCCCTGATACTCTGTGTCGGTGGAGTTGGGGTGGGGGCAGATCCCTGGTTTTGGTGCATGGTTGGGTTTTGCTGGGTGAAGAGGGCGTGAGGGCCACTGACACCCACACCCCCACACCCGTGGGTGCTGCAGGCGCTGGAAGCCGTGAACACGCAGCTGCGTGAGCTCTACCCCGACAGCGAGGAGCTCTTTGACATCGTCCTCATGACCAACAACCATGCCCAGGTTGGGGTTCGCCTGATCAACAGCATCAACCACTACGGTGAGCTCAAAGTGACCCTTCGCGTGGGTGCTGTTGAATTTTGGGCAGATTCAGGCCGGACATGAAGAAGAAATTGTTGGCCCTGAGGGTGGTGAGAGCCTGGCCCAGGTTGGCCAGAGAGGTGGTGGATGAACCATCCCTGGAGACATCCCAGGCCAGGCTGGACGGGGCTCTGAGCACCCTGAGCTGGTGAAGATGTCCCTGCTCATGGCAGGGGGGGCACTGGGGGACATATGAACGTCCCTTCAACTCACACTATTCTGTGATTCTGTAATTTTCCTGGGCTTTGGGTGGAGGTTGGCTGGTGGTGAGGATGCTCTGGCCACGCTGCTGAATAGCAGTGCCAAAATACAGCCCCCATCCTGCTGGCTCCTGAGAGGCCATGAGGGAGCAGTGTGAAGGTTTGGGGGTGATCAGGCTCACCCTGGTGTCCGTCTGCCCTCAGATCTGTTCATCGAGAGGTTCTGCATGACGGGAGGGAACAGCCCCATCTGTTATCTCAAGGCCTATCACACCAACCTCTACCTCTCCTCCGACGCCGAGAAAGTGAGTGGGGCCATTGAAGAGGGTGAGTCTGGGGTCCAGCTTGTGGGGGACAGTGGGGGGAGCCTGGAGCCCTCAGGGGGTCAGTGCCAGGAGCAATAGCTCCGGTGTCCGTGTCCCTACATCAATGTGCTGCTGGGACCTGCCTTGTCCCACATCCCATCCTTGACACTCTAAAGAGCCTCTAGTTTCCATGGAAATAAGGCTTTCCCGGCCCTCCACAGCTCTTCCAAGGCAAAGGCACTGGTTTTCCGTCTGATTTCTTGTATGCAAAGGGAGGTTTGTCACGTGGGGACTTGATTTTGCTGTGAAAGGTTTCGGGGCCAAGCTGCAGGCACTATTGGGTGCATGTGTGTCCTTGCGGTGTTTGCTTCCAGCCCCTTGTGTTTTGCTGTGCTCCTCAAAGAATGAGCCACGAGGCTGGGTCCTTGGGTACCTGTCACCTCTTGCCTTGTCCTTTAACCTCTCCAGGGATTGCTGCAGCCACCATCTTCAGCCCCAGTAAAGACCTGGAGGTGTCAGAGAACCAGCTGCGGGTGGCATTTGATGGTGACGCCGTGCTCTTCTCGGATGAGTCGGAGCAGATTGTGAAAGCTCACGGCTTGGACATGTTCTTCGAGCATGAAAAGGCTCACGAGAACAAGCCTCTGGCACAGGTAGTGCTGGGGTGCAGCCAGAAAAAGCCTCTGGGAGAGAGACAGTACCCAGGGGCCCTCTTGCTGCTGGGAACAAGCCGGGGATCAGCACATGGAGTGTGAAATGTGGCGATCGGCAGCCCGGTGCTGCTGGTTTTGGCCCACGGGGTGGCTGCGGTTGGCCCCTTGCTGTCATTTTTGGAGGGGAAGGTGTTAACCAGCATGTCTGGCTCCGCTAGACTGGAGGAAGGGTTAGCACGGAGCTCTCGGGAGTGATGGTTTCTTGTTGCTTTGACAGGGACCCCTGAAGGGCTTCCTGGAGGCCCTGGGGAAGCTGCAGAAGAAGTTCTACTCCAAGGGGCTGAGGATGGAGTGTCCCATTCGCACCTACCTGGTGACGGCCAGGAGCGCGGCCAGCTCGGGAGCCCGGGCCCTAAAGACTCTGCGCAGCTGGGGCTTGGAGACGGATGAAGCTTTGTTCCTGGCCGGGGCTCCCAAGGGGCCGCTGCTGAAGAAGATCCGTCCCCACATCTTCTTCGACGACCAGATGTTCCACGTGGAGGGAGCCAAGGAGCTGGGCACCGTCGCTGCTCACGTCCCCTATGGCATCGCCCAGAAGCACAAGAAGCCAGCGCAGGAGAAGCAAACCCCGAACAGCAAGTAGTGAGAGCTGGTCCCACGTCCCCAACGTGCGGCGCGGGCTTCACCCTGTGCACCGCGCTCGGACCTGGGCTGTGATCTGCAAGGCAGAGAGTGTTTGTCCTGGAAAGTGCGAGGTTGTTCCCATCGGGAGCCTTGTTGGGGGGCACGGACGGAGGGGGGGGCTGAAGAAACGCTTCCTTTTGCCCCTGTACTCGTTGCAATGTCGTGGTGTTGCCGTCGTAGGGACAGCCCCACGAGGTGTTGTCCCCGTTCTTCTGCGCTTGCTTCAGGCAAAACCCTCGTGGACTGTTTGTGCCAGGCAGGTTTAACCTATTGGAGTTTCTTTAAAACCCCAGGTAATTCCCAAAGCCTTTGATTTACAAAGCAAATGTTCAGGCTGGACTGAACTGGAAAGTTGGGAGCACACAAAACCCCTTCTTACAGCTTTTAAACAAAATGTTCTCCCTTTTAACTAAAATCAAGCCATAAGATCGTTCATTCACAGCCCCAGCCCCTGCTCCCCAAACCAGAAAACCTTTCACGTCTTTGTCCTTTCACCAACACTTTGTCACCTGAACCGCTTTCCTTTCATGTACTAAAATTTAGAAAAATAGAAACAAACACATGTATATATATTTATATGTTTAAAAAAATCACGTTTCCTGCTTGGAGCGTTGGGCCAGCATGTTGTTGGCTCAGGTTTTTAAATTTGGGCTTCACAGCTGCATGAGTTAGCACTTAAAATAATCATCTCAGTGAGGCATCCAAACCCCAACTCTTGTGTGAGCCATCCAGGGTCTGCAGACACATGCCTGGGGCTTGAATGAAGTTAAAAGCAGGCCCTAATATATTAGGGACATCATTTGAAGTCCATTTAGGTAAATCTGCAGAGAATTTCAGCCTGGAGGTTTTAATTAAAGGATTCTTTTTCCCCCTTTCTAGACTGAGCCAATATGAGATAATCTTTTTCTCCTCATCTTAAAACCTCTGGTGTTTCCTAAAATAGACGCCTCTGCTAGTGATGCTGTGAGAGAGGATTGAAAACCAGGGAAGATAAATCAATTGGAGAGCTCCAAAATCAGTGTGACAATCACACTGACATTACCATAAAGCCCTGTCCCGAAGGGACATTTAAAGATTACTTAGTTCTTATGGGTTATTTCCTTTATTCTTTTTTAAAGGGTGGGGGCTGTACACCCCATGGTTGGGCAGAAGGGTCGCCCAATATTATCAGATAGTTTTCTGCAAACCCCAGCTCCATGGGCTGAAGTTTCCCCAGGTCTGTGTCTGCCTCTGGCTTGACTTTGCAGTGGGGGGTTCAGCTAAAACAGCTCAGCCCTTTCTGACAGCGAGGGGTTAGCGCACTTTTGGTGAATATATAAGCAAGGTAGTGATGCCTTTGGTGGCTTGGGAGATGGTTTTCTTATTGCACTAAATCCTGCTCTACCAGTGAAAAGCAAATTGCGCATTTTTTCCCACCGAACGATTTCACTTGGACAGACTGTTATTTGTCACATCTGGGTGACAAACACCACAGAGGAAGGTCTAAAATTAGAAGAAAAAAAGTCTTGAAATAAATGAATATCTCAGCAACACATCTATTAATATACAGGTTTATAAAAAGGTCTCGTCTTTTTAATGTGAACCCCAGATATTGGGATGTGAACTGTATCTTGGAGACCTTTTTGGCAGCTGGAAGGGGGATAAGAGCCTGGCCTCCCAGCAGACACCTCCAAGGTGTTTCCTGAAGATCACGTTGTGGAAGCCCAGCCAAGCTGGGCTCACAGATGGGCTGCAGCAGGGCCAGCCCGGGAGGTGACGCTGGGGACGTCCCTCCCGCGGAGGGGATTTTCCCTTTTGCCCTGTTTGCTCTTATCCACATGGCTTCCTATTTATTTTATCTTTTCTTCCATTGCTGCGACTGGCAGACATGGATTTGCTGCTTGTGTGTTCTCCTCGTGTGCCCACCCGTGCCGTGCTCTGGGGCCGGGGGAGCGATGTGGTCCCCAGGACAGGCTGGGCACTGCTCCGGTCCCCATGGGCTGGTGCGGTTGTGCCTCTTGCGCCGTGCTGGCCAACAACTGGACTTTCCTGCTGTGTGTTGTTGCTGTGGGTTTCACTTCATTGTCCTCCAGTGTTTTTTCTTGTGAATGGACTGTCACATTAATGAAACCCCTCTGGGTGTTTTTCTGTAATAAATGGTGTTGGTCGCAGCCTGGCTGTTGTCACAATGGTTATTTTGCCTCCCCGGTGCAGCTGGCAATAGGGTTTGGGGTCTGAGCTTGGGACCTTCGTGGTGAAGGGGTGGGGTGATGAGAAGAAAAAGCACCTTTTGGGATTTAAGGGAATTCAGAAGATGTAATAAAAGCGACTACCTGGGAACTGGAGACTTCTGGGAAAGGTGGGATTCTTGAGCTGAGAGATGTGCCGTGATACAGCTGCCGCCCTCTGCTTCGTGAACAGGCTCTTATTGTAACCTGGGCTCGTGATGAAGTCCTGGATAAAAATACAATTTGGCACAAGGCTTTTGTCAACTTGATCTTCTCTCAGCCAACAGGTGGGAGGCAGCAAAAGCTTTTTAGAGGAGATTTATTGCTGCTGAAGTACCGGGTTTATCCGAATAGTGACACTGCGGTTCTGGTGCGAGCTCCTCCCTGCCAATAAGGAGAACAGATGGGTTAAGGGGAAGCAACAAATTCTCCATCCGTCACCAAATATAGCCAAGGAATGTCCATAGGCCCCAGGGCAGCATCTCTGCTGTGGGTGTTTGTTTAAGGGGTGGATGGTCCTTGGTGGAGAGTGTTCTCGTGCAGCCTTGTCTGCTGGGGATGCCTTCCCTGCTCCCATCCCCAGTCCTGTGTGTTCTTCCACCAGATGCATGAGGGTGGCAAATCAAGCTTCAGCACTGATAAGGCCCATGTTGCACCAGTGAAAGTCCAGGTGGGACTGAGAGGTCGGGATGTCTGTGCCAAAGTCACGAGCTGGCTCTGATGTTCCTGCAAAGACTGTCCTGAGCTCCTTGACTCGCTCTTGGGGACCAGTGTTAGCAGAGAGGCCAAGGAGCCAACGGGTCATGGAGAGCCATGGACAAAGGCCATGCAGGGAGAGGAGGTTCATGCGGTTGGATCTGTCATGTCGCTGGTTTGCCACAAGCCTGAATTTTTGTTTCTGTTGCCTGTTTTCCGAGCTTTTTCCTTCACCAGGCATTGAAGGGCTTTGCAACGGGTGTGCTTTAAAATAAAGGACATGGAGGAGGAGAAAGCGGAGGCAGAGCTGATGGAGAATTATGCTGCCGCTCAGCTATTGTCAGCGCAGATGTTCACAAGGTAATCATGGCCTTTGAACAGTGAGAACCGCTTTTCACGACTAACCCAGGATTTAACCCCGAGGGTTGTGGGTCCTCTTGGCGAGGATGTGATGCCCTTGATGACCAGCTGCATGGCAGGGAGGTCATGCAGAGCGTGGACTCCACTCTCCTGGTCCTCATGTACGTAAGGTAAGTCATGACACCTCCCTGCCTCAGTTTCCCCATCACTATAACAGAGATCAGAGCGATTCAGAGGTAGCAGCAGGTCCAGTGGGTGACTCCAGCTTCTTCAGGAAGACAAGCAGAAATCCAGGACCGCTCTTAAGTGCAGTGAAACGTTGTATTGCTGCGGTGATTCCTGCATGCCCAGTGTGTCGGGGCCATGCGAACACAGGGCTGTCCTGACAACCCCATGGTGTTGGCCATGGTGGGACCCAGGATGTGCTGGTGGGGACTCCACCACGTCCCTGCTGCGCATTTCGCTTTTTGTCCTTTCGAGAATGCAGAAATACAGGGCAAACAAACGTGAGCGGGGACCTGCAGCCATCCCAGGAGGCTAAAATGTCAGTGCAAGGGACCTGGTGACAGGGTGACAGAAACACCCCGAGTTGAAAGAATAGATAAGAGGACCTGGCGGCAAGAGAACAAGCAAAGGGCACTTGCTATCAGCTCTAGCAGGGCCGTGCCAGGATTTGGACAGCCCGACCATCTCGTTCCTTCGACACCGCTATTTATAGCAGTGTTTGCTGATGCCTCTGTCACCGGAGCCTAAAATGGCTCCTCTGTGCGCACCCGGGGTGGCTGTGCTGAGCCGTCCCGCGCTGGGGAGGCCACCAACGACGCGGTGACTCAACGAGCGTGTGTGGAGCTGCTCATCGCCCCGCTGACGGAGGAAGCCGCCGTCTCCCTCTGCCAAAAGTCAACTCCATGCCTGGGCCAGCTCCTTGGAAGATGCACCAGACGGTTTCTGTTTGAGGCCTGGCCGCTCTCCAGGAAGAGTCGGTGGGGTAGATCCACCTTCCAATCCTCTTCTTCCTTCTCCCCCTCCCCAGAACCGGGGCTTGTCCGGCTCTGCCTGGGAACCAGTGGTTTCCACAGCTTGATGTTGGTCCTTGAGGCAACCGTGGGAATAGCTCTGTGCATTGGCCACGCTGGTGGAAATAACCCTTTGGTTACTGGGCTGGAGGAAAACGTAAGAGGGCAAAAATATCTTGTAATTGTGGAGCAAGTATGCTCCGTTTCCCACCTGGAGATCTGGCTTTTAAAAACGGCTTCATTTTCCGAGTTCTGCCCAGACCGGTGAGTGATGGAGGTGGAGATCTCTCTGTCCTGGTGTTTTTCCATTTCTGCAGCAAAAGCTTCGTTTCCAGGGCTGCACTTCAAAGCTTTGCTGGCAGTGCTGTGCTGGACGGGACTGTGCGTGAAATCCCACCGGGGAGGAGGGAGAGGAGGGTGGCGAGGACTGTGAGGATGGCGAGGATGGCTGCAGGTGCCAGGCAAATACAGCTGTGCCCGTCAGGGGGGGATCGCCAGCCCCACGCTGCTCAGAGCTTGGCACAACTGCTGCCAGATTTTCTGACTGAATGACTTGAAGGGAGATAGGCATTAGTGTATAAAAAGAATATACAAATAAAATCCTCGGGGTATATAGCATCCAGCAGTCCTGTGCATGGCATGGGACTTTCGCTTGTCTTCTCTCAGGGCAAACTGTGTGATTATCCCCTGTCTCTGAGGCAAAAAGGGGACGCAGAGCCAGGGATTGGCTCTGGATTTTCGAGTTTTACTTGGTGGTACCCACGAGCAGCCCCGCAGCTGGAACCAGCCCACACTCGTGTTGCGGCTGCGTCCTTGTCACCACCACGGCGGTGGGGACAGGGACGGGGACAGTTGTGTTGCTGAGCAGGTGCCACGAGAGGGAGTGAAGGGCTGTGCCATGGGAGGTGCCACGGTGGCAGTTGTCCCCCCCACAGGCATCCTTCATGAGCCAACGTGCTCCAAGTGGCATTGCCACCTTCTGCGGTGCCACCCCTTGCTCCCTGAGGCTTGAAGCCTGCCAAGCTGGGAATGGAGGGGTTTTCCTTAGCGCCAGCTCCGGCATGGGGCACCGTGGCCACGGGTGCTAGCGTGGTGCTGAGATGGGGCCACCATCATGGGCAATGTGGCGCAGAGGTGGGGCCGCCATCTTGGGCAGCGCGACACTGAGATGGGGCCACCATCCTGGGCAACATGATGCTGAGCTGGGGCTGGCATCTTGGGCAATGTGGTGCTGAGGTGGGGCTGGCATCTTGGGCAATGTGGTGCTGAGATGGGGCCACCATCATGGGCAACGTGGCGCTGAGGTGGGGCCGCCATCTTGGGTGCCGAGGCAGGGCTGCCATCTCAGGTGTCACAGCAGGGTGACCATCTTGGGCACCGTGCCATGTCAGCCATCTGAGGCGCTAATACAGGGTGGCCATCTCGGGCACCTTGTCACCCATGGTGACCAGGCTGGGGGCTGTGGGGCCACCCCGCACGCCATGGCCGGGGCGCTGGGGGACTTTCCGCGGGCTGTATAAACAAGCCCCCGCTTCCTCGGCGGCCGGGCGGCCTCCTCCAGGTGCGGCTGGGAATCATTAGGAGCTTTTCGCGCCGGGCTGAGTGTGGGAACTGGAAGAGAAAGCTGGAGAGAGGCCGTCTTTCATCTCCCCACTCCCTCCTCCCCCCGTGTCTGCCAAGCCTGGCTTCCTTTTGAATCCTTCAGCTTGTGCCAAGCGAGGGAGAAGGGGAGGCGGGGGGAATAAAGAGAAAAAGGGAAGGAAAGAAAAAAAAGCAAGCCACAGGAATGTGTCCAGGGATCTGGCTTCATTCAGGCTGCTGAGCCCTGAATACCCCGGCTCCCGCTCAGGGAGGGAGGCCGCGGCCGCCCCCGCCATGGAGGCAAGGGGAAAACAAACAGGGAAGCGGCATTTGTGCCGCGGCTGTTACCACAGAGACTGACAAAGGGCCGTCTGGAGGGGGCCACGGCCGCCGCCCCCCCGCGCCGGGTCAGGGCGCCCCGAGTCCCACGGGGGGAGCGAGGGCTGTTGGCGTCTGGGCGAAGCCCGGGCCGCGTTTCATCCCGGCGTGGGGACGTGGTGCCCAGACAGACGCCCTTGTGTCGGGCCCGTCTCCCCGCACAAAGGCGACAGGGCCGCTCGCAGGGAGGGCGTGAGGGGGAGGGCGGGATGTTTTTCTCCTGCGCTTCGGGAGGATGGTTTTTTGACTCGCTGCCGACTTTATTCCCAGCAAATTAATAATTTCCTCTCGCGGCAACAATGCTGGCCTGTGTGTGTCGGTGTCTCCCACCGCCCTCCCAGACGCGCTTTCCCCCCGTCCCTGCTGTGCACGGAGGGTCCGTGCGGCTCGCCGCAGGTTCCTTGTCCTGGGCTCCTTCCAGCTGTGCGTAGCCATCATATCCAGCCCAGCTGTGACGGCCGCCGCCGTGGGAGCATCCCAACGCGAGCGCTGGGCCGGCTGCGAGCTGCCGGTGTGGGTGGCAGGGGTGGCGGGGAAGCACGTTGGGTGGCGGGGAGGGATGACACGGGTCTGGGAAGCAGCTCTGGGCTTTGCAGCCTGTCTGGCTTGGTGGAACAGGAGAGCGAGCACACGGAGCGACCACCAGTATACGCTTCCCTCCGTCCCTGCCTGTGCTGGAGATGCAGCCGCAGCACAAACCCGGCTCGTGGGACGGGAGCACCGGGCACCCCAGCTGCCGCAAAGCACCTGGCACTCAATCCCACGGCGGTATGTGTCACCCAAGAGCGTTTGCACAGCTGTGCACGCTCGCACGAGCCCGTGCACATGCGCTCGCCGCTCCTTGGAGCGCCCGTTTGCTCGAGCACGCACGTCCATGGCCGTGCCCCACGCGTGCCCCTGCGCCATCGCTCCCGTCACCTGCAGCACAGACACCTCTCACACAACATGGCATCCAGCATTGAGGAGATCTGCTGGGAACACAGTCCATTCCACCCGCAGCACTGTGTTTTGTTCCTTATTTATATCCCCCGGGGTGGTGCCACAGGTGGGCGATTGTTCCAGCTGACAGCCCGAAAGGCAAAGAAACAAGATTTAACTTCCTGCTATTCAATTAGAGAAAGTGAGCATTCATCACCAGCTGCTGGCTGCTGGCAGCAACGGTCCCACCCGCCGCGGCGGGCGCAGGAAAAGCTCCTTTCGGCAGGAAAGGGCCTGCTGCCGTGGCACCGCGGGCTCCGGCACGGCTCACAGCGCCGCTCCCAGAGCCCCTCGGTAAGGCTGGATGCTTCCCCTCCTGTCCGTGTTTGCTCCTGGGTTCATTTTTTGGGAAAGGGGTTGGCTGCTCAAAGTGGTCGTGTGGTTTGGGGGGACTCTCATGGGGAGCAGCCGGGTAAGGAGGGAAAGCCGCGAGGTTGTGGTGCTGGAGGGAACGGCAGCACAGCGGCTTCACCCCAGCTGAGGGTTGGTGGCTTTGGGAGCCCTTTGGATGTGCACGTCACCTCCTCTGTGCCCAAAGCTCGTCTTGACCGAGCCAGCAGATGCCAATGGTGTGTGGAGGGGCAGGGGATGATCCCAACCCTACGGAACAAGGCTCGGAACCCTCCTTGTCCCTATTTCCCACACACATGCGCACTCCCTCGTGGTGTTTTGTAGGCTGGCGATGGGGGAGAGTGTGCACTCCTGTGAGCTCTGTGTCTGGTGATGAGGCTGCTTCCATCTTCCCCTGCACTGACTCGGAGCCACCCGCTCACCGGGGCCCTGTGGAAACCCCCGTGGTGAGGGGCCCGGGGCTTTTGGGGGCTCCATGGCAGCTCCCCGGGAACCCAAGGCCATTCCTGCTCCAATTTCTTTCCTCACTCATCCCCTCCTGAGGCCGATCCAATTGGAAAAAAGTCTCCTGCTGCCTCCTCTCCCCGTCCCTTCCCCGTGCCATCTGTCCCCAGCACAGCGACAACTTCACAGCTCGGCGCTGGTGGCGTTTTTTGTAAAGGTCCCTTTGTGCACCTCTTAGCTGGCTCTCTATTTTTAATCCCTCTGTCTCCGCAGGGGCTCAGGGTATCTTCCAAGCTGGTTGCGATCATCAGGGATACAGTTGGAATCCGTTTCGCATTGCTGCACCGAGCCGCATGCAGGCGCGTACGTTCACATGCCGACACGCACGCCGGCTGCCGTGCCAGACTTTGCAGCGCTGTCACTCTCCCCCGTTGGAGAAGACGGACACCCCGCCGGGTAGGGCCGAGCTGAGCTCAGCACCTCGCACGAACATGGGTTATTACCCCAGATTAAGAAGGTAACACGCCGCAGCCAAGACAATCAACAGCAATTAGCCCTTTTGGGAACTCGACTTGAAATGCTGCAGAGGCTCTTCCGTGCGTGCCGATTGCTCTTCCTCCGGCCCTTTGGAAGTGACGTGAGTTGGATGTGCCAAACCACCGGTCATGTCTGAGCAGAACATGGTGCCTCGTGTCATTTCCATGAGGCTGGGAGGGCTCGGGGGGGATGTCTGTGAGCGTCAAAGGCACTTGTGTGCCCAAGCAGTGAACGCAACTGCTGTCATTACCTCTGCAATGCCATCTGGCCAGCAGCGACGCAGCTAGAACCAGGGCTGTGCGCAGAAGAACATTTTACAACAGAAAGCAATTAAACGAATAAAGCCCTTTTTAAAATCCAGTAATTAAAAACAGGCCCTCCCCCTTGTTTTCCTTTTAAGCTGAAAGTTGCTGTTTACTCATTTGCTTTACAAAGTGTGCCTTGTTGTGGCTTCAGAAGAAATGAAAGTTTGAAGTGGTTAGAGAAGAAAGGCTTTGGGGCTGGTGCGTTCCAGGCAGGGCGGAGGGGCAGGGGCTCTCCAGCCCGGCTTGTTTGTATTTGTTCTTGTCTACTCACAAGATCGCTAAACACACGTTTAGCAAGTAGTGAAACTGTCTCCCAGCCCCATCTCTCCCAGGGTTCATGAGAAGAGGCCTGGCACATTAGCATCGCTGGGGGAAGGGGAGGGGAGAACGGGCCTTTTGAAGGGTTGGGGTTTTGGGGCTGAGCTCCTAGTGCAGGCCAAGTGGCAAACAAAGGCTTTGTGTTCCCCGCAGCCCTGGGGACTGGCCCCGGGGCAAGGCCAGCGCCTTGCTTCACCAGCTATGGGTTTTCCCATCCCAGCCGCTCTCATTGCCTTAGCACAAGAGCAGCCGTAAGGCCACGTACCACAGCGGGTCACCTTGTCCCCGTCACCCTCTCCAGGTCCCAAACATAAGAGAGGAACAGAGCTGTGCCCACCCACAGTGAGTTTCTGACCTCGGTTTGGGCTCCCAGAGGAGCCAGTAACCCCGGCTGTCAGCAGGGCTGGTGCAATATTAATTATGCTTCTCTGCAAATGAGTGCCCGGTGCATTAGCATCACGATGGGTGGGGACACTGAGGCATATCAAGGGCAGTCAGGACTGAAATGCTGGCGTCGTCTGGCGCTAACTGTCGGGATGCACTGCTGATTCGGGAGCTGGAAGGCAACCCTGTCCCTGGCTGACCTGGGGACGCGGTGACAGAACCGCCTCACCCCCGGCGTTCCCGGGGGACAAGCGCCGTCTCACAGGCCAGAAGGGAGAGTGGGGAGAGCAGCATCTCCATGGTGTCCCAGCTCGTGGTGGTTTGCAGGGCTGCCCAAACCGAGCGGCATTGCGGGCCGCCGTGGGGCAATAGACGTGAGGACACAGCGCCGAGTTTCAGCCGGGCCCCCAAGCAGATGCAGGATCTGCCCTGTCCCTGCCTGGGGAAGGGTGAGTCTGCAGGTTTGTGGGAAAATGTTGGGATTTTTCCCTCCCCTGGACTGCCCCTGGCAGCGCCTGGGCCGGCTCTGAATTGCGTGGGCCGGGGAAGTGGGGGGGAGTTAACAATTGTAGTGCCTCTGGCTTGGAGCGGAGCCACGGCAAACAATCCTCTGCTGGCCACGCTCCAGATCTGACAAAACACAGAGGTGCTATCGTATTTGTACCTATACGCTTTCATCCCAAATCACCTCCCGAAAGCCCTGCGTGATTCTCCTGTCTGTGATGAATCCCTCTGCTCAGCCACATAACAAGCCAGCCCGTCCGCAGCGCTGCAGCCAGGAATCCC